>NW_020538040.1:76546364-76561622 GCF_003426905.1 Ctenocephalides felis | reverse complement strand
ACAATCTATGCATGTACTAGTACTAGCAACTGGGCGCCGCATCTGACGAAGACGTACGATATTATTGTGTACGTTATGCAATTCGTTTTATATGAATTTGTGGACACAGAAGCACATACATTTACAATAATATCTAAATTTATTTTCTGCAGTATGTTAAAGTTGAAATCAATTTTCAAAAGGCATAGCGGGTCGATTCTAGTTTTTCATTTACTTAAAATTGTAATATATCGTATTTTATGTCTTTTTATTATGAAAATTTTGCTTTACTTTGCTTTTATTGCTCGGTCGTTTTACCGTGTTTATAAAAAAAATTACTAAAAAAAAGTGAAAAAAAAAACACTTTAAAAATAGTAAATTTTGAAAAGAGAACACACTGTCATATCACTATAAAGATTTGTTGTAAGAATGAGTAATTTTTTTAACTCACAAGCCGCAGTTAATTTTTAAAATTAATTATTTTTATTTAATTTCATATATATGAACATTATAATATACATTTATAACAAACTAAATAAAAAGAAAGGGACGGATTATAAATAATTTATTGGTGGAAGAAAGTTGACGAGTAAATAAAACTTTAATTTAGAAATGTTTGGTTGGACGCAGAAAAATATGTATTCAAAAGGCCGCATAAACCACGCGGGCCGCGGATTGCTCACCCTTGATCTATTTGACGCTTTAATACAAACTGAGTCATTATGTATACAAACAGCCGGGTGCCTCGGAGAAGTCAGGTGAGGGCAGACAGATTTAAGTTGTACCCAGACAATATAATAATGAGTTGTCCCCCAAGGGACAGCGGAGTAAAAAGGGTATAATAACATTATTAACTTCCCGTAGGGCAAGTTATAGTAATCGCAAAAAAATCGAAAATGAAAATTTTTATAAATCTTTACGTTTCAAAGGTTTCTGAACATTTTGGCATACCTTAGAAAAAATGGATGTATGTGTGTGTATGTGTGTGTGTGGTGTGTGTGTGTGTGTGTGTGTATGTATGTACGTGTGTGTATGTATGTGCGGATACAAATTTTCGTCGACGATTTCGGGAACACGGATCAACCGATTTGAATAATTCAAAAAACATTCGATCCGTATTGATAAGGAGACGTGCTGATTAGTTTTTGGCGAAGGAACGTCTAGCCGTTCCGAAGATACGGGGCAAAAAGTGCCGAAAACGGTAACTCAGTTTTTAAGAGAACGGAGCGTCCGATTTTAATAATTCAAAAAACATTTTACTTGTATTGACAAGGTGAAGAACCGATCGAATTTTTATAAAGGCAGGTCTAGCGGTTTCGGAGATCTAATGAAAAAAGTAAAAAAAAAAATGCCATTTGGCGGTCAAAAATGATCATTAGACATATGCACATCAAATTATCAGATATTTTATAGAGATTTTAACAATAAGTATAATTTTGGTTTACGTTCCTATGGGTTCCGTACCAATGTTTACGCGTTAGACGTCGACGCGGCGCTTACGCGGTTTGATATTTCGTCTTTATGCAGTTAAAGCAGTACGATTGCATTGAAAAAAAGTTTAGATCTTTCAAAATATGTTAAAATAAAGAAAACATTTTTTTTTCAAAAAAAAAAAAAAAAAAAATTAAAAAAAAAATTAAAACAATTTTTTTTTTCAAAAAAAAGTAATTTTTTGTCTAATTGTTTGTCAAAAATCTTATTTTTTCGAAGTAAATTTTTTTCAAAAATGTTAATCGTTTTTAAAAAAATAATAATTTTTGGTACGGGAAGTTCCAGCAATTTGCCTTAAGGCACGATGCCTTAATTGCCTTAAGACAGAATTCCACTTACAGCTAGTATACTGTTTATTTCAAAAATAGTTTTTGCTTATCATCAAAAACTATTCTTACTTTCTTACATTTACATGTGTAATATTTCATTGATTTGGATTAGTTTTTAGTTGCATGTGTATTATAGGTTTTAGCAGCGCAAGCTGTTCTTTCTTAGTTGTGATATATTTATATGTGAACCGTAATTTTTGACTTTTTATTGTTATCAGGGGCGTAACTACCGCCGTATCAGCCGTATCAAAAATCCAAGGCCCCCGAACCAGGGAGGCCCCCAACGAGCGCAATCAGAAAGCAAAACAACATTGCATTTTCTTTTATTATCGAGAGGTATTGAACTTTAACATGTAAGCTAACGTTTTAAGAGAATTAATTTTTGCTGCAATATTTCTGCAAGCTCTAGCAATCAATTCATTTACAGTAAAAAATTTTCACATTCGATAAGCTATATTCTTGTCAACACATCTATAAAACTAATCCAGATGGATTGCAATAACTATTTCAAAGAACAAAAGACAAAAGATACTGAAGCGTTATTATGATGAGTTATCACAAGTTATTATGATGAGTTATCACAAGATGTGAGAATTTTGGGCCCGAAATCTTATTGTGATGTATACTATTGCTGTTTGGATATATTAATTTCACAAACCAAACAAAGATTTCAAAAACTTTGCGACGTAAATAATACGTAAATAAATTTGTCTTTTTGAAATGGAGAATCAATAAATGTTTTCGGAAATCTGTCGACTGAATTACTGTAAAGAAATAGTATAAAAATATCTCATAAGATCATGACCACTTGATGGCTCTAAAAATAGGTTTGGATTAAAAAATCTAAAAAATGTGATGAATGAATCTAAGAAATGCATCCAGTTTCCCAACGAAATAACAGCGTGCACTTTTTTCTTGGCTCCCCCAGTTAAAATCGCAACTGCTAGAAGAAATTTTTAAAATTGAAACTAATTAAAAATTACGTAAAAACTTTAGGACAGAAATGACTACCAGACCTATACGTTCCTAGTGACTGAATCTTTATAAAAAAAGATCATTAACTAGCTGTAAGTGGAATTCTGTCTTAAGGCAATTAGGGCATCGTGCCTTAAGGCAAATTGCTGGAACTTCCCGTACCAAAAATTATTATTTTTTTTTTAAAACGATTAACATTTTTGAAAAAAAATTACTTTGAAAAAATAAGATTTTTGAGAAACTATAAATTGGACAAAAAATTAGTTTTATTTTGAAAAAAAAAATTTTTTTTTTAAAAATTTTTTTTTTTAAAAAATTTGTTTTTTTTGAAAAAAATTTTTTTTTCTTTATTTTGACATATTGTGGAAGATCTGAACTTTTTTTTCAAAGCAATCGTACTGCTTTAACTACATAGGGACAAAATATAAAGCGCGTAAGCGCCGCGTCGCTGTCTTACGCATAAGCATTGGTACGGAACCGATAGGAATGTTAACAAAATGTATACTTATTGTTAAAATCTCTATAAAATGTCTGATAATTTGATGTGCATATGTCTAATGATCATTTTTGACCGCCAAATGGCTCATTTTTTACTTTTTTCCTCTATATCTCCGAAACCGCTGGACCTACCTTCATGAAAGTTGTATCGATTCTTCATCTTGTCAATACAAATAAAATGTTTTTTGAATTATTAAAATCGGACGCTCCGTTCTCTTAAAAACTGAGTTACCGTTTTCGGAACTTTTTGCCCCGTATCTTCGGAACGGCTTGACCTGCCTTTGCCAAAAACTAATCAGCACGTCTCCTTATCAATACGGATCGAATGTTTTTTGAATTATTCAAATCGGTTGATCCGTGTTCCCGAAATCGTCGACGAAAATTTGTATCCGCACATACATACACACACATACATACATACATACATACACACACACATACACACACACACACACACACACACATACATCCATTTTTTCTAAGGTATGCCAAAATGTTCAGAAACCTCTGAAACGTAAAGATATATAAAAATTTTCATTTTCGATTTTTTTGCGATTACTATAACTTGCCCTACGGGAAGTTAAAAAATTCAAAGAAAGTGAATATATATCTGGAATCATTTGTGAAAAATTCAGAAAATGAGAGAAAATTAGATAGATAAATAATAAGAAGGATAAATAGATATTCTTTTAATTTTATGAATTTTTATATTTTGTAAAAAAAAAATCCTTCTTGAGGGGGTCCTCGAAACAAATTTTGATACGGTTATGGAGCAATGACTCCGAAAAGCAATTATCATTTGATATTATATTCAAGAACACATTAAAAAATGCAAACATGAAAATGATAAAAATAGTAAATGACGAGATTTAGATTTTTTTCTCGTTTAATCAAATTTACTTTCTAAGTAATGATTACGCAAAGACTTATAGCTTGTACTACAAGCCTTGTAGTTCTTTTAACCCTTTAAATTATAATGACGAGCATAGCCCGCGTACGATGGCTAGGCCAAACGAAAATATTACGGGTATAGCTCCTGTACGATAATTGGGCCAGAAGCAAATATTAAGCATTACGGGCATGACCCAATACGGTGATCGCATGTATTACAAAATATTTATTTACACAAAACTATAAAACACAAAATTATTTTTATTTTTGTGATAAACTGCACACTGTGTGGGAAAATAGTCACGAACGCTGCGCCAGCTTGCACAACTTTGGCCCAACATTTTCGATCTTAATCATAAGTTAAAAGGTTAAATATACGGCCATAACAATACTTACTTCTATATTAAACATCTAAACAGTCATCATAAAACTAAGATAATAATACACGTAATAACATATATCAACACGAATAAACAAAGTATATCAATTGAACGTGCACTTCACACAATAACAAACTGAATCAAATCTTTATGCAACCTGGTGACTATGTTTTTATTTCAAATAAACTGAAGTCGGGGGGAAGGGGAATGGGCATAGGCGTTCTTTTAAGTTAAGTTAACTTACTTAACCATGTGACTTTGGCGCATTCATTGAACTGCGCGCGTCATCTGAATCGAGGTAAAGTTTTGTTTTAAGTTGAAATACCATTATCCGCTAATTATTAACTTCCCGTTTTTGCATTTCTCCACGTTTTGAAGGTTTCTGAACTTTTTGGCATACCTCAGAAAAAAATGGGTGTGTGTGTGTTTTGTGTGTCCGCATTTTTTCGTCCACGTTTTCGGGCGCATGCAGTGTTGGATTAACAGTAGGGGCAGTCGGGGTCGGGGCTACTGCCCAGGTCGGCAAATTTTCGGGGGACGGAAACATTTGGATAGTTAGAAAAAAAATATACCATAAATGAGCTGAAAGTTTAAGAAAAATATGTTCTTCAGATCTCGAGTCCTCTTAAGATGACGAATTTGTGCACTTCCAAGCTTATAGCGCCGAAAAACTAGCGACGCATGGCATTGTGCCATAAGGCAATAAGTTAGTGAAACTTTCCTCACTGAAACTTACATTTTATAAAGAGCTTTTAAATTTTTTGAAAAATGAAAAAAGTTGAATTTAAAAAACCTTTTTTTATATTTTGAAATTTTTGAAAATTATAACTTTTATTTATTATTAAAATTAAAATTTATTTAAATGATTCGATTCCTATTGATAACGAGGCGTGCTGATTAGTTATTGGCCAAGGCAGGTCCAACTGTACAAAAATACGAGCCAAAATGCCAAAATGCCAAAAATGATAATTCAGGGACCGATTCTGCCGCAATGTTATGATAAGTTCATGTTATGAAGAATTTTCCATAGTAATATAGACAAAAGTTATGCGGTTGGTGTTCAGTCAGGCGAATTTCTCAGGTTTTCTCATACAAAACATAACCTAAAAGCCGCACAAATGTCAAAAAAACGATGTTAGATAAGTGTGTGTTTCTGATTCCTCTTAGGTAAGATACGAGTGACGTTGCAGTTTATGTTTAAAACGCCGGAATGAACAGCAAATATATGATATATTGACAGCATTCAGTATGATTCATTCGCATAATGTATGGGGAGTCGGAGCGTAACATAGCCATGTCGTAACATTTCTCTGTTATGCGCAGAATCGGTCCATCAGTTTGAGAAACGAAACGTCCAATATCATTCGAAACTAGCTGTAAGTGGAATTCTGTCTTAAGGCAATTAGGGCATCGTGCCTTGAGGCAAATTGCTGGAACTTCCCGTACCAAAAATTATTATTTTTTTAAAAACGATTAACATTTTTGAAAAAAAATTACTTCGGAAAAATAAGATTTTTGACAAACAATTAGACAAAAAATTACTTTTTTTTGAAAAAAAAAATTTTTTTAAATTTTTTTTTTTTTTTTTTTTTTTTTTAAAAATGTTTTCTTTATTTTGACATATTTTGAAAGATCTAAACTTTTTTCAAAGCAATCGTACTGCTTTAACTGCATAAAGACAAAATATCAAACCGCGTAAGCGCCGCGTCGACGTCTAACGCGTAAACATTGGTACGGAACCCATAGGAATGTAAACCAAAATTATACTCATTGTTAAAATCTCTATAAAATATCTGATAATTTGATGTGCATATGTCTAATGATCATTTTTGACCGCCAAATGGCATTTTTTTTTACTTTTTTCATTAGATCTTCGAAACCGCTAGACCTGCCTTTATGAAAATTTGATCGGTTCTTCCCCTTGTCAATACAAGTAATCTGTTTTTTGAATTATTAAAATCGAACGCTCCGTTCTCTTAAAAACTGGGTTACCGTTTTCGGCACTTTTTGCCCCGTATCTTCGGAACGGCTAGACCTGACTTCGCCAAAAACTAATCAGCACGTCTCCTTATCAATACGAATCGAATGTTTTTTGAATTATTCAAATCGGTTGATCGGTGTTCCTGAAATCATCGACGAAAATTTGTATCCGCACATACATACACACACACGCACACACACACACACACACACACATACATCCATTTTTTCTAAGGTATGCCAAAATATTCAGAAACCTTTGAAACGTCGAGAAAAGCAAAAATTTTCATTTTCGATTTTTTTGCGATTACTATAACTTGCCCTACGGGAAGTTAAAAATTTACATGTATAGACAAAATAAACAACTGCTTAAATTTGTGGGAGGCAGGTCTAGCGGTTTCAGTGATCCAATAAAAAAAAATGAAAAAGAAACATTGGCAGTCAAAAGTGATCATTAAACATATGCACATTAAATTATCAGATATTTTAATAATAAGTATACATTTTGTTCACATTTTTATGGGTTCTGTAACATTATTTATCCGTTATAATGGCGACGCGGCGCTTACGCGCTTCTATATTTTGTCTCTAAGCAGCTAAAGCAGCGCGTTAAAAAAAGTTCAAAATTTTCAAAATATAGAAAAACTCAAAATTTTCAAAAAAGTAAATTTTTTCAAAGTTTTCAAAAAAATTTATATATTTTTTACTTTTAATTTTCGGTACGGTATGTTCCTGCAATTTGCCTTAAGGCACGATGCCAAGCACCACTATAGTATGTAATGCGCAATAAATTTTCTGCAATCAAATAGTTATTTTAATTTTAGAAACACCGATATTGTAAAACTATTTAAGTCAACATTCAGGGATAGGGCGACATTTTTGTCAGTGCCCCAGGGCGCCAAATTTCTAAATCCGGCCGGCGCATGGATCAACCGATTTGAATTAATGGTTCAAAAAAACTTTCGATTCCTATTAATAGGCAGATTTGCTGATTAGTTTTTGGCAAAGGCAGGTCCAGCCGTTACGGAGATACAGAGCAAAGAGTGCAGAAAATAGAAATCGCGTTTTTGAGAGAACGGTGCATCCGATTTGAATGCTCTAAAAAGCATTCAATTATTAGTGATTGGGAGAAGTGGTTAGGGGCCGTTCAAGTATTACGTAAGCACTAAAGGGGGGCGGGGGTATTATTGATTTGCTCATTTTAGGTAAGAACTTTGCTTTGGTTAAGAATATGTTTCATTTTTCTATTTTGAAAAATTGCAATCTATGTAGCCAATAGCTGAAGATTTATATGCATAACGAATATACTCGTCTTGGGTATGGGTAATTTTTATTAAAAAATCATTTCACCAGTTACAGACAAATATACTCGAGTATTTTCATCTGTGACTGGTGAAATGATTTTTTAATAAAAATTACCCATAGCAAATACTATTTAAGAAAAAAATAATCAGATCCTTTTCAAATAAACCAATTTTTTAAAGCACTTGTAGAGTACAAATGATTTTATACTTTGGTCTTCTTCGCATGGAAGCATTGCATAAAATCTAATCTAAAAATAAAATGAAAGTAAAACTAACTGAATGTAAAAATAATTCAAGTTGCAATATATTTTAAATTTACATTAATAATAACCTTCACAAAAATTACAGACAATCCAGAGCAACAAAACTGAATTCGGGACAAATACTGTTTCAAGAAAAATCTGGGACACAATTTTGTTTTTTCATTGACATAATATTATTATGTTCACATCTCACTCAGGCAGAGATGCCTGGTATGAGAGATTATGAAAAAAAAAATTATAAATAGTCTATACATGGATATTATGTAAATCCATTTCATTGTATATTTATTTATCCTTGCATTTAGTCAGCTATTCATCATCAATCTTTTTTATCTTCAATTTCTACATAATATTTTTTAATTTTCTACTTACTTTTTTTTATACTTTTGAAATTATTGCAATCACAAGTCATATTTATATCGCTCACAAATTCATTATAAATGTTTGTTGCGCTTCATATAACAATTTCTCTCATTTTGTTTTTTCTATTGTATTCAATGTGAATTTTTTTGTGCTGTCTTGTATAATGTTCATGTATATCATTGATTTATGTCTATTATTGTACTCGTTTTTATTCTGTTATATATAATATTTTGTATTAATTTGCATTTCTCTAGTTTAATTATATTATTTATTGGGTGATTATTTGTTTCAATCTGTAAGTATTTGGTGGGTGTTAAATGTGGAATATTATATGTTATTTTTAACTTATAGCAATTAATTCCATTAATATTATAAAATCTGGCCATAACTCCGTCCTATGAATGTGATTTCAGTATCACTGCTTTCGTGTTCTATATTCATCTTGTCCATATCAGATTATCACTTAGGTATATAGATCTCAAATATAATATCAAGTGAAAATAGCCTTTCATGTTCTTGGTGCAACATGTATGAATTCATATCACTATTAGTGATATATCCAATATTATCTCTTTAGAAAGAGAATGATCAATACACCGCAACAGCTTATAGAACACATATTTCTGATTGCTGTTCAATTTTCTAGAAGTTTTGTTTGTAAATTTTTAAAATAAATTAGGATATGTTTCTCTACCATTGAATGAAAACGTTAATTTCATCTTCCCAGTTTAAATTTCAAGCCTTGTGTTGAGTATAACAAATTTTCTTTATAAATGAAAATTGAAGTTAATAAAGCAGTCGATTTAAATGTAACAAACTATTAAAATATAAATAATAAATTTTGTTTATATAAGAATTGTTTACTGCAATATTTTCATCTTAATGTAGAAATAATCTTAAAGATTGTCTAAAATGTCTAAATCTAAATATCTAACTGACTAAAATGGTATTTGTATAAGAATATCTCTTCAAATAATTCTTAATTAAAACATTTTAAACACATAAAGTGAAATGATAAAAAATTATAATTTTGTGAAATTATTACCCTTCCTGAATATCACAGCCAACAAATTTTATTCATTTAACCTATTCATCGTGTTTAATATTCATCATTAATTAGTTCGACATAAATTTAAATATTTAAGAATTTTCAATTGAAGTAGGTTACTCAATTTTAATCCAATAAAGCAAGCAAGATTGATATAAAATGATTTTAAATGCCATTAATCAATATTTTCTGTTCAGAATATTATTAATCCATCAAGGACTATATAAAAACTTAAAATCTAAGGCAGGTATTGTTAAAATCATCAAATTGATAGTTTGTTAGTAGTAAAAATTGATGAATAAATATTACTTATGAACTCAATTGCATTAGACATTTTACAATACAAAGAAAATTAATTCAAAGAAATACTAATAAAACAAACATGTGTCCTAATATTCGACATGTCTGTGTACTTTTCAAAATCTTTAAAACTCCAGAAATAATGATATTAATATAAAACTAAAATGAACCATTTTATAAAATTTTATAATCAAATCAATACTATAAATTTATAATAATATCAATAACAAAAGTTATTTTATAGTAGTCATAATATACTTTGCATTAATAATTCATACACACACACACACATTACTTGTCTTTTCAATTCCAATTTGTTCTTATTCTCGTCCTTGTTCAAATGTCGATGTTCAATGTTGTATTAAGTATTCTATTGTGATTTTAGTATTGGATTTCTTAACATTAAAGCAGTTTCTGATGATATTATTGGCAACGCATTGACACAATGATAATTTATTAAATGTGAAATACTTTCAAACATTCTATCTCTGGTGCGAACCTGAAAATGTAAAATTAAATAATTATTAACATAATGACGCCTATTGTTTAAATTATTATCATTTGGAAAATATATTCTGCTTGTCAGCAAATTTAATATGGTACTACTACTACCATACAACAGTAAACTTTTACATTTATATAAAATAATTCTAAGTATAAAATATCATACATACCACTCCTTTAGGATCAATAAGTAATAAATGCTTCTTATTAACTCCTTGAATACCAGTCAGCACATATTGTCCAGGACTTGCTCGTGACTCTCGAACTAGAAAATCTCCATCAGTTTTTACCAAACCCTCAGCAACAACTCTACTGATGGGACCATGAAACCAATTTTCTTTTAAAAGTTCATTTCTTTGTGATTCTGCTGTTAATGGTTGTATTGGCCAATCAGAGAGAACAGCGGGCTGAAATGGCTCTGTAAAGTAATTATCAAAATAATAAAAATAATTCAAATTAATTATGTATACAGACACCATATAATTTTGCTACAGTCGGTAAGTCAAATCAATCAATATTCAAAAGTATTTTAAATAACTATAAAAGTAAAAAGTTTCTACAAAATGATATAAATAACAAACATACGCATATCAAATACATCCTTGGTAATCCCTGTATCAATATTAAGATCATTAACATAATTATGCTCAATAGGTTTGCAGCACGTAGGAGTGTTTAAGTCAATTAGATTATTTACACTTATTGGCTGGAAGAAAAAAATATATAATAATTACACCTATTGGTTAATAAAATTTATTTTTTAATATATTAATTCCATTTCAAAAATTACCCTATTACTGGATAAATTGCTTGTTTGTTCAGCAGTTTTTGGAAGACTGGGTAGTGCCATATCAGGTGGTACTTTGTTTGGCAAATCATTATAATAATCACGATCATGCTCCATACAGTGTATCGTTCTAGATGCAAAAAATCTAAATTACAACACAATTCACAAAGATATAAATATAATAGAAATGCCTTTACGCTGAAGGTTCTATCATGAATTCTTGAAATCTCAGCTCAAATGCCTGTGCTATTGTAGCTATTACATCCTGAGCCAAACCACCTCCGCACTCCAGCACGTAGCAAGCACGGTAATTGTTCAAGTTTTTAGCCACATATGCAACAAAATCTAATGTTTCCTAAAAGAAGGTGAAAATGAAAAACGTAATTTTATTTTTGCAGAATATTTGTTTGTAATTTAATTAAAACTAAAAAGTCAATTAAACAAATGCTCTTTGCTTCCAACTTAAAATACATTGGCATAAAAGAGAAAGAAAAAGTCCAGTCATTTCTCATTAATTCAGCAGGTTTAAACCTTATATATCAAATTCTATGAGCCTCAATATATAAAAAAAAAATTAGTATATTTTTATAATCGATTGAATTGAACATTCTATAAAGCAAGATTAAATTCATAAGATTAATAGCATAGAAACGCCTTTCACTTTTATGTATAACTAGCAATGCCTGATAAGGTGTTGTCTTATACCTATAAATAAAAATCCAACAAAAATGTGATTCTGTTGCATCTCGTTATTAATATTGATTGATTGTTGAGCTGTATTAGGAGCATCATCAAAAAAATCCCATTTAGCATCCTAATATATAATATAAGCTTACAAGTGTATCAGTATTTTTTGACTTTCAGTAAATATACTGTGCAAACCAAACAACATACATCACAGCACATATGGCATACCAAACAATTAACTATTGAAATATGCTCAGAGTTATTACCTAAATATAGAAATATGTTGATTTACTTTTTTTTTAAATTTTTTACCTGACCCCTTTTACCCCATAGGGTGCAAACACGCCAAATGTCTAATTTTCAATTATAAAGGATTTTCCTAAATAAAAACTACATTAAAACTCAATGTCAAATACAAATTTCATGGGTCCATTTTTACAAAGATTATACCTAAATATTCAACACCATAGTTGGAATAACTACTAATACACATTTTTATTTAGTATCATCTAATTTTTTACACCTTTGTCAGTGTATGAGTTCTGTTGATCCTTTTTACCCCAGTCACATGTAATCTTTAATAGAGGTTATATAAAAAAATCTGTTAAATTAAGATAAAAATAACATATAAATGCATATTATAAAACTTATGGTCTTCCGTGGCGTTACAGGTTAACCAGCACACAGACCAACCCTAGGGCAGTACTACCCATCTTTTAACAATTAAATAATGCATAAATTATATTTAAGCGTCATAAATTAATGTGGTCCTTTTCACCCGCGGACCTTTGAGCTCCACTCTACCATTTATTTATATGAATTGTTATATTTATATTTACTTTTTAATTAAGCAGTATCTATATTATATATACATATTATATAATTAACTGTGAGTCTAGTAAAAAAAAATAAAGAAAATGTCCCCAAAGAAATTCAAAAGAGTGTTAGAGGTGATCATCATGTAATAAAAATAAAAAAATAAAAAAAGTAATAAAAAATGAAGGTTTTTATTAATTTTAAAAAATCTGTATTGAAATTCAGTGGAGAACGTTCAAAAAAAGATTATAAATATCCAGTTATTAATCAGGTTGGAAAGTGTAGCAGAAATGTGAAAATTGAGGATTTTATAAAAAGTCCATAAAAAAAATATAAGAAAATTGATCCAACACCATACAAAGTAGGTGTTAGAATTGGGCAACCCTTGACGAAATTTTTTTTAATGTAAAATTGAGCTTTTTCAAAAACTCAAAAAATCTGATTCAAATATTAGTCAAAAATGTTCACAGACAGAAATCGAGATAAAACATAATGTAATTACTATAATAATTCTTTCAAAAAAGGGGTTTGTAGTAAGAGAGTAAAAATTGAGCGTTCTATATGTTTTTATATACACATTATAAAAAAATAAAAATTGACCCAAAAAAGAAAGATAAATTCTTTGAGGTGGTTTCAATCAAAATATGCCAAAACCTTTCTGGAGATATACTTGAAAGTTTCTCAAATTTTCATGGCAATTGTATGTGTGAAATCATAAGACATATCAAGGAGACAGACATACATTTTTACATTTATATAAAGTAGAAGTTCCTTATTCGTCCATCCTTCATTTGAGTTTTTGCTATTCGCGGTTTCCAATATGTATCAAACCTAAAATTCTTTGCAAATGCCGTCATTTTGAACTTATAAAGAAAACTTTGCCATAAGTTGCCTTCGTCTGCCTTGGCCGTCTTCGCCGCTATCGGTGTTTTTGAGAATGCACAAATTTTGAAATAATTTGTGCGATTACTACATGATGTATATATGGAAAATATTATTTTTAAGAGGCAAATTGTAGATGTGACTGTTGAGTATCAGATTGAATTAAAGAAAAAATTAAAAACTGCCTCACAAGACAATAGTACAATGTTCTTCAAAACATTGTCTTAGCCTCAATATTATAAATCAAAATGTCCAAGACTATAATCAAGAATGATTTTTTTACATATTGTTGAGAACTATTATATAATCTGCAATATCTTAAGTATAACAAATCCCAAATTAAAATTAGTTGTTAATGAGTTTAACAACTCCACATTTAACATTAATACCATATTTAATATTAATATAAAACATTTATAAATCGTCCCTTATTTCAAGAATATATTATTGTAATTAATATAAAGTTTCATATTATTGTTAGATTTGATACTAATCTTATTACTAACTAATTTTAATATGAGATCTGTTACACTTAAGAGATATTGTATATTATTGCATAGTAGTTGTCAAAAATATTTATTTTTCTTTATTTTGTCACATTGGAAAGTATTCCCTATAACACCATATAAAATGCCATCCTGGATTTGCAGATTTTTTTTTATTATTTGCAGATTATTTTGTCACCTTGGAGCATATAATGCCATATAAAAAGCCATCCTCTACTTGCAAGTCTTTATTCGTGGTATTTTTATGGAACACATTCCCCGCATATATATATATATATATATATATATATATTTATATATATATATATATATATAATAAAATAAAATAACTACTTGTTTCAAAACATACTCACTATGTCGCCACCAGAAGCAAATGATATTCTTGGAGTATCGTGACATGATATTGTTTGACCAGTTTCTAATGATGATATAGTAAGACTACTACTTGATATAGTTAAATTTACATTGGAACCTGCATGCTCCATTGAAGGTGTATCACTGATGGATCTTAAAACTTTCTTATCTGTTTTTTGTTTTTTATTTATTGTCTTCAAACCTGCAACTTCACACACTCTATTGATGCATTCTCTGTAATAATATAAACTTTCATTGATTAACACAGTATGTTTTTCCCCAATATTTACATTGAACATATTTACTATATATGAATATATATATATACAAATATATATATATATATATATATATATATATAAATATATATATATATATATATATGAATATATATATATATGCAAAAAATATATATATATATTATATATATATATATGCAAATATATATATAATATATATATATATGCAAATATATTCTATATATATATATAATATATATATATATGCAAATATATATATATATATATATATATATATATATATTATATATATGGATGGTAAAGTGTTGGATTTGTAAATATTTTGTAGAGCTTCGAGCAAAGAATCCAAAAAGTAATAAAAAACAAAAAGTTTTTTAAAAATCATTTCTTTATTTATTTACTGTCGACATTTCGGAACTAGATATGTTCCATTTTGCACACATATACACACAGATTTTAAGTCAAGTGTTTTTCTTCTTAAAAATCCATCCGTTCAATAATCAGTTTGTTACTAACAGTCATCCCATAACATCCAGGGAATAATACTTTTTGTCTCACGTAACAAACTCAAAAAAGACATAATGTAAAGAAATTTTGAATTACAAAATTTGTTTCTTCGTCTGAAAAGAAATTTATTTCACTAAAATCTTTTTAGTAAAAA
>NW_020538040.1:76129109-76545364 GCF_003426905.1 Ctenocephalides felis | reverse complement strand
AAGTTTAAGAAAAATATGTTCTTCAGATCTCGAGTCCTCTTAGATGACGAAATTTGTGGCACTTCCAAGCTTATAGCGCCGAAAAACTAGCGACGCATGGCATTGTGCCATAAGGCAATAAGTTAGTGAAACTTTCCTCACTGAAACTTACATTTTATAAAGAGCTTTTAAAATTTTTGAAAAATGAAAAAAGTTGAATTTAAAAAAACCTTTTTTTATATTTTGAAATTTTTGAAAATTATAACTTTTATTTATTATTAAAATTAAAATTTATTTAAATGATTCGATTCCTATTGATAACGAGGCGTGCTGATTAGTTATTGGCCAAGGCAGGTCCAACTGTACAAAAATACGAGCCAAAATGCCAAAATGCCAAAAATGATAATTCAGGGACCGATTCTGCCGCAATGTTATGATAAGTTCATGTTATGAAGAATTTTCCATAGTAATATAGACAAAAGTTATGCGGTTGGTGTTCAGTCAGGCGCAATTTCTCAGGTTTTCTCATACAAAACATAACCTAAAAGCCGCACAAATGTCAAAAAAACGATGTTAGATAAGTGTGTGTTTCTGATTCCTCTTAGGTAAGATACGAGTGACGTTGCAGTTTATGTTTAAAACGCCGGAATGAACAACAAATATATGATATATTGACAGCATTCAGTATGATTCATTCGCATAATGTATGGGGGAGTCGGAGCGTAACATAGCCATGTCGTAACATTTCTCTGTTATGCGCAGAATCGGTCCATCAGTTTGAGAACCGAACGTCCAATATCATTCGAAACTAGCTGTAAGTGGAATTCTGTCTTAAGGCAATTAGGGCATCGTGCCTTGAGGCAATTGCTGGAACTTCCCGTACCAAAATTATATTATTTTTTTAAAAACGATTAACATTTTTGAAAAAAAATTACTTCGGAAAAATAAGATTTTTGACAAACAATTAGACAAAAAATTACTTTTTTTTGAAAAAAAAAATTTTTTTAAATTTTTTTTTTTTTTTTTTTTTTTTTTTTTAAAAATGTTTTCTTTATTTTGACATATTTTGAAAGATCTAACTTTTTTCAAAGCAATCGTACTGCTTTAACTGCATAAAGACAAAATATCAAACCGCGTAAGCGCCGCGTCGACGTCTAACGCGTAAACATTGGTACGGAACCCATAGGAATGTAAACCAAAATTATACTCATTGTTAAAATCTCTATAAAATATCTGATAATTTGATGTGCATATGTCTAATGATCATTTTTGACCGCCAAATGGCATTTTTTTTTACTTTTTTCATTAGATCTTCGAAACCGCTAGACCTGCCTTTATGAAAATTTGATCGGTTCTTCCCCTTGTCAATACAAGTAATCTGTTTTTTGAATTATTAAAATCGAACGCTCCGTTCTCTTAAAAACTGGGTTACCGTTTTCGGCACTTTTTGCCCCGTATCTTCGGAACGGCTAGACCTGACTTCGCCAAAAACTAATCAGCACGTCTCCTTATCAATACGAATCGAATGTTTTTTGAATTATTCAAATCGGTTGATCGGTGTTCCTGAAATCATCGACGAAAATTTGTATCCGCACATACATACACACACGCACACACACACACACACACACACACACATACATCCATTTTTTCTAAGGTATGCCAAAATATTCAGAAACCTTTGAAACGTCGAGAAAAGCAAAAATTTTCATTTTCGATTTTTTTGCGATTACTATAACTTGCCCTACGGGAAGTTAAAAATTTACATGTATAGACAAAATAAACAACTGCTTAAATTTGTGGGAGGCAGGTCTAGCGGTTTCAGTGATCCAATAAAAAAAAATGAAAAAGAAACATTGGCAGTCAAAAGTGATCATTAAACATATGCACATTAAATTATCAGATATTTTAATAATAAGTATACATTTTGTTCACATTTTTATGGGTTCTGTAACATTATTTATCCGTTATAATGGCGACGCGGCGCTTACGCGCTTCTATATTTTGTCTCTAAGCAGCTAAAGCAGCGCGTTAAAAAAAGTTCAAAATTTTCAAAATATAGAAAAACTCAAAATTTTCAAAAAAGTAAAATTTTTTCAAAGTTTTCAAAAAAATTTATATATTGTTTACTTTTAATTTTCGGTACGGTATGTTCCTGCAATTTGCCTTAAGGCACGATGCCAAGCACCACTATAGTATGTAATGCGCAATAAATTTTCTGCAATCAAATAGTTATTTTAATTTTAGAAACACCGATATTGTAAAACTATTTAAGTCAACATTCAGGGATAGGGCGACATTTTTGTCAGTGCCCCAGGGCGCCAAATTTCTAAATCCGGCCGGCGCATGGATCAACCGATTTGAATTAATGGTTCAAAAAAACTTTCGATTCCTATTAATAGGCAGATTTGCTGATTAGTTTTTGGCAAAGGCAGGTCCAGCCGTTACGGAGATACAGAGCAAAGAGTGCAGAAAATAGAAATCGCGTTTTTGAGAGAACGGTGCATCCGATTTGAATGCTCTAAAAAGCATTCAATTATTAGTGATTGGGAGAAGTGGTTAGGGGCCGTTCAAGTATTACGTAAGCACTAAAGGGGGGCGGGGGTATTATTGATTTGCTCATTTTAGGTAAGAACTTTGCTTTGGTTAAGAATATGTTTCATTTTTCTATTTTGAAAAATTGCAATCTATGTAGCCAATAGCTGAAGATTTATATGCATAACGAATATACTCGTCTTGGGTATGGGTAATTTTTATTAAAAAATCATTTCACCAGTTACAGACGAATATACTCGAGTATTTTCATCTGTGACTGGTGAAATGATTTTTTAATAAAAATTACCCATAGCAAATACTATTTAAGAAAAAAATAATCAGATCCTTTTCAAATAAACCAATTTTTTAAAGCACTTGTAGAGTACAAATGATTTTATACTTTGGTCTTCTTCGCATGGAAGCATTGCATAAAATCTAATCTAAAAATAAAATGAAAGTAAAACTAACTGAATGTAAAAATAATTCAAGTTGCAATATATTTTAAATTTACATTAATAATAACCTTCACAAAAATTACAGACAATCCAGAGCAACAAAACTGAATTCGGGACAAATACTGTTTCAAGAAAAATCTGGGACACAATTTTGTTTTTTCATTGACATAATATTATTATGTTCACATCTCACTCAGGCAGAGATGCCTGGTATGAGAGATTATGAAAAAAAAAATTATAAATAGTCTATACATGGATATTATGTAAATCCATTTCATTGTATATTTATTTATCCTTGCATTTAGTCAGCTATTCATCATCAATCTTTTTTATCTTCAATTTCTACATAATATTTTTTTAATTTTCTACTTACTTTTTTTTATACTTTTGAAATTATTGCAATCACAAGTCATATTTATATCGCTCACAAATTCATTATAAATGTTTGTTGCGCTTCATATAACAATTTCTCTCATTTTGTTTTTTCTATTGTATTCAATGTGAATTTTTTTGTGCTGTCTTGTATAATGTTCATGTATATCATTGATTTATGTCTATTATTGTACTCGTTTTTATTCTGTTATATATAATATTTTGTATTAATTTGCATTTCTCTAGTTTAATTATATTATTTATTGGGTGATTATTTGTTTCAATCTGTAAGTATTTGGTGGGTGTTAAATGTGGAATATTATATGTTATTTTTAACTTATAGCAATTAATTCCATTAATATTATAAAATCTGGCCATAACTCCGTCCTATGAATGTGATTTCAGTATCACTGCTTTCGTGTTCTATATTCATCTTGTCCATATCAGATTATCACTTAGGTATATAGATCTCAAATATAATATCAAGTGAAAATAGCCTTTCATGTTCTTGGTGCAACATGTATGAATTCATATCACTATTAGTGATATATCCAATATTATCTCTTTAGAAAGAGAATGATCAATACACCGCAACAGCTTATAGAACACATATTTCTGATTGCTGTTCAATTTTCTAGAAGTTTTGTTTGTAAATTTTTAAAATAAATTAGGATATGTTTCTCTACCATTGAATGAAAACGTTAATTTCATCTTCCCAGTTTAAATTTCAAGCCTTGTGTTGAGTATAACAAATTTTCTTTATAAATGAAAATTGAAGTTAATAAAGCAGTCGATTTAAATGTAACAAACTATTAAAATATAAATAATAAATTTTGTTTATATAAGAATTGTTTACTGCAATATTTTCATCTTAATGTAGAAATAATCTTAAAGATTGTCTAAAATGTCTAAATCTAAATATCTAACTGACTAAAATGGTATTTGTATAAGAATATCTCTTCAAATAATTCTTAATTAAAACATTTTAAACACATAAAGTGAAATGATAAAAAATTATAATTTTGTGAAATTATTACCCTTCCTGAATATCACAGCCAACAAATTTTATTCATTTAACCTATTCATCGTGTTTAATATTCATCATTAATTAGTTCGACATAAATTTAAATATTTAAGAATTTTCAATTGAAGTAGGTTACTCAATTTTAATCCAATAAAGCAAGCAAGATTGATATAAAATGATTTTAAATGCCATTAATCAATATTTTCTGTTCAGAATATTATTAATCCATCAAGGACTATATAAAAACTTAAAATCTAAGGCAGGTATTGTTAAAATCATCAAATTGATAGTTTGTTAGTAGTAAAAATTGATGAATAAATATTACTTATGAACTCAATTGCATTAGACATTTTACAATACAAAGAAAATTAATTCAAAGAAATACTAATAAAACAAACATGTGTCCTAATATTCGACATGTCTGTGTACTTTTCAAAATCTTTAAAACTCCAGAAATAATGATATTAATATAAAACTAAAATGAACCATTTTATAAAATTTTATAATCAAATCAATACTATAAATTTATAATAATATCAATAACAAAAGTTATTTTATAGTAGTCATAATATACTTTGCATTAATAATTCATACACACACACACACATTACTTGTCTTTTCAATTCCAATTTGTTCTTATTCTCGTCCTTGTTCAAATGTCGATGTTCAATGTTGTATTAAGTATTCTATTGTGATTTTAGTATTGGATTTCTTAACATTAAAGCAGTTTCTGATGATATTATTGGCAACGCATTGACACAATGATAATTTATTAAATGTGAAATACTTTCAAACATTCTATCTCTGGTGCGAACCTGAAAATGTAAAATTAAATAATTATTAACATAATGACGCCTATTGTTTAAATTATTATCATTTGGAAAATATATTCTGCTTGTCAGCAAATTTAATATGGTACTACTACTACCATACAACAGTAAACTTTTACATTTATATAAAATAATTCTAAGTATAAAATATCATACATACCACTCCTTTAGGATCAATAAGTAATAAATGCTTCTTATTAACTCCTTGAATACCAGTCAGCACATATTGTCCAGGACTTGCTCGTGACTCTCGAACTAGAAAATCTCCATCAGTTTTTACCAAACCCTCAGCAACAACTCTACTGATGGGACCATGAAACCAATTTTCTTTTAAAAGTTCATTTCTTTGTGATTCTGCTGTTAATGGTTGTATTGGCCAATCAGAGAGAACAGCGGGCTGAAATGGCTCTGTAAAGTAATTATCAAAATAATAAAAATAATTCAAATTAATTATGTATACAGACACCATATAATTTTGCTACAGTCGGTAAGTCAAATCAATCAATATTCAAAAGTATTTTAAATAACTATAAAAGTAAAAAGTTTCTACAAAATGATATAAATAACAAACATACGCATATCAAATACATCCTTGGTAATCCCTGTATCAATATTAAGATCATTAACATAATTATGCTCAATAGGTTTGCAGCACGTAGGAGTGTTTAAGTCAATTAGATTATTTACACTTATTGGCTGGAAGAAAAAAATATATAATAATTACACCTATTGGTTAATAAAATTTATTTTTTAATATATTAATTCCATTTCAAAAATTACCCTATTACTGGATAAATTGCTTGTTTGTTCAGCAGTTTTTGGAAGACTGGGTAGTGCCATATCAGGTGGTACTTTGTTTGGCAAATCATTATAATAATCACGATCATGCTCCATACAGTGTATCGTTCTAGATGCAAAAAATCTAAATTACAACACAATTCACAAAGATATAAATATAATAGAAATGCCTTTACGCTGAAGGTTCTATCATGAATTCTTGAAATCTCAGCTCAAATGCCTGTGCTATTGTAGCTATTACATCCTGAGCCAAACCACCTCCGCACTCCAGCACGTAGCAAGCACGGTAATTGTTCAAGTTTTTAGCCACATATGCAACAAAATCTAATGTTTCCTAAAAGAAGGTGAAAATGAAAAACGTAATTTTATTTTTGCAGAATATTTGTTTGTAATTTAATTAAAACTAAAAAGTCAATTAAACAAATGCTCTTTGCTTCCAACTTAAAATACATTGGCATAAAAGAGAAAGAAAAAGTCCAGTCATTTCTCATTAATTCAGCAGGTTTAAACCTTATATATCAAATTCTATGAGCCTCAATATATAAAAAAAAAATTAGTATATTTTTATAATCGATTGAATTGAACATTCTATAAAGCAAGATTAAATTCATAAGATTAATAGCATAGAAACGCCTTTCACTTTTATGTATAACTAGCAATGCCTGATAAGGTGTTGTCTTATACCTATAAATAAAAATCCAACAAAAATGTGATTCTGTTGCATCTCGTTATTAATATTGATTGATTGTTGAGCTGTATTAGGAGCATCATCAAAAAAATCCCATTTAGCATCCTAATATATAATATAAGCTTACAAGTGTATCAGTATTTTTTGACTTTCAGTAAATATACTGTGCAAACCAAACAACATACATCACAGCACATATGGCATACCAAACAATTAACTATTGAAATATGCTCAGAGTTATTACCTAAATATAGAAATATGTTGATTTACTTTTTTTTTAAATTTTTTACCTGACCCCTTTTACCCCATAGGGTGCAAACACGCCAAATGTCTAATTTTCAATTATAAAGGATTTTCCTAAATAAAAACTACATTAAAACTCAATGTCAAATACAAATTTCATGGGTCCATTTTTACAAAGATTATACCTAAATATTCAACACCATAGTTGGAATAACTACTAATACACATTTTTATTTAGTATCATCTAATTTTTTACACCTTTGTCAGTGTATGAGTTCTGTTGATCCTTTTTACCCCAGTCACATGTAATCTTTAATAGAGGTTATATAAAAAAATCTGTTAAATTAAGATAAAAATAACATATAAATGCATATTATAAAACTTATGGTCTTCCGTGGCGTTACAGGTTAACCAGCACACAGACCAACCCTAGGGCAGTACTACCCATCTTTTAACAATTAAATAATGCATAAATTATATTTAAGCGTCATAAATTAATGTGGTCCTTTTCACCCGCGGACCTTTGAGCTCCACTCTACCATTTATTTATATGAATTGTTATATTTATATTTACTTTTTAATTAAGCAGTATCTATATTATATATACATATTATATAATTAACTGTGAGTCTAGTAAAAAAAAATAAAGAAAATGTCCCCAAAGAAATTCAAAAGAGTGTTAGAGGTGATCATCATGTAATAAAAATAAAAAAATAAAAAAAAGTAATAAAAAATGAAGGTTTTTATTAATTTTAAAAAATCTGTATTGAAATTCAGTGGAGAACGTTCAAAAAAAGATTATAAATATCCAGTTATTAATCAGGTTGGAAAGTGTAGCAGAAATGTGAAAATTGAGGATTTTATAAAAAGTCCATAAAAAAAAATATAAGAAAATTGATCCAACACCATACAAAGTAGGTGTTAGAATTGGGCAACCCTTGACGAAATTTTTTTTAATGTAAAATTGAGCTTTTTCAAAAACTCAAAAAATCTGATTCAAATATTAGTCAAAAATGTTCACAGACAGAAATCGAGATAAAACATAATGTAATTACTATAATAATTCTTTCAAAAAAGGGGTTTGTAGTAAGAGAGTAAAAATTGAGCGTTCTATATGTTTTTATATACACATTATAAAAAAATAAAAATTGACCCAAAAAAGAAAGATAAATTCTTTGAGGTGGTTTCAATCAAAATATGCCAAAACCTTTCTGGAGATATACTTGAAAGTTTCTCAAATTTTCATGGCAATTGTATGTGTGAAATCATAAGACATATCAAGGAGACAGACATACATTTTTACATTTATATAAAGTAGAAGTTCCTTATTCGTCCATCCTTCATTTGAGTTTTTGCTATTCGCGGTTTCCAATATGTATCAAACCTAAAATTCTTTGCAAATGCCGTCATTTTGAACTTATAAAGAAAACTTTGCCATAAGTTGCCTTCGTCTGCCTTGGCCGTCTTCGCCGCTATCGGTGTTTTTGAGAATGCACAAATTTTGAAATAATTTGTGCGATTACTACATGATGTATATATGGAAAATATTATTTTTAAGAGGCAAATTGTAGATGTGACTGTTGAGTATCAGATTGAATTAAAGAAAAAATTAAAAACTGCCTCACAAGACAATAGTACAATGTTCTTCAAAACATTGTCTTAGCCTCAATATTATAAATCAAAATGTCCAAGACTATAATCAAGAATGATTTTTTTACATATTGTTGAGAACTATTATATAATCTGCAATATCTTAAGTATAACAAATCCCAAATTAAAATTAGTTGTTAATGAGTTTAACAACTCCACATTTAACATTAATACCATATTTAATATTAATATAAAACATTTATAAATCGTCCCTTATTTCAAGAATATATTATTGTAATTAATATAAAGTTTCATATTATTGTTAGATTTGATACTAATCTTATTACTAACTAATTTTAATATGAGATCTGTTACACTTAAGAGATATTGTATATTATTGCATAGTAGTTGTCAAAAATATTTATTTTTCTTTATTTTGTCACATTGGAAAGTATTCCCTATAACACCATATAAAATGCCATCCTGGATTTGCAGATTTTTTTTTATTATTTGCAGATTATTTTGTCACCTTGGAGCATATAATGCCATATAAAAAGCCATCCTCTACTTGCAAGTCTTTATTCGTGGTATTTTTATGGAACACATTCCCCGCATATATATATATATATATATATATATATTTATATATATATATATATATATAATAAAATAAAATAACTACTTGTTTCAAAACATACTCACTATGTCGCCACCAGAAGCAAATGATATTCTTGGAGTATCGTGACATGATATTGTTTGACCAGTTTCTAATGATGATATAGTAAGACTACTACTTGATATAGTTAAATTTACATTGGAACCTGCATGCTCCATTGAAGGTGTATCACTGATGGATCTTAAAACTTTCTTATCTGTTTTTTGTTTTTTATTTATTGTCTTCAAACCTGCAACTTCACACACTCTATTGATGCATTCTCTGTAATAATATAAACTTTCATTGATTAACACAGTATGTTTTTCCCCAATATTTACATTGAACATATTTACTATATATGAATATATATATACAAATATATATATATATATATATATATATATATAAATATATATATATATATATATATGAATATATATATATATGCAAAAATATATATATATATATATATATATATATATGCAAATATATATATATATATATATATATATGCAAATATATTCTATATATATATATATATATATATATATATGCAAATATATATATATATATATATATATATATATATATATATATATATGGATGGTAAAGTGTTGGATTTGTAAATATTTTGTAGAGCTTCGAGCAAAGAATCCAAAAAGTAATAAAAAACAAAAAAGTTTTTTAAAAAATCATTTCTTTATTTATTTACTGTCGACATTTCGGAACTAGATATGTTCCATTTTGCACACATATACACACAGATTTTAAGTCAAGTGTTTTTCTTCTTAAAAATCCATCCGTTCAATAATCAGTTTGTTACTAACAGTCATCCCATAACATCCAGGGAATAATACTTTTTGTCTCACGTAACAAACTCAAAAAAGACATAATGTAAAGAAATTTTGAATTACAAAATTTGTTTCTTCGTCTGAAAAGAAATTTATTTCACTAAAATCTTTTTTAGTAAAAAAGTGTTAGTGTATAATCAATCATACATGTAATTAATTCTGTTTTTTCAGTAACCTTCTCTTAAAACTTTCTAAAACTTTCTAATTGTTTAATTTTGTTATATAATCCACTCATTTATTTTTATCATTTTCATTTTGATTATATTGTCATATTTCTGTATATTATTTTTTCCACAATTTTATTCATTTTACATAAAAAAACACCATCTTCTGCTTTTCTTAAACATATTGTTTGCTTAAATCTTATCAAGATCACGTTTCTTAACAGATGTCTAGAAGATGGAACATACCTAGTTCCAAAACGTCAACAGTAAATAGATAAACAAATGTATGAAATAAAGTATGTTAATTTGGTGTTGATATATATTTTGATGAGTTATTTTTGGCAACAACACCAAGTAGAAAAAACTTTATTTAGCCATATGTTTTGGTCTTCGTCGAGACTGTCATTCAGTGAAACAACTAAGAGATTTTATAATAATATAATAGAAAAATGATATAAAGTTATAGAACTTATATATAAATACTTACAGAAAATTAATTATACAAAAATACACTGCACTATTTGCACGGAGATAACCAAGCTATTAATAATTGGAACATTTAAACTAATGATTTTTTTCAATTTTTTGTCACATTCTAGTGTGTACAGAGTAGCTGACATCTAAATACTAAATGAATTGTGTTTACAAATTTTTTTTTGTGAAAGTGTAAAAAGACCGGTAAACATATGTTTTTGGTAAAATAATAAAATACACGCTTTATGTAGATATGGTCAAGGATTATTTTATAGTCATTGCAAAGCAAATTGTTGTCCGTTCTTTTATTTATGGCTGTCTCATTGTGTAATGATATTAGGTACCCTTCGCTAAATATGTTGTGTTTGAGCTCATTAATGCAACCTGTTAGCTGTGTTTTATACTTGTTTTCAGCATTGTTTTTATGTTGCGATGTTCTTTTGTGCAAGTTTTGACTGGTTTCACCTAAACGCAATCACAATTTAGACACTTAACTACTTTTGTTTTTTTTACTTGGTGTTACTGCCCAAATCAAAATAACTCATCAAAATATATATCAACACATCAAATATATATATATATATATATATATATATTGTATGATTCTGAATTTGATGTTGACATATGTATTAACAAAGTCTAATAATCGGGCATAACATCAATAAAAAACATGAATTTCTTTCAAAAATTTATTTTAAATCCATACGTTTCGGCTATAATCCTAGCCTTCATTTAGTGGAAACTAAAAATAAAATTAAGAACTAAAACAATTGAATTGGAGTGAAAAGAAAAAATAAAATAGTAATTAGTACTTACAATTAGTTGATCTTAGTGTTAATTTGGAAAACATTAGTAATCCATGGTATTAGGATATGGTAATGCACTACACTATGTATTATAAACATTAACTTGAAATTACACAATATTTTCACAAAATACTGATTTGAAAAAATCACAAATGGATAGTGTGTTATTCGTAGACTGGTTGAAGATGTAATGGAGAAAGACATTTTTCTAAAAAATATTTTTACCAAGATTCTGCACATGTGTGGAACGAGTTGTAAAACCTTTGCGCGAACGCTTTTATTGTTTTGTAAGAAATTTGGAAATGTTATCTAAATAGAAGAGATTTGTGTCGCACAGCGTGTTGAGTTCATTCCGTTTATTTATTGTCTTATTGTTATAAATAGTTAAAAAAGATCCCTCTATAATTCTTCGTTTAAATAAATTTTGTTCAAATTGTAGTACAGTCGGATTAGAAAAGTCCATATTGTGTTTTAAAGTGTATATATGGTCTGCAAGAACTGTTTTGAATTGTTTGGGGTTTTTTTAATTGTTTTTATGTTGTTGTAACCGTTTATTGAGGTTCTGGCTAGTTTCTCCTATGTAAATTAAATTACAGTCTAAACAATTTATTTGATAGACGAGATTTCTGAGTCGTTCAATATTAAATGGGGTTTTTGTCTTGGTAAAAATAGTGCTAGTAGTTGTACTAAAATTGGTTACAAGTCGAAGTCCAGATTTATAAAAAAGTTTTTTCCAAGGAACATACAATTCTTTAATGTATGGCAAACATATTACACCAGAATGAGTTTCTGAGTCAGGTAAATCGTTATGTACTGTGCAATTGTCCATTTTATTCAAAAGGTACGTTCGTCTGTTACTAGTTACGGAATTTATAAGTTTTAGGGGATAAGAGTTATCTGTTAAAATTTTTGTAATTAATTTGATGTTGTTGTCCCAAAATGTTTTGTCCGATAGAAGTATTGCGTGGTCCGTTAGATTTATTATAGTACCTATTTTCATTTTGAGTGGATGATAAGAAAAGTAATTAAGGTAGCGTCCGGAATTAGTCGGTTTTTGGTACCAATTTGTTATTAGTTTGTTATCTGTAGTACGTATAAGTTTTATGTCTAAGAAACTGATCGAGTTCATTGTCTCCAATTCCACTGTAAATTTTAATTTTTTATTGACGTTATTAAATTGATCAATTATCATAGTGACATCATCACTAGGGATACAAGTGATAATGTCATCTACATAACGGTAATAAAAAATATGTTTATTGTAATTTTTGAAAATTGTATTTTCAAGGAGTTGTAAGGATATTTCTGCTAGAGATGGACTTGCTGGGGACCCCATTGGCGCCCCAAAAATTTGATTTGATTTGTGTCGCACAGTAGAAATCGATATTTTTGAAAACTTTTTATATTTAGAAACAATTAGAAACAACAAACAGTTCAATAGTTTGAAACTTTCGTATACTAACAAATTTAATAAACTATTACAAAACAAATTAGAAAATAACAAAATAATTTTAGATAAAAATATTATTGATAAATGGTTAAAAAATTATTCTTCTATCGACATACCAGACAGACTATTGTACATATTCGCTTTAGGACCCAATTTTTCAGTTCCTGCTACTTGTCGTAATTTTAACTTTATTAAATTGCTTAGTAATTTAGAATATGGTTTACAACAAATTAAAGATCCGAAAACTAAAATTCACACTAGAAATCTTTTTTGTAAAAAATTCATCCAACATATTAATTCCTTCAATACTAAAAATACAACTTACGATAATATTCTTAGAGACCTTAAAGCATGCAAAATATTTCTCAAAAATCATCCGGATATAGTGGTCACTAAAGCGGATAAAGGCAACATCACTGTTATCATAGACAAGCAAGACTATATAAATAAAATATCTGAATTATTACTTGACACTAATACTTACAAAATTACCAATAACGATCCAACTGACTACATAAACCGCACGTGCCATAAATTTTTAGACAAACTTACAACAAACAAACAACTAACAAAAGAGATAACTTCTGACCTGAAAAATTTACACCCATATTTTCCCAGACTTTATGGCCTTCCCAAAGTCCACAAAAATAATTTACCTCTTAGACCAATAGTTTCCGACATTAATACTCCCCTATATAAACTCTCAAAATACATAAGTAACATTTTAACTACAATAACAAAACAATCACCACACTACATAAAAAATTCTTATGAACTCGTTACTGACTTAAAACACAAGATAAATTATATACCAGACAACTACAAACTAATTAGCTTAGACGTAGTCTCACTTTTTACTAATGTACCCCTAGACCTTATTTTAGACGCAATAACAATCCGATGGAATGAAATTTCCCCGTTGACTTCTTTATCTTTACACTGGTTCAGGGAAACCGTCAAGTTCATTGTCTCTAATACTTATTTTGAATTCAATGGCTCTTTCTATTATCAAATTTTTGGGGCGCCAATGGGGTCCCCAGCAAGTCCATCTCTAGCAGAAATATCCTTACAACTCCTTGAAAATACAATTTTCAAAAATTACAATAAACATATTTTTTATTACCGTTATGTAGATGACATTATCACTTGTATCCCTAGTGATGATGTCACTATGATAATTGATCAATTTAATAACGTCAATAAAAAATTAAAATTTACAGTGGAATTGGAGACAATGAACTCGATCAGTTTCTTAGACATAAAACTTATACGTACTACAGATAACAAACTAATAACAAATTGGTACCAAAAACCGACTAATTCCGGACGCTACCTTAATTACTTTTCTTATCATCCACTCAAAATGAAAATAGGTACTATAATAAATCTAACGGACCACGCAATACTTCTATCGGACAAAACATTTTGGGACAACAACATCAAATTAATTACAAAAATTTTAACAGATAACTCTTATCCCCTAAAACTTATAAATTCCGTAACTAGTAACAGACGAACGTACCTTTTGAATAAAATGGACAATTGCACAGTACATAACGATTTACCTGACTCAGAAACTCATTCTGGTGTAATATGTTTGCCATACATTAAAGAATTGTATGTTCCTTGGAAAAAACTTTTTTATAAATCTGGACTTCGACTTGTAACCAATTTTAGTACAACTACTAGCACTATTTTTACCAAGACAAAAACCCCATTTAATATTGAACGACTCAGAAATCTCGTCTATCAAATAAATTGTTTAGACTGTAATTTAATTTACATAGGAGAAACTAGCCAGAACCTCAATAAACGGTTACAACAACATAAAAACAATTCAAAAAACCCCAAACAATTCAAAACAGTTCTTGCAGACCATATATACACTTTAAAACACAATATGGACTTTTCTAATCCGACTGTACTACAATTTGAACAAAATTTATTTAAACGAAGAATTATAGAGGGATCTTTTTTAACTATTTATAACAATAAGACAATAAATAAACGGAATGAACTCAACACGCTGTGCGACACAAATCTCTTCTATTTAGATAACATTTCCAAATTTCTTACAAAACAATAAAAGCGTTCGCGCAAAGGTTTTACAACTCGTTCCACACATGTGCAGAATCTTGGTAAAAATATTTTTTAGAAAAATGTCTTTCTCCATTACATCTTCAACCAGTCTACGAATAACACACTATCCATTTGTGATTTTTTCAAATCAGTATTTTGTGAAAATATTGTGTAATTTCAAGTTAATGTTTATAATACATAGTGTAGTGCATTACCATATCCTAATACCATGGATTACTAAAGTTTTCCAAATTAACACTAAGATCAACTAATTGTAAGTACTAATTACTATTTTATTTTTTCTTTTCACTCCAATTCAATTGTTTTAGTTTTTAATTTTATTTTTAGTTTCCACTGAATGAAGGCTAGGATTATAGCCGAAACGTATGGATTTAAAATAAATTTTTGAAAGAAATTCATGTTTTTTATTGATGTTATGCCCGATTATTAGACTTTGTTAATATATATATATATATATATATATATATATATATATATATATATATATAGCTATCACGAATAGCGCCTATAATAACACAAATAAAATATTTTCTTGAGCATACAAGGCATAACAAAAATTAAATGCATATCTACTCACTTTGCTACCAGCGATCTAGTTTCGAAATCTAAATTTCTCATTGATGTTGTTATTTCTAAATTTCCTACATACTGTAAAAAAATAACGACAATTAAAACTCATCATGGATAAAGTATATTTCGACATTTTTCACTTACTCGTACTGCATAAGTCACACCCTTAGTACAAATGACTTTATCAGAATGTAATTTGCTTCTAATTAATTTGGAACCTACTCTGGCCTCACCAGTATCCATCATGTTATATTTTTACTTAATATACAAACAATACTGCAAAACAATAGCTGGATGATTAAATATGGTACGATCAAAATTTTAAATCGCAGGAAAACAAGGATATAGTTGTTAAAAAGAATTAGTCATTTCTAATAAAAATGTCAATTTACGTATTTGTGTTTTCATTGAATTTGAAGCGTTAAAATGACAGCTTGACAGAAATTATTTCAATGACTCATACATACGTATTCACATACGTAAACGCACACACACACACACACACATATATATATATATATATGTATATATATATATATACATATATATTCTGTATAGTATCACAGACCCAGTTTGTGTAGTGGGCCAAGGGGGGCTACCGGGTGACAACGCTTCGACCATGTTTACTTATCTATGGCTTCGACCATGAAAATAGTACATAAAAATTGCTAGAAATTGCAAAATTGCACAACCATGACATATCTATGCATACTGCGAATGCCAATTTCTTTTATCTATTCTATTTTTATCTAGTAATTTTTCTCAACCAGTGTCGTCCATATTAATGAAAATTTGCACCGCAAATGGCGTAAGTGATGCAACACACAGATTACTATCATATTCGCTATGTGTGTGACTGCAGCGCCAGACTAAATATAAACTGTAAATAATATATAATAAAGAAGTTATAAAAAAAAAGTGAAAGTTGAATAGTTGTTGACATTTTAAAATTTACTTCAACGCACTTAAAACACTTGTATGTACAATGATAAAATAAAAAAATTTAGTAAACATTTATTTATGTTGAATTGCTTAAAACTTGTGTCAAAATATCGGAATAGTTATTAAAAACAAAATCTGAATAATGATAAAAATATTTTGTCAATAGAATAAGTAAATGATGATTTGATTTACTGATTTTTTTTATTATTTTTGGTCAAACTAAAGACACGATTTGAGTCCATCACCCACCAAATGAAATTCCAGTCGGAAACAATAACCAAGAGAAAAAAAACTGCATTACTATATTAACATATTTTGGGAATGCAACTTATTCCAAAACGAAAGATCATTAAAAAGAGTGCGCGTAAGGATCACACGCGATTGAAGTAAAACTTTTAATATTGTATGAGTAGGCAATTAAGATAAAAATAAAAAAAACATCATATTTGAATTTTAAAAATCATCTTTTAATAATCACATAACATCAATAATAATAAGATCTCCTGAGCATCGGCACAGCTGTCCTACTGATATTAAGAGTTTGAATATGATGTGAAGCTTTCTTCCTAATTTTGTTACCTATCTTACCGGGAAATTCAAACCATAAACGTAGAAGTTCATCATTATCGCCACGTTCTATGTACACTAATTTTCCCACACAACCATTAGCTAAGCCATCACTTACATCAATATTAGTTGTTATTATGTAAAATTTATTCAGAACTAAAATTATTTCATACGGCAAAGCCCCGGTATCAATAACCGATTTTTTTGAAACTGCTGACGAATGTATGATTGTTGATCTGTCGCATGGCAACCTACATAAATATCCGTGGCAGTAGATATTATTGAAGTAAAACTTCTTTAGGCGCAATATGGGTGTAAAAATTTTTAGGCGCGACACGGGTGTAAATCCGTACAAATGCAACGAAAATGCCAACGTGTAGTTGAACACTACGACGCCGTAAGCGCTGATGTCGCGAGTATCCACTCCCGTCATGTCATGCGTAAGTCGAGCGCTAAACCCTATATGAACTTGCATTAATTGAATCACGTTTTTTTTACAAAAGTAGAGGTTGCTGTATTATGTCCTCATGGAATAAGACTTTTCTTAGAGAATAAATGTGCCATGGAATATAATAAATTTATATTGAATCTCGTTGAAGACAAAATAATGTCTACTGCCACGGATATTTATGTAGGTTGCCATGCGACAGATCAACAATCATACATTCGTCAGCAGTTTCAAAAAAATCGGTTATTGATACCGGGGCTTTGCCGTATGAAATAATTTTAGTTCTGAATAAATTTTACATTATAACAACTAATATTGATGTAAGTGATGGCTTAGCTAATGGTTGTGTGGGAAAATTAGTGTACATAGAACGTGGCGATAATGATGAACTTCTACGTTTATGGTTTGAATTTCCCGGTAAGATAGGTAACAAAATTAGGAAGAAAGCTTCACATCATATTCAAACTCTTAATATCAGTAGGACAGCTGTGCCGATGCTCAGGAGATCTTATTATTATTGATGTTATATGATTATTAAAAGATGATTTTTTTATTTTTATCTTAATTGCCTACTCATACAATATTAAAAGTTTTACTTCAATCGCGTGTGATCCTTACGCGCACTCTTTTTTTTTTGTCTTCAACGAGATTCAATATAAATTTATTATATTCCATGGCACATTTATTCTCTAAGAAAAGTCTTATTCCATGAGGACATAACATAAAAAACGTGATTCAATTAATGCAAGTTCATATAGGGTTTAGCGCTCGACTTACGCATGACATGACGGGAGTGGATACTCGCGACATCAGCGCTTACGGCGTCGTAGTGTTCAACTACACGTTGGCATTTTCGTTGCATTTGTACGGATTTACACCCGTGTCGCGCCTAAAAATTTTTACACCCATATCGCGCCTAAAGAAGTTTTACTTCAATAATAAATTTACACAAAGAAAATGTTATTTTCCCAATCATTGTACAAACACTAGTAGCTAGTAATAATTTAAAAATTTATAAATATATATTTAAGTTTATTAATAAAATTAATTTACAATTTAATTATTCAATAAGTATTTGTAGTAAACAATTGTATGAATGGCATCTGACCTTATGATGTATGTCAAGAGCCAATAAATAAAAAAAAAAAAACTTTTTGAAGGGAATATTGTTGGAAAGTAGCAAGGACTCAACACCTCTTATGATTTTTACATCCAATGAAAAGGTCGTTAAAAATACAATCATATGGCTTGGGAACCCACGGTGATTTATCAACACTACAAAATATATATTTTTCATTATTTCAGCATTGTGTTAACTAAACTGTTTGCAAAATAAACAAAATTTCGCTCTGTGATAACTTTTCTTAAATTAAATCATAAAATTAAAATTAATCTATAATTTTATGTAATAAATATATATGTAATTAAATTTTTAATATTTCAGCCTTGTATTAATTTAACTGTTTGCAATTTTTTTCTTTAATCATTAAATTTTGATAATTAATGATATAACAATTTATTGACTTCTAAATTTTCTATTTGCTAAACATAAGAATTTTACAACAATTTATAATACTCCAAATTGTATTTTTTTTATACAATAAGGTTATGATACTTAGTTTAGCCTTTTTACAGCAGCTTTCCACTGTTCATGTTGATGTAATTTCCATTTGGCTGTAGAAAATTTATAGAATATACACTCGCTTTTCCTACTGTTATTTTACAATCTACTACACAACAACTTCGATGTCTCATTTTTATTTAATTTATTTAAATATGAAATAAAAACATATTTTACGCGTATTTGTTCACTATTTCGGTTATAATAGCATAGACAAATAAATAAGCATAATATAATAGCCTCCCGTATTGCTCAAAATGACCACTACGAACGCTCCAGTCAATTTGAGTTCTCCCTTCCATGCCTTCACACATAGCGAATTGAAGTAGGCGATAACAAGCCAATAACCCTAAACAATTGAATCATAGATAAAAGAAGAGTATTGAATATTAAAATTGAATGATAAAAGAAGTGAATTGAATATTAGTACTAGTAATAACGGACGCAACTGACATATTGCATCTAGTAACCCTCGCAAAAGGGTTTAATCCATCTTGGATAATCAGGTCGCTCTTTTACTGGCTGATTATTTCGTCTGTTGTTGAGTTCATTTTGAAAATGTCTGGTTCGGAACGGTCAACTGCATCAACACTTTGGGAGGCCACACATGGATCGCTCAATAATATAGATAATGAGTCGATGGATTTAATAACCAGATTATACAAGGAACGCGAATTCTTGTATGACGTTACTGACCCTCCCTATAGCTTAAGTGATCTTAGCACTATCAACGATAATCAGCATACAAACGCACGTGTAGAAGCCGACGACTCCTGGGATGAAGCTGCTGAGCATACATACAGATTAAGTAATGAGAGCACTACCGCAGACACACAGTATAATACCATTGTAGACGACGAGGACTGGGATGGAGTTTCTTTGATTGATTCGTTTGGGCATAGAACCGCACGTGCCTCTGAAGACAATCACTTATCGGAGCAATCTGCTTACGATATATATTATGCCACCAATCGAACTACTATTCCATTTATGGAAGATGCTCCAGAAGCATGGTTCATGGTCTTAGAAGCAGATTTCCAGGCTGCCAAGCTTGTAAATGATGACATCAAATACTCAATAGTTCTGCGAGCGCTTGATGTAGAGACCTTACAGCTGATTCAAGATATTCTTCAAAATCCGCCACCTAATGGTAAGTACATTCACCTAAAAGACGCAATACTGAGCAGAGTACCCGAATTCAGATTACAAAAAATTAATAAACTGGTTAAAAATTTAACCCTCGGAAATAAAAAGGATGATGTGACAGATAAGTTAGTCGATTTGGGTAGCTCATATTCCAAACTCGAACAAAAATTAAAGGATAACAATGAACTGCTCAGGGCATGTATGGAAGAAATAAGGGATTTGAAGGACACATTATTAACTGTGAAGCAGAATATAGATCAAATGCATATTGATCGTACAAGGACAATGTCTGAATTGCCTGTATGCTACTACCACGGTAGATTCGGGGATAAAAGTTATAAGTGTTTACAGCCATGTAGTATGAACCATTTAATCTGAGCAGGAAACTGAGAAAAATATCGAGATTCAAACTCTAGGAAAATTGAGCTCTGACTAAATATGGCTCATCAAATGGGATGGCATTATCCTTTCTGAGAGATTCATGAGCCATTATCTCGATGTGACCAGCACAAAAACACCGTTTTGGAAATTTGAGAGACAAATATGTACGGTCAAGAAAACTATGCCTCTCATGAAAACTGTTTTTGCTTGGGCATTTCAACATGCCCAAACCTTTATTATTCTACTGTGTTAATATTTGGATTGTGTGATGTAACAAAATATTGCAAATAATAAATTACAACTGTTAATTGGTTTTGTGTATTTGTTTCTAAGAAGACTTAAATATATATATATATATATATATATATATATTTTATGCTTTAAGATGTTCTAGATAAGATCTAGATAACAGACTTTCAGGTTGCCTAAATATTCTCCTTCAAAGTAAAAAATAATCTTGAGAAAGTTCTCCAGATTTGATTCATGTATTGTTTCTTCAGAGATTTGCCATACAAGGTTAATCTTGTAGCAGCTTCAAGAGTTTAAAACTTGAGCAATCATCCAGTGTTTCTGCTGAATTTAATGTTTGGGTTGCGGTGCTCTGTAGAGACTGCTGTCGGTCATGTAATTGTATTGATTTTCGATACATGAAATCATAAATAACATGACCTCGATAATGCTGATCTTGTTGTTTAGGTCAGTTATGTGATCAGTTTAGGGTGCAATTACATATCACCGATTTATATTAGATTATTTATGAGTGCAATTATATGACACATATCTGTATTTGTTTGTTTGCCGCTGCTGGTTACTAGGATAGAAGAACTATGGATTATGCAGATGTTTAACTTCTTGCACCGTTGCTGGCGTTGTGGGTTATTTCCTGGGTCATGTTGAGTTTGAAGTATTGTGGCTATTGCCATATGTTTTGCTTAAGCCTAATTTTTGAGTTATATCGTTTGATTGCAACAGTGGCCATGTTTTGCTTGAGCCTTGTGATGGCTATATTGAGCTGCAGTGTTCTTGATATATTGGAAGTTTACTTCGTCAAAAACAAAACTTCATAAACAGTCCAAATGTTGGTAATAATATATAAAATATAAATATATAAATTTTGTAAAAAAAAGAACGGTTATCAAAATTGTGGTATTCAATGCAGGTCCCCTCAGATGTTTCAACTGCAATTAATGGTATTCTCTTTCTAAGCCATTTTAATTCCCTACTGAGTTTAAAAGGAATATGACTCATTGACCTTCAACAGGTTTTACCTCAAATGGACAAATGTTGATAATCTATTCAAAAAGAAATCAATCAAAGCATTACAAGAATTATTTACTAAACATAAATATCACAAAACCTCAAAATAATTTCAAATGTAAAGAACCAAACCTTGCACCTAAAATCATCACAGCTACTACTAGGTGCTGCCAAATTCAAAAAAAAAAATTGGGAAAAAGGCAACAGCAGCAAGAACCAATTTGTGTGAACTATTGAAAGTGTCAAGCAGACAATGAGCTAGTCTATATGTATGACTAACAAGAAAAATAGAAAACACAGGATTTGTGGGGATTATCATAGTACCAGACTAATTGTATTCCCTATCACTTATCCAAGATCTGTTACTTAATCTATCAAAAGCATACCATCAGGTCCCAATGCATGAAAAAAGCATACAAAAGACAGACAATTACACCTCAAGAGCTATAAATATTAGGCAATGCAATTTGGAGGACACAATGATGTGACGACACAAGCATTCTAAAGATCCATGAATAACATAGGTTTTGATTTCGATGATATCCCTGTCATGTCTAAAGATAAACAGAAGCACGAAAACCATCTGAGCTTACTGTTTAAAAAACTATAAAAATATTCACTCTCAATTAACACATAAAAATACAAAATAGGCCAAACAGAAGTTGATTTTCTCAGTTACTAGGGCTACAAATCATGCACAGACAGAGTGAAAAGGATTACAGATCCTTCCAAAGACAACACCAGCAGTAAAACTCCGAAGATTCATGACTAATTATTATAAATAGTCAATGCCAGGATCAGTAAGAATACAAATTCCGCTCATTAAACCACTTCAAAAAGAATGACAAAACACCAATATCAAGGGAGCCGGGTACCAGAAAAGGTATTTGATGATCTAAAAACTGCCGAACACCACTCTGCCGCACTATCCCACAGCATCAGCCAATTTTTGTCTCAGCACTGATGCACCTACCATAGACATTGGCGCCATATAAAGTTTCATTAAAATCGTCGAAAAAAAATTTTTTAACAATCAATTACAAAAAAAAACGGCCTGACTTAATCAAGAATTAATTAACGCGATTTCTGAATATTTTTTGAATTTTCAAAATCTTTCCAGATTTTTTGACGAAAATGTAGATGGAAATTTTTTTGCGCTAATCTGCTAATTTCAAAGAAACGGTATCTGAAAACTGACCAACGCGAGTGGATTATCAAGTTTCATCGAATAAACTTTAAATTTTTTGAAATCGGTTCAGCCGTTTTTGAAAAAACGTTGACAAAATATCAAAAAACGATTCACATACGCACATACTTTTTCCAAAATTGTTCTCATTCACTTCAAAATCACTTGATTCGTCGAGAAGACAAATTTAGCAAATCAAATTTTCTCGCAAAAACTTTTCCTTTGAAAAGTTAATTAAAGGAAAGACATTGTGATATAAATTCTCACCAAACTTACTGCAGAAAAAATAACCAACAGGCTGACAAATCAAAACACAATCATCTTTTACTAGACCATATGCCAAACCTAGACGAAAGATTCAGCCACCTTCATATAGACATAACACTGCTGCCAGAGGTCATACCTCTTACGATATAACAACTGATACTGTGGTTCAGTCATTATGTACAAATGGAATTGCAAGATTTGGTAACCCTGCTATACCCAATTATCATATTGGGACCAAGGCACTCAATTTGAACCAGCTTTATATAAGCCGTTTGCACAGGCAACACGAGCATAAAAAATCTGCACAGCATTCCATTCACAGGCAAATGACCTTGTTGAAAAATGGCATACGACACTGAAAGCAGCATCAAAACTCTCGACTACTGTAATACAACTCAAACTACATGGCTTACGTGCCTCCAGCAGAAATGGTGTATGGAATGTCACTAAGGATAAAACCGTTAAGGGATTTATTTTTCACGCAGAACTTCTATAAAAATCCAGGAAACATCATTGATAAACACAAACAATTTATACGGCGCAGCATTACAAATAAAAAAAAGTTTATGCTCAAGAATCTAGATTTATTTGTAAGATCGGATAATGTTTGATTCATAGAGCCCTAGAGCCTCCATACAGTGAAACACGTAAGATTCTGGGACGGGTAGCGGACAAAATCTAGCAACTGCTCTTAAATGTCACAAAAAGAAATATCCATTGAGAGCTTGAAACTCGCCTACATAACTAAGGCGGACGATTAATTTAATCAACTACACAGAAAAGTGAACCGTATCATAGGCGATTCACCATGCACACTCCAAACAAAGTCTCATTCTAAATATTAAGTATTAAAATAATAATAAATCTTCTGTTCTGTTAGATGCTCAATTCCAATTCAATCTAACTTACGCACGACAGGTCGACAGCTGACACCTTGAAAGTTGCAACTTGCAATCTCTCTGATGGCAAGACACACACATGACGCAAGTGAAGTTGAGCAATAGGCGTCGTAAGCCCCTACTTGTTTATCTATGCCCCTATTCCATAGACCTTATACAATTATAAGGTTACAAGTATAAGGTCTATGCATAGACCTTATACAATACAAATGAAATTGTATAAGGTCTATGGGTCTATGCCCTATTCTTATTTATCTATGATAATTCTTATTTATCTATGGTGGGCAAAAAGTGAAACTCGATGCAAGATAAATGCAAGACTCATAGATAAAAGAAGAGTATGGTAAGACTAGTGGGGCGCATGGCATCGTGCCTTAAGGCAAATGGCCGGAACTTCCCGTACCAAAAATACATATTTTTTTAAAAAGATTAACATTGATGAAAAAAAATTATTTCGAAAAAATTAGATTTTTGAGATACTATAAATTTGACAAAAAATTACTTTTTTTAGAAAAAATTTTTTTTTTTTGAAAAAAAAAATGTTTTCTTTATTTTGACATACTTTGGAAATTCTGCTTAACTGCATAGAGTCGAAATGTCAAAGCGCGTAAACGCCGCGTCGCCGTCTAACGGATAAATATTGGTACGGAACCCATAGGAATGTAAACAAAATTTATACTTATTGTTAAAATCTCTATAAAATATCTGATAATTTAATGTGCATATGTCTAATGATCATTTTTGACCGCCAAATGGCATTTATTTTTAATTTTTCCACTAGATCTCTCAAACTGCTAGACCTGCCTTCATCAAAATTTGATCAATTTTTCAACTTGTCGATACAAATAAAATATTTTTTGAATTTTTAAAATCGGACGCTCCGTTCTCTTAAAAACTGAGTTACCGTTTTCGGCACTTTTTACCCCGTATCATCGGAACGGCTAGACCTGCCTTTGCTAAAAACTAATCAGCACGTCTTCTTATCAATACAAATCAAATGTTTTTTGAATTATTCAAATCAGTTGATCGGTGTTTCCAAAATCGTCGACGAAAATTTGTATCCGCACACACACGCACACACACATACACACATACACACACACACACACACACATACATCCATTTTTTCTACGGTATGCCAAAATATTCAAAAATCTTTGAAACGTAAAGATATATAAAAAATTTCATTTTCATTTTTTTTGCGATTACTATAACTTGCCCTACGGGAAGTTAATAAATTAGAAAAAAATAAGTGGAAACAAAAATTACAACCTATTTCTAAAATAAAATAACTTAAAAATACATGTGTTAGACCATAATTATATATAAACCTTGACAGGCGCCGAAGAATAGATAGAACAAAATCAGGGCAACGAGTTTTACTTAAAATCCGCCAAAGGGGAGTTTGCCTTGCTTGAGTGCTATGTCGACGGCGAAGTAAGGGCTTGCAAGGCCCTTTCGTTTTCAAAAAAAAGTTAAGTTACATAAGCTGCGCATTATAGTTGAACTAATTGATGAGTAAATGAGATTAATGGCTGATCAAATCATGACAAAATGTATACAAATTTTAAATAAAGAGTTTGCGAGCCCCCCTGAAGCCGAGGCCGCTTCATAAATATATATGAAATGTTCATGAAAGGGAGCAGGGAGCATGTATAGGCAAATAATTGTATATTAAAGTAAAATATATACATAATTTTTAACTTTCCGTAGGGTAGTTATAGTAATGGGCCAAAAATCGAAAATTTTTGCATGTCTTCATGTTTTGAAGGTTTCTGAACATTTTGGCATACCTTCAAAAAAAAAATTCTTTTGTATATAGAAAATAATTCAGTTTTTAATTTTAATTCTGAGTAAGTTCTAATATATTTTAAACAAATAATTTCAACTTTGCTATTCAGTTTATATAATTCTTATAAATATTAGACAAATTTACAGTATTTATAATAATCTATTTAAAAACATTTAATATTCTTCAGACATTTTGTTACCGTCCAACAATTTGTCTTAAGGCACGATGCCACACACCACTAGTTTTACAATTATTTGTGCATATGTTATACCTCCACAACAAATATTATTTTAGAAAAATGAAATATTTATTGTTATTAAAATGAATTTATTGCTGATGAGATATTTATTAGAAAAATTTAGAAAACTAATCAGCTTGATTCTTGATTGACATCTCTCGATCAGAGTTTGAATGTTTTAAATCGGTTCAGTTTTTTTGGCTAATTATTTTGCATTTAATTGCTAATTGTTAAGAAATGGATCAGTCGACGGTTACGTAGATCTAATCAAAGCGAGTTTGTATTGAGTTACATCAATTTTCCAATTTTAGTTCAAACGAAAATGTTAACAAAACAAAATTAATAAATCTGATTTTCTGGCAAACATAAACTTCTCCTTCGGGAAGTTAATAAGAGAAAATTGATATAAAAGCGCTGGAAATTCATTGTATATAATGCAAAGATAATCGGTTAAGAACTACTTATTAAATTTCTCCATTTTTTTTTCAATGAATCATGTTAGTATATTAAGCATTAGTAACAATTATCTACTTGGTTCAATGTATGTAGATGCAACATTTGTACCAAATTTTTTTATACATAAATATCACCATTAGTCTACTGGAGCAACTACGTGTTTTATTTTGTATATAGCAATTTTGTATTTTATTTTGTATAGAGCACAAGTGTTTTATTTTGTATATAGCAAAATGTAATAGTATGGAATATTTGTTCACTGATAACATGTGCTATACTAATTATTATTACTGATCATATGATATGTATGTGCTAACCATGTGCTAACTTTCAATTAAAGATTTATGATAACCACTATTTGATGAGATCATAAAAGCCCTAAAATCTTCCATAACCACTAATACACAGTCTTTTTTTTTACATGTTTTATTATTGTTTGATGAATCGGGTTAATTCACATTTAACATGTAACATACAGTAGAACCTAGATATATTAAAACCTAGACATATAGAATGCAACTGGATCTGTAAAGTAGTCATTACTAAATCGAAAAATAATGATTGAAATATTATACATTTATAATTTATTCTATATGAAATATATTTACAACCAAGTTGATTATTTTATATATATATATATATATATATATATATATATATTCAAAGTTATTGTAATTTATTAGGAGTTATGTTGTATATTTAGCAACAAAGATATATAATATGAATTATTAAATTTGATTCTAACATTTAACTATGAAATTTTTGAATATGTTATTTGCATATTGTATTCAATATACAAACATGACTTGCATAATAAATTTCAAAGTATGCATTTATACACATAAGTATTACGTATCTAACAAGTAACTACTAAGTGTATGACACTATCCAACTCACAAGCTTATTAAATGAAAGTAATTATGGCAAGAAATATCAGTTCTTACTAAAACAGTAAAATAATATATACAAATTGTGATGATTATATAACTAAATTGATCTAATGATATCTACATATTTTATCTATAATATTGATGAAATTAACCAGATCATTACCGAACACACATTTTTTTTAGCAATCACAGTTATTTCTATCATGTAGACTCAAATGTAACATATTATTATAAAATAAGAGTTAGTGTTCTGATTAAATATATTTTATTAACATAAAATATGAAAATACTATATGAATTTAAAATAATAAAAGTGGATATTAAAAAGAACACTGTATATACAAATAATTTTATGCACAATTTAATAGTATTTCGAAGTAAATAAAATTTATAGATATGTACAAAATCTCTTAACAAGTTTTATATTAAGAACAGATTTATATGAAGTTTGTATATATTATGTCTTTGAGTATTTCTTAAGAAAAACGTTCATAACTATTTATATAATCTTAACATATTCATAATAATATTCTCTTAAAATTAAATAAAAAACGAATTAAAAACTATTTGTTTGGTGATCATTGATATTAGGCAATAATTTTATATCTTGATAGAACTTATGACTTATTCATATCAAAATAACTCTACGACACTGAGCTATAGCATAACGATTATTTACAAGTTACAATATAATTGCACAGCGATTAAGTAGAATTGACCGACTTTAATTAAACATTAAATTATATCTCGCAGCCATTTCCATAGACAAAATTATCATTTGAGCTTGAAAGAAATATAAAATCTTTTCAATGATTTTTGCAAGCTATGACAATATGGCGAAAGTAGTTTTGGTATGTTGTCAGACAAATTCATTATTTCCTGGTGTAGTTAATGGTTCTTGAGCCTGAAAAGGATAATTTAAATTAATAGACGTATGAGAAATTACATATACACATATATACATATACACACATTATAAATATATAATAAAAATGACTTATTAATTATTGTCATATTCTTTCTCTCTCATTAAACAATTAGATAAAATCCACTGTAACTTACCTAACTATATTATATTTCAAATCCTCATGAATAGCGTGAAATTAAATTACAGTATTAATTTATTGAGAATAGTTCAAAAAATTTAAGTATAACCGATTTCTAAGTAATATCAAGGATCTATATTTAAAATTACAGAAGTAATGTAATGTAAAATTAAAGAATGTTAGCAAATTACTATTACGACGAGCTGATAAAATAAAGAAACGTACAATTCGATTTTGAAAAGAAATCACTACTCTGAAAATATTTTATAATTATTTTGAGCGTACTAATTCATTCGAAATTATATTTTATTAATGTATTAAAAACACTATAAATAAGTTTATTAGAAATTATTATTAGAGCATTATAAAAAGGTAAGAACATACATTTTAAATAGCTCCCTTTATATTAATGTTTATAGTAATTAAATGAAAAATGTAATCTAGAAGTCTAGAGTAAGGTATTCTAAAAAAGCAATACACTTAAAAGGAAAAACTAGATACGAAGAGATATTTATAAAATCAATCTTTGTTTAATGCGTAATTATAATAAAATATATTTATAGTCAATCTGTATAAAAAATTGTATATGTTAATTTCTCAAATCGATTTGGCATAAGACTGCAGTAATTTTTTTAAACAACGGTTAGTTTTCACTACCCTGACCTTGATAGCATATGTGACCAATTTTTGCAATAATTAAGTTATATATTTAATTATAAGAATATATATTTAAGTAGAAATACAGACGGATAAACTTGCAGAATATCTTTGAACTATGAATATCTGAGAGATGTTAAACTTGAACCAAATGTATGTCTTACGCATAAAAAAAGACAGTAGAGAGCAATTTACGTACAAAAAAATAAAGTTATATCAGATTGAAAATCATGACAATGAAAAATTATTTTTTGCAAATAGTAATCTTACCTGGGTAATGAAAAAATGCAATTATTAATAAACTTTGATCCCACTTTTTCATTGAAAAGTAATTAGTCAATCAGGTAGAAACGATTTTGGCACCAGTTTATAATTATATAAAATCACTCCTTAGTCTAATCATTTAATAAGATACTGGCATTTCATCGATTATTATTTTAATATTTTATGAGCTTTAAAACAATAGATATTAACATAGTTAATAATAAAGTCTATTATACGATATTTAAACCTTTACTATTTAATACTGGACGCGGTAACAATTTTGGCACATCAATTACATTTGTATATAAATAGTATATTTAATATATGAGTTTAACATTAAGTTTATGCATTAGCTACAAATAAAGTATTTGTTCTTATAGTTTTCTACATTAAAGTGCAAAATTACAAAGTGGATGTTGTATCATTACGTACATTGCAAAATACTCTATAACTGGATTAATCTGATAGTACTTGAAAATTATAAAAATATTAATAATTCACTTGCGCGTACATTTCTTGCTAAAAAAGACGGCAATACATCTTAAAGTTTGGCCTAAATTATTTAAGTTTTCTTATTCAAATTATGAATTTCAAGGATATTACACATTGTAATTTGTTTAATAAATTTTTAATAAACGCCAAAAGAATGATTAATCTTTATAAAACAACACCACACTGTTTTTATAATAATACTGCAACAAATTCAAATTATCATGTAGGATCGCATCTTCGGGAAAAAATATGATCTCATAAAATAAAGAACGAAAATATTCAAATATATAAATATAAAATTAGTTTCGCGCATTTTATTAAAGTTCTATTGAATTCAATGTTCTAAAAAAGTACAAATATTCTGAAAGTATTTCTTGTTTTTTTTTGGGCGTTGGATAAAACAAGCAGACACATTGCCAACCTCTTCTTAATATAATACGGTCTTTTTTCGAAAATGATTAGATTTGTAATTGTGTATGTTTATATACTTATAAGCATAAGACGTGCAATTTGTGTATTCTATTGCCAATCATAGTTAATTCTATCAAAAACGTTATACTCAATTTGAGAAAGAGATGACGATGAAGTTCTACTCAAAGAGTCGATACGAGATTTACAGGGACTGATGAATTCAAAGAATAGTTATACCGTATGCTATATTTTGCCAATCATTACTTAACTTTTGTAACAAAATCACTGTCCATACAACTAAATTCTGAAAGACTTGTTGTCGCTATCATCAATATCACCTGTACACGAATTTTCCAGGTGTGTAAACCCAAATTTGCATACGTCTTACTCTGGTTAAAATCAAAAACAATGCACACTTTCAAAATATACCAAAAATACATTATCAACTGTTTCCCCGAAGATGATCCAACACATCATTAACAAACCATAATATTATGTATACTGACACGTTTTAGCCCTGGCAAATAAGTTAGTGCAACGTGGTTCTGATAAAATTAATTTTATATTAATATGGATTAGTATGAAATTATCTGATGACGACCTGACACTCGCGCGTCAACGCCCTTACCTCTTCGCAGACGGTGCTCGGGTAGAGCCTCGGTGGTGCGGTGTAGCCGTTCTTCTCTAAACTGAATTGATCCTCGGTGGTCTTGCGGTATACCGGGTTATCGAAGTTCATCGAAGTCACGTTCCTATGAAGATAGTGTCGATACACCAGAAACGCGCACTGAAATACAAAAGCATTCATATATCAGAGCGATTATATTCACTAATAAACCTATAACTAGTGGGGCGCATGGCATCGTGCCTTAAAGCAAATTGCAGGAACTTCCCGTATCAATTATTATTATTTTTTTAAAACGTGTTTAAAAACATTTTTGAAAAAAAAATTACTTCGAAAAAAATAGATTTTTTTAGAAACTATGAATTGGACAAAAAATTCCTTTTTTTAAAAAAAAAAAATGTTTTCTTTATTTTGACATATTTTGGAAGATCTGAACTTTTTTTCAAAGCAATCGTACTGCTTTAACTGCATGAAGACGAAAAATCGAAGCGCGTAAGCGCCGCGCCGCCGTCTAACGGATAAGCATTGGTACGGAACCCATAGGAATGTAAATAAAATTTATACTTATTGTTAAAATGTCTATAAAATATCTGATAATTTGATGTGCATATGTCTAATGATCATTTTTGACCGCCAGATGGCATTTTTTTTTTACTTTTTTCGTTAGATCTCCGAAACCGCTAGACCTGCCTTCATGAAAATTTGATCAGTTCTTCATCTTGTTAATACAAGTAAAATGTTTTTTGAATTATTCAAATCGGACGCTCCGTTCTCTTAAAAACTGAGTTACCGTTTTCGGCACTTTTTGCCCCGTATCTTCGGAACGGCTAGACTTGCTTTCGTCAAAAACTAATCAGCACGTCTCCTTATCAATACGAATGGAATGTTTTTTGAATTATTCAAATCGCTTCATCCGTGTTTCCGAAATCGTCGACGAAAATTTGTATCCGAACACACATACACACGCAGACACATACACACACACATACATCCATTTTTTCTGAGGTATGCCAAAATATTCAGAAACCTCTGAAACGTAAAGATATATAAAAATTTTAATTTTCGATTTTTTTGCGATTACTATAACTTACCCTACGCGAAGTTAATAAACCAGTAAAAATTTACAGAATTCAAATTGAAATTTTTATTAAACCGGATCTAAAGATGATTCTTCCATGTGCAAAGATATTAACAATTTCAAATATAAACTATAGTGATGCTTGGCATTGTGCCTTAAGGCAAATTACCGGAACTTCCCGTTCCGAAAGTTAAAAATTAAAATTAAAAAAAAACTTTCAAATTTTTTGAAAACCGAAAAAAAGACTTTTTTAAATAATCAACATTTTTAATTTTGAAATTTTTTGAAAATTTAGAACTTTTTTTCAGTGCAATCGCCCTGAGTAGCTGTTTTAGAGTAAGTTAGAGTTTAAAATGTCTATAATGTCTTGATATCGACGATTTGATGTTCATATATCTAATAATCATTTATGACCGCCAAATGGCATTTTTTTAATTTCTTTATTGCATTTCTGAAAACGCTGGAGCTTTCCAAAAATTTAATCAGTTGTTCATTTTGTCAATACAAATAATGTTTTTTAAATAATTCAAATCAGACGCTCCGTTATCTCGAGAACTGAATTACCATATTTGGCACTTTTTGCCTTCAAAACGGCTGGACCTGCCTTTGCCAAAAACTTATCAGCACGTCTCCCCATTAATACGAAAATTGAATTATTCAAATCAGTTGATCCGTGTTTCCAAGATCGTTGACAAATATTTGTATCCCCACACAACCACATATTATATTACTGAGTCCGACGTATCCAGACAAAAGATCAGTCTAGGGATGCATAAATGCATTTCTCTCACTATACATTAAAAAAAACTAGTGGTGTGTGGCATCAAGCCTTAAGGCAAATTGCGGAAACGTCCCGTACCATAATGAAATTACTAGTAATTTTCATTATTTATATTTTATAGACAAATTATAGAAACTTGATAATTTGATAATAATTTGAAAGATGACGCTTATATATGTTTACATAAAAAGTAAATGAACAAAATTTAACCAAGCCGAATTAGTATGAAGGATATTAGCTCATATATCAAAAAATTATATAAACTGAATTGCAAACTTAAAATTATTTATTTGAAGTATATAAAAAAATTATGGAAATTAAAAAAAATTGTTTTTAAAATTAGAAAAAAAAAGTTTTTTTGTTTTCCTCAAAAACAATCGTTTCATCCAACCAAGCAAAAGATTTTTTGAATCACTCAAATTTGATGCTTCGTTCTCTCAAAAACTGCTGTTTTAACTCCGTATCTCCAAAACAGCTGGACCTGTCGTTGCCAAAAACTAAGAAGCACGTCTCTCCATTAGTAGGAATCGAATATTTTTTGATTATTCAAATCGGTTAGTCTGTGCGCCCGAAATCGTAGGCAAAAACATTTATCCATACATACATACACACACACCCACATCATTTTTTCTAACAATAAGGTATGCCTTCAGAAATCTTCGAATCGTGAAGATATGCAAATATTTTCAATTTCGATTTTTGGACAATTACATTAACTTACTCTACGGGAAGTTAAAAAAACACACACATACATCCATTTTTTCTAATATGTACCAAAAATGTTTCGAAACGTTAAGGTACATACAAACTTTCATTTTCGATTTTTTTGCGATTACTGTAACTTACTCTACGGGAAGTTAAAAATATTTCTTTTTTAAACTATCAGTTGTCCCAGATTTGGAATAAAAATATGGTCATCGTTGACTCTAATCTACCACTTGTGGAATGCCTGAACGCTTTTAAGGCCGGATTGTTTTTAGACGAATTAGGCAACTTCTAGGAGTTTCTTGAGTCGAAAGGCTCAATTCAATGTGATTTAGGTATTCGGAAAACGGAATGAGGCACTGGATAGTGACGATATCCATCCAGCCTAAGGCAATCGATCTTGGGTCATTAGTTTAACTCAATGTCGACATTTAGAATCGTTTGTAAACAAGATAGATACTGAACATAATAAATATCTTGAACTATAAGTAGCTCGACGTGCAGAAGAAATTGTAAAAGAATATTAGTATCTCATGATTACCATAACGAGTGGCAACCTGAGATCTCAAAAAAGTGAAGATATTGAGCAAACGTTCGTTGTTTCGCATAAGTTTACTCTTCAGAACTACGTCATTCAATTCAAGATGTTCCACTTTATTATATTGTTCGACATTTGCCCACATGATAACTTAACGTCTCGATCACATGTAACACATTTCGTTGCATGAATTCCATTGTAAGTAAACTAATTAATAATATAAGAAGTAATTACCAATGCTACAATAATAGCAACAGCAGTGACGGCAGCTATGACTATTCCAGCGACGACACCACTATCTGAGGCTTCATGCACCAGCGTGCCATCACTTCCAGTGCGGTTTATGACACCATTTGGATAGCCTGTACATAAAAAACAAAGAGTTACAAAATATTGATTTAGAAATGAAAAAATCAAATTAAGAAATGATAATTCCGTATCATTAATTTGTCGCTACTATCATCATCGTACACCATAAATTTGTGCCACTAATTATAGTTTGAAAATAAAGTATTTTAATATATATTTGTAAATTCACAAATCACATCATGTGAAAATATGTATTCGTACGTCTACAGAAACAGTAAGTAATGTAACATGAATCTTGTTATTCAGATAATTTAGAACTATAAATAATATCACGTACAAGTATTGCCGAACACTATTCATATACGAAACGTAGTGTATTATATAAAAATTTATCGTGTGACTGATTTATAAGCCCTTTTACCAATGCTCTAAACAAATGTTTCTCTTCGATAGCAATGTATTGAACGAAGTGTTTTTTTATTCCAATGCAATTCGAAAATAGATAATTTTGTTGGTACAGAACTTTCTGTACTAGATCGATCCTATTAGATGAAATCATGAAATTATTTGAAATAATAGCGTTAATTAAAAATTGTAAAACTGTAAAGCGGAACTATTGCTTTCAAAACGATTGAATATAATTTTATTTTATATATTTATTATAATACAGGGGAAAAACGGACAAAATGCATGGTGTTTTAATTTTTAATATTTGTTTATTTAATTATAACCAGTCTCAATTGTTTTTCACTAATCTGTGGTTTACTGACTATCAGTAAGACAGTATTTCATTTAGTAATAACATATTTATAGAAAAAAATGCAACCCATTACAAAAATCATTTTGTCCATATAGTATGGACAAAATGACATAAGGTAGGAACATACTGAGATGGTAATTTTTAAGAAGGCAGTTCATAAATAAATCGTTTCATCCTCTTTGGCACATTAGCACATGAATCAAGAACCCAAAGGTTAAAAGTCATACATCGTAACCAAATTTCGCTGGGTTCAGATCCGAAAAAGAAAGTTGTGCAACGAATATAAGTCTCTTCATTTTACCGGTGGATCTTTTGATCTGTTTTTAGCAATTAGTTCTTGCATACTTGGAATAGAAGTTAAAAGTCAATTATCTTTACCGAATTTAATTTTTTTCTTGGCCCTGTAATGCTTGCGAAATAGTACTGTTATTTTGTCCATTGTATAAGTAGGTATGTCATTTTGTCCAAAATTGAACAAAAATGAATTATAAATCAAATTTCCACCAAACACCTGATTATTGTAATAAAATTGATTGAAATTAAAAACAAAAAAACAATTCGATAAAAATACCCCAAAAATAAATTTTTCAATGCACAAAACATGTTTCAACTGATTACTTTGCCAATGACGCTCAACATCTGACAAGATTATGGTTACGTATTTCTTCATGTATCATGTTAAAACTACCATACCACTTTGTCCGTATTTTCCCTATACATATACATATATACATATACATATATACATATATATATATATATATATATATATATATACATATATACACGTGTACAGTTATTTTGTGATGAATTTCTCACACCAATTTCAACATCAATTTATGTTTTTACTGCGTGTAAATAGGCGAAATGCAAAAACTATTTTCATTTTTTGCCGAGATTTGATAGTAGATAGAAAGATTTATGTCGAGGATCAGTAATGAAAAAACGGATATAGTTTTTTAAATTGACATTTTTGCGCGGTCCTTTCATTGAGTTTGCGTTATTAGCGTTTTTGCTCTGCAATATGTAATTTATATTAATTATTATTGCAATAAAAAATATGTTTTCAATTATGAAGTAAAAGAAAAATCAATATAAATAATCGTTAGTATTAGTAGTAAGCATAAGAAGCATATTTTATTAAATTTATGAGTTATAAAATAATGCGATTGCTAATAACCAAACACCAGATAACAAATTTATTAAAAAAAATTAAGCTACAACAACCATTGCGTTTATAATTATTAATGAGGTATAAGTTATTTACATTTGTTCTTCACCTACAGAAAAAGAGACTCCTACAATTTTTAATCGAATTTTCATTATCGTTTGCATTTTGAAAGTAAGCGACAGTAGAAGTTAAATGAAACGTTATTATAAATTAACATGTAAAAATTAACTATGCAATAAATTCCATTTAAAAAGTATGAGATTGCTCAAGCAAAATAAGCTCACAATCAGAAAAATGTTCTAGAAAAAGTTACTGCGAAATGAAATTATGTAACATATGCATAAATGAAATTATGTAAAATTGAGTGTTCGTGATTATAATATTTTAAATTTAATACAAACGAACGAGAAACTACAAATTCAGGGTAGTTTTTCTCAAATATTTCTTACGTACTTGTTACTTTGTGCATTGAATTGAAAATTGTTATGCATGATACGAATCAGATGAAATATTAATAATTCATGCGCCTATGTTTAAATAAAAAGCAGAAAAATGCATATTACTAGCCTTTGTGTGATATACCATAAATTGAAGTAGTTAATATCATGCATTATATGTTTCAAAACTAAAATGAAAACAATTATTTGACTATATATAAATTATGAATATTAAAATTAACCAAAACAGAAACGTATTTTAAACTTCAAGACATTATTTAATATCATATGCTAAATAAGCTCAACATTCAGATTTCGCACAATGATGTTAATGAAAGTGAGTAACATAATGATATAATTTTTAATAGATTGATGAAACGCCTTGGCAGTACGCAGTCGGTATCCTGAAAATTCTACAATTTAAATAGATGGTATATAGAAAGAGCATGAACCATTTTTTTAAAAAAAAAAACGGGTTTTATATGCAAGAGCAAGATTGGAAATTACATATGAGATAATGTAGTTATCGCAAAATAAATTGATAAAACGTGAATGATAGGTAAATTAAAATGCAACAAGAATTTGCAATGAAAAATGTAAATTAGTTATTTGAAAAAAACAGCATTCGTTATAAAAAACTAAAAATAAAAAAATGTATTATTTATATATAAATATATAAATATATATACGTAGGGTAGAAGTAGCCAATAAGTCGAAAATAAAATAACTTTGTTAATAACTGCAATTGTATATTGAGAATACATCTCATTTCATTTACAAAATAATTATTATGAATCAATACATTTATAATTCGAAACATAATCAATTCAAAACTATGTTCTTGGAATATATGATCAATTTCGCTGATACTTTGAACACTTTAATTTTATTATTAACTTCCCGTAGGGAAGTTATAGTAATCGCAAAAAACGAAAACAAAATTTTTTATATATCTATGTTTCAAAACCTTCTGAACATTTTGTCATACATTAGAAAAATGGATGTACATGTGGGTACGTTTGTATGTATATGTGTGTGTGTGTGCGTGCGTGCGGATACAAATTTTCGTCGACGATTTCCGGTCATTCGATTCGTATTTATGAGAAGACGTAAATATTCGTATTTATTAGTTTTTGGTAAAGGCACGTCCAGTCCAGCCATTTCTAAAAAAAAAACGAATTTTTTTGCCATACGGGGCAAAAAGGGCAAAAAATGGTTTTTGAGAGCGTCCAATTTAAATGATTCAGGAAACATTATATTCGTATTGACGAAATGAGAATTTGATTAAACTTTTGGAAAGACAAGGCAATAATGATCATTAGACATATGCACGTCAAATCATCAGATATTTTATAGAAATTTAAATAATAAGTACATATTTTGTTTACATTTTTATGGATTCCGTACCAAGGTTTATGCGCTTCGATATTTTGTCTCTAAAACAGTATGTAGCGCGATTCTTTCGAAAGAAAGCTCAAAATTAAGTTAAGCTCAGTATTAAGACCTTATTTATTGTTATTTTATTTTCGACAGCTGGCTGCTAACATTTCGCGAATATGTTTAAATGCGAACAGAAAAATCAAATATAATTTTATTAATAATCATATATAAATAAATATATATATATATATATATATATCGATTATTTAACACATTTATCTAATGAGGAGTCCAGAATTTACTATAGATAAAGAAGTAATAACAAAAAATAACTACACTAGTGTTTTTCTACGTAGAATTTCTACTTTATGATTATTTATGCTTTCACTCCAGGTGTCTTGATAAATTTATAAAGCTGTTCACTCTTTCTATTTCTACCATAATCAAACATGAATACTTACTAGAAGGTACAACAGCATGATGCGGCGTTTGACTGTCATTATTAGAATCAGGTCGCGTCCTATTCGATGCTTTGTTTTTATCGCTTGGAGATACTAAATTTAACATAATATGCAAAAACTTATAAATATGTAAATGTAAATAATATGATGCAATGAGTACTACTTAAAATAATTTGAATAAAAAATATATATTAATCAACATATAATGTATAAATTAATATTAATGGATGTTGGTGCATATTCTTGCGATGTACTGAGAAAATAAGTCCATTTAAATTTAAAGTAAAATTTATCATTTGGAATAGAATTTTTTTACATGCATTCAATATTATATATATTTAAACTTATTTAAACTCAGTACATTTAAATTAATTCCAATAAGCGCCAACCACTTTCACGCTTTCATGCATATATAAGGTGATTATATATAAGGTGATTATATATTTGTTTAAAGATATTAAAAATGACTATGAGGATATTCTACAAAAAATATACATGCATTTTTAATTCCTTAACTGCTTTTTGCACTTCATAATTTTATGTAAAATCGATGTAATAAATTCCTTCAAAAAAAAAAAAAAATACAAAATACTGTTCATGTCAAATTATTGAAGTAATGCAAGTACCACAATTAAGTCGCAATTTTGTTGAAAGTAACATATTTATGCAAAAGCTATTTAAAAACTGTTTCGGAAAGATCGTCCAAATATTTTTTTTTCAAATCCAGTTTTCATCATAAAACATAGAATCATATATATTATATATGATAAACATAATAATCCCTTCAAATCACGTGACAATGTATGATGGACTTTTCATTCTTGAATTCATATGTATATAAAAAAATGGATTACAAAATTGTATAATGATTACCGTCGATAATTTTTTTTTAAAGACAATGCAATAAGAATATTATTAAACTCATACCCGTATCCTCGCCGCACATGAGCCCATCAGGCATTAGTTTCAACCCGGTGGGACACGCGCAGGAGATTCGCGGAGACCTTGCTGTGATCCGTGGAGCAGGAAGACAAAGATGAGAGCAATGACCATTTACTGCTTGGCAATGGTTTTCACCATCGGGCTGTCTGTATGGATGGTATACATGCACCACCATTGGATTTTGTAACTGGAATGCCAAGATTATAATGTAATACGTTTACTTTCTTAGGTTATCGCTCCCTATTATCGTATCATACAAATAATGTGAATACAAGTTTGTCTGAAAAAGTTATATTGAAATTGCAACATTTAAGGTATAGTAGGTACTAGAGATGGGTAACTCACTCTGGAGTTATCACTTTGATGCAACTCCTCCCTCGGAGTGAATCCGAGCGGAGTTGTGTCGGAGATTTTGTCATATCCGACTTTCCTAAACTAGTATTAAATTTGTTAACTCGTGCAAGACATTTGCTTTGGGAAGGAAGCGGTCGCTTTTTCGACTCCCGGGTAGTTTTATGACCTTTTAGGTATACGAGTCAAAATAATGCCATTGTGTATTTTCCAGAAAATACAAAAATATTACTTCAAAGATACAGAACAATAAAATTGCGTTCAAGTGCAAATAGCTCAAATGTATAATTTATTGAATAGGGGTCATATTTCTACCTATGACAATCTTTTGGTCGTATAATCAAATGCATAAAATAGTAATTTTTATAATAATATGAACAGAAATATTTGAACTGTTTGTAAACTATATTCAAATACTTAATAAATCCTTAGAAATATGAATAGTATATTCATTCTTCTCACCATTTGAGTAGCAGTAATCGGTTGAACATCATGCCCATCAAATTTATTCGCTTTGAATACGGCCATCTTGTCCCAGTCGGTCCAATAAATCCAATCTTCAAATGTAGTTATAGAGAAAGGATGTCTTAACGTGTCCGCAGAATAAAGTATCATACGACGATCGGAACCATCGTAATTACAAGATGAAATCACGTTCAGTTTTGCATCCACCTGTAATAATATTAAAAATAAGTAAATTAATAAGTAAATTAACTTCAAAAGCAAAAAATAAAATTGAAAAAATAAAGACTGTAAGGCACACATGCTAATAAAGTATGTATTAAAATAATTCCTTCATAAATTTATTTGGCTATTATTGTGACTTACCCAGTATACACGTTTACGGACCAAGTCCAATGTTAAACCGTTTGGCCATTTCACTTCATAAGATACAATAGTTTGTCTGTGAGAGCCATCCATACCCGCACGTTCAATTTTAGGTTCAGTACCCCAGTCAGTCCAGTACATCCAACTAAAAATTGAAGATTAATAACTATCAATTATCATGCTAAATAATGTACGTAGTTAAAAACAAACAAAACGAATAACGAACATCGACGGTCGATGATCGACCACCAAATAAAAAGAAAATATAATTGACATCATGAAAGTAGAGTGGTAATAATATTTCAAATATTTAACGAATAAAATATTATTTACCAGTCTAATAGAACATCTTTAAATTCATAAATACTTTCAAACTATTCAGCTAATAAGGTTGTAGCAATCAAGAATATATTTTTCTTAAAATTTACGCATCTTAACGGGTATTTCAAATAAAAATACAATTACCCGTCAATTGGATTCAATGCAATAGCACGTGGTTCTTCTAATTCATCTGTTATCAAAACTTTTCGCATATTGCCCTTGAAATTTGCAAGTTCTATTGTGTTCTTGCCCGTATCGGTCCAATAGATATGATTATAAATCCAGTCCACGGCTAACCCATCAGACGTTGTTATTTCGTCCTTGATCACAACTGTTCTTTCCGTTCCTTCATCAATGGGAGCCCTATTAAAACAAATTTTAATAGTAAATACATCTTGTGCTCGACATTAAAAATAAGTTGTAGATTTTAGAAAATTATCCATTTAATAAAAATTTCTAAGTGTGTCTTTATCAATAGATATTAATAGGGTAAAATGCATGTATATGTACTTGTAAATTTTCTGTTCGCTGACATCACTCCAGAATATCATTCCGGTGCGGAAAACGAAATCTAATGCAGTCGCACTTTTTGTATTGTTCACAATGGCTGTCATTTCGTGATGGTCCAGAGATATCTTCCTGATATCGTGTCGGCGAGCGAACAGCAAAGAGGCGTGCCCTTCAGTCGCTTTGCAACGGGTTCTGTCCCGAAGATCACGCATGTATCCATTGATGCATTCGCATTTGAACGAACCCTTCTCGTTAATGCAGGTCTGAGAGCAGGCTCCAGGGTTCTCGCACTCATTTGTATCTGCCAAAAATAAATAAATCAAAGTAAGTGAAAATTGCTGCTCTATTCAAAGTCAACGTACGTCGAAAAAAATATATAAAAGTATATTTTCTCATTTAATATTATCTCTATTTAAATTGTTTATGTGTTCAACTGACTTAACACTTTGTTAGCCTGCTCTTGATTCTTGATCTTGATCTCTATATTTTTACACCAAAAGATTTGGCGGGTCTAATAAGCGAGAGAAGCAGCATTGGACCATAATAAAACGAGTTAACTCGTGACCAGTCAACAAAGTGTTAAGATCGGCATATCAACATTTTTGTCAATCAATGAAATAACGAAGTGCAATAACATCACGTTATTATTCAACTGACCTTCGCAGGTGGTATTGGTTGTTAAATGATATCCAGGAAGACAATCACAGTAATAGCTCGCTGGTGTATCGACACAAGTCTGCGAGCAACCTCCGTTATTGACTGTGCACTCGTTCTGCCCGCATTTTCCTTCTGGTTCATCTTCAGACATGGGACAATCCTGCTTGCCATCACAAACCTTCGACAACGGAATGCAAACGTTGCCGCCGCAATCAAATTGTGTCTTAGGATCGCATCGTGGCACAGGCGTCGCTAAAATATAATAATATAATAAAATCTCATGTTTGGTAGAGAAAGAATTATTTTAATTATCAACTTACTGCAATTGTGTTCATCACTGCCATCAGCACATTCCTGATGGCCATTGCATTGCAGATGACCAGAAATGCAAGTCCTATCTTTGCATTGGAATTGATCAGGTCGGCATGTGATATTGTGGCATCTGAAACAAAATTGTAACGAATTTAATTTAGAAAACCATAGTGTGTACATTGTAAATGTGTAATTATGGAAAGCAACTTGTTTAAAACTTTTCTGGTTTCTATTCCAATAAAATAGGTTGAATTTTTGTTTTGAAGTCTAGTAAGCAAATATTTGAATAGATTTGAGTTCTGCATTGTTTGTCCAATATGTGAACTACTATTAGTTAGAAAGGCTTATGCTAGCATAGCATTAAACTATTTTATATTCCAATATAAAAGTATTTTACATTCAATATGATATGCCGATTACATATGCGTAAAATTACCTTTTTGGGTCCTCGTCATCGCCACCAGGGCAATCTCTATCACCATCGCAAACCCAAGTCTGGTGAATGCATGTGAGGCGATCTTTGCATTCAAACTCCCTCGCTAAACAAGGAGAAACAACTGGTGGAGGATTAGAGCAGCCCTGGATTTAAAAAAAAGGTTTATAAAAAATAGGTTTAATAATTATTATAGTTTCAAACTAACGAAGAAAATAGACACAACATATGTATGATCAAGTTCTACGATAACAAATTTGTAAGCAAAAATAATACTACTGAAAATTAAATACGGTATAAGTTAAATGGAGTTTCAAATCTTAAGCTTAAAATTTATATTCTAATGATTATGTAATTACGACAACCGTGACTAGAAGCTTATCACATTGCTAGAGTTAAAATAAAAAAATATTAAATTAGTCTCAAATAGAATAGCATTATTGTATATATTACGTTTATATACTTTTCTTGTTTTACTTCAATACATTTCGTGTTGGCCCACAACACTAATGGCTACATTAAACGAAACTATTTTCGATTGAGCTTAATTTTCGTGGAAACATTCGATATATGTACGGACAAGATACATCAAGAGAACCCCGGTCAGGTCTCGTAGGTTAATTCAATAAACAGAATCGACTTTCGGTTAAGGAGACAACTACATTAGTATTCTTTTATTCTTTTCTTTATTATAAAAGTTCAGATTTTATCAAGATGTTTATTTTTCAATTTGAAATTAAATTTTGATGCAAGCGCTCAAAATATTTTCGAACATAACCCTCCATTATAGTTAATTATTGTCAGCGAAATTTTGAAAATCGGGAACTAAAATCGTGAATTTAAATTATACCCCATTACATTTCAAATTCTCAAAATTGCAGATATATTTATATGATAAACAGAAACGAAATATCGAAGCGCGTAAACGCCGCGCCGTAGTCTAACGGCTGAACATTATAAATCTTGGTATGGAACCCATAAAATAGAAATATAAACAAAATTTGTATTTCTTATTCAAATATCAGATAATTTGATGTGCATATGACTAATAATCATTTTTGACCGCCAAATGGCATTTTTTTACTTTTTTCATTGTATTTCCGAAGCCGCTGCTGGACCAGCTTTGTCTTCAACAATTTTACCAGATAGCTGTTCATTTCGTCAATACAAGTAAAATGTTTTTTGAATCATTTAAACCGGTTGCTCCATTCTCTCAAAAAACGGAATTACGATATTTGGCACTTTTTGCCCCGTATCTTCGGATGTTCTTTAAATCATTCAAATCGGTTGATCCGTGTTCTCGAAATCGTCGACGAAAAATTAAATTCGCACACACATACACAAACAGACGCGCGCACACATATACATCATTTTTTCTGAAGTATGCCAGTGTTAAAAAGATTTCGAAGCGTATAGATATATAAAAAAAATATATTAGATTTTTTGCGATTACTATAACTTACTCTACGGAAAGTTTTAAAAAAAGAGAAATTTTATATTTTTATCCCACTTCTTTTTTAGATTAACAAATAAAACTACAGACAAATACCGAAGGACATTAAAATATTGCCCAAAAACAAAAGAAGATATGTGTATCAAAGGTTCAAAGACATAAATGTACCATTTACCGTTTGTAAAAGATGATAATGGCTTCTTTAAAGTCAGTCTTTACATAATAAGGACATTGATAAGGGGTAACCTAGCGATTATGTAAGCCTAAGATAGGATGGGCGGGGTTCAGTTAAATCCCATTTAAGCGATGGAAGGCATATATCTAAGACGATCCTTTAGCGAATTTTATTTGTTATGCAAATGATAAAACTAGCGAGTGCCATTATACCTTAAAGAAAATGGATGGAATTCCTTCTATAGTAAATGAAATGAATATTTTGTTGAAAACTTGAAAAAGGTTCTAAAGCCGAAAAAGTTTCATTCCAAATTAAAAACAAGAAAAGATTAAAATGAACAAAATTGAAAAATTGGATTCTTCTAAAATTGTAAGTTACACTATTCAAGAAAATAAAAAAAATATTTTTATAATTAACTTAATAATTAGTTAAGGTCCTCTGCTAATAAATATATTTGATAAAATACCAAATTAAGGTTATATACAGTGTTACCTTTGTAAAAAATGTGCCTATTAAATTTATATTTTGTATTGATTGAATAATTTAGCTTCGTCAAATACCTTTAACATTGAAAATAAGACTGTTTTTCTTCTGGCTATCCAATTTTACCTAAAGGATAAAACGGGACAGATGACAAATTTTAGAAAAATAGTATAGGCACATTTCTATAATTAGGAATTAACTGGGAATTTACTGAATACATGTATAGTTCGATAGTTGTTTGTTTGATACGTGCTATGTGTTATAAATTATAACATATAATGTAGTGCATTATAACTCATAATATAGTACATTTGGGTTAGACAGTACAATTACTTAAAGTCCTTTGTACCCCCCGCCCTACCCTATACATAAATAGCTAGAAACTTAAAAATCTGAAAATTTGATGAGTAAGATTTGATGATTGATTTTATTAGTGGTCATATAGTAATCCCGCATACACTTATTTAGCAATTCAAATTAAATTGCTTAAACTTAAGCTTAAAATTAAGCTATTTATGAGCTTAAAATATTAATTTCACTTTGAGGAAGAAAATTGGGTTAATTTGAATCAACCCACAAATTTGTAAGAAATATAAACGCAATATAGTAAAATATCTGATTTTGTGCGTATATATCAAGCGTACTCATTCTTTGCTCGCCAAGGACCGTTTTAGTAGTTTTTTCTCAGGTGAACTAACCTTAAAAAAAAAACATGTACTCTGCGCATACAAAAATACGCGAAATACGTAGTTAGTCTATATCAATCTAAATTTTGCTCTCTAGAAGAAGAAGCTATCTTATCAATATTTACTAATGAACTAAAGAAAAACGGTCCCAAGTTTATCATCCCAGTGAGTGAGTGGTTAAACCAGCGTTTTCCAATCTGTAGGGCGCGCCCCTTCAGAGGGGCGCCAGGCTGTTCTAATGGGGGCATGTACATCTGTTTCCAAAAGACTATTATCAAAAATAACCCAACATTTTTGAAATGATATTAAAATATAAACAAAAAATAATTAGTTTTTATGCATATTTTACGTAATATTGCATATTAATTTGTAGTCTGATAATATCAGTTGAGTATTTATAAAATTAAACTGTTGAAAAAAATAAGGGGGGATGTGTGCAACATTTTTTTTATTAGAGCAAGGGGCGCGGTGCAAAAAAGGTTGGAAACCACCGGGTTAAACCGAGTATCGGTAAATGAACAAAGTGGCGGAGTTAATTTGCACTCCGATAAAACATCAATTAGGGCCAAAAAACAATAAGTACCTTTGACAAATTTTCAAAGATTAATTTTAAGCACGCAATTTTATACGATTATTGACCTAACCACTTATTCACTGGGATGGCAGAATTAACCCCTTAACTTATAATGACGAGCAGAGCCCGCGAGCGATTGCCAGGCCAAAAGTGAATATTACGGGCATAGCCCGCGTATGATATTCGGGAAAGAAGCAAATATTACGCATTTCGGACATGTCCCGGTATGGTGAACGCAAGTATTATATAATATTTATTCATACAAAACTATTAAACACAAAATTATTTTTATTTTTGTGATAAACCGTACACTATGAGGGAAAATAGTCGCAACGCCGCGCCAACTCGAACAACTTTGGGCTGACATTTTCGAATCTAAATTGTAAGTTAAGAGGTTAATACAAAATAAATAGGCATACCCGCTCGTCGCTGCCATCAGGACAATCCAAATCACCGTCGCACCGCCAGCGGCTGGTGATACAATAGTTCTCGGAGCAGGCAAACTCCGTATCTGGAGCGCAGGTCGCAGGTGGACAGGCGTGCTCATCGCTCCCGTCGCCGCAATCGTCGTCACGATCGCAGACCCAACGCCTCTGCACACATTTGCCGTTGCCGCATGTGAACTCGTCGGAGCGGCAAGTATCATCTAGACGCGTGAAATATACTCTTATGATGAATAGTTTCAGAACTAAGTGTGAATATCGTTCAGATTATACTAGAACATTGTAAACGATTGAAGCAATTTATAAATATAAAATTTGAAACTCACATATATTGATAATTTTCCTTACGTGATACTAACATATTTCAATCATTAATGCTATTCCTGCTTTTTGTTATGATAGTTAACTACAATACTACAAATTCCTAACTTACTATATATTTTTATTCCTAACATAAAAATATGGATAATCTCTATAAAACCAGTGGAAAACAAAACCTTTTGAAACCATCTGCAACAAAATTCCTATCTTTTTTTAAAATCTAGTATTCATTTTAAATTCATCAGATTCCTTTCATTTGTTCGGAGTGAAACATGCCCTATGCACGATTTCTTGCCCACGCCCGTCATCTAAGTTACTATTAGTATAAAAATTTATTATTTTAAATTTTGAAAGTTTTAAATATAAAGATTTAATTCACAACCTATAGATTTAATTCCAGATTTACGATGGTAAAAAAAAAATCCTACCAATATATACAACGGATTTATAAATATGTACATATATATACAGGGTGTCCTAGACCTTGACGTCAAGCCGAAGTGGGTTAATAGTATTGACCTTAACCGCCCTGAAAAAAAATGAAAAAAAAATTATCTCACATTCTTTAGAAATTATGAGCTTTTAAGTGCTACCTAGAGCTTTCGTGAAATTATGACCTTTTTAACATTTAATAGTTAACAGGTTTATTAAGGTTAAACTTTTAATAGTTATCCTGTTAACTTTTAAATTTTGTTCATTTATACTTTAGAACCGTAACCGTGAATAAAAATTTAAAGACCAAAGTAAAAAAAAGCAATTTTTCAAAGTTTTGGGGGAACTTTTTGTTGAACTATAAATTAATTTTTTTCTAGATTGTCTTTGAGAAACCCGCCTTTAAAAAAATGTACTAAAGTGTGTTCGCAAGTTTCATAGAAAGTTGCATAGAATTTAATCAGGATTCAGAATGGTAAAATACCTGATAATTTTATTAGTGAAATATTTTGAGTATAAAAATAAAAACCGAAAAATAACACGATAACGGCTAACTAATTTTCCTCACATTCTGTTCAAATGCTTTGCTCTCGCATATTGGAGTACGTTTGTGCGTGCGACAAACATTTAAACTAATTGTGAGTAAAATATACTGGCAAAAATTTATATACTATTTACGAGAAATTTTTCAATTTTTTCTAGACAGTTAAGGTCAATACTATCATTTCGTTTCGGCTTGACGTCAAGGTTTGGGACACACTGACATAACGCTCGGGCGTTACACCAATAAACGTAACGCCCAATCTATAGAATTCACTTGTCAATTCACATATATATCAACATGAAATTCGAGATTTTATTCGTGCATATATCATAAAATTGCCTATATAAAAAAATAAAATGACAATTCCAGTTATGTTTTTCCTTTCTCAAATCCGTTTTTCCGCTTTTCTCCAATGTTTCGGCTTGGTTATTTTAAGCTATCATTCAGTGGCGAAAAGTAAACTGAATATATTATTGTTCAATACAGAATTTGTTGCTTTTCTCAAAAACAAATCGTGTACATATTATATATATATATATATATATATATATATATATATATTTCAGTATTCAGGGCAATACTTCAATTAAAAACTTGTATGACCTTATAAAATTTTTATTGTTTCCAAACTTTTCGACACTTAGTTTTGTGTCATCTTCAGTGGACTATGTAATTGCAATATTCCTAATTATTTCATAATAATAATTGTTCACAAATGAACAAATAAAAACAATTCTTGTCACTTGTCACGATTTTTTTTTCTAAATTTCTAATATCGCATCGGACAGCGGCTTTGCGACATGTAGTCTACAATAAAAAATTCGTTCTAAAAATTTATATAATTGTTCCGATTTAAAGTGACAAGAATTGTTTTTATTTGTGCATTTCTGAACTATTATTATTATAAAATAATTAGGAATATTACAATTACATAGTCCACTAAAGGTGACACAAAACAATGTGTCGAAACGTATGGGAACAATAAAAATGTTATAAGTTCATACAAGTTTTTAATTGATGTATTGCCCTGAAGACTGAATCTCACATATCTCAACATTAAAATTACTAAAATTAACATATATATATATATATATATATATATATATATATATATATATATATACGAGGTGTGTTCAAAAAGTACCCGGAATTACTAATAATTAAATTTCGCGGGTCTGGAGTGTCTGATTGTCAAATTTTTTTTTTATTGTGTTGGTATACATGCCCCTAAAGTATGATGAAATTTTCAGCTATATTCACTGTTTACTTTGTCTGTGGTAGTCGCTAAGGTTCGACGTGTTTTTCTGAGCTCGGCGATTTTTACAATGGAAGAATTGAAAAGTCAAAGAATTTGTATTAAATTTTGCGTAAAAAATGAAATAAAGTGTTGCAAAGTGCAAAAATTCACCAGATATGGCTCCGTGTGACTTTTTCCTATTCCCAAAGTTGAAGAGACCCATGAAAGGACGGCGGTTTTCCTCGATTGAAGAAAATCGCTGAGAGTGCTCAAGGACATATCAAAAAGTGAATATCAAGGGTGCTTCGAAAATTGGAAAAAACGCTGGCATAAGTGTATTATATCTGGGGGGGACTACTTTGAAGGGGACCACCTTAATGTAGATGAATAAATAAATATTTTTTTGAAAAAACGAAAATTCCGGGTACTTTTTGAACAGACCTCGTATTTATATATATATCGTAGACATAACGTAGCGTGCATGTAACAGCGACCGCATCGTGAATGCTGCGCGTCTGCCGTTTGTATTAAAGCGTACATATTTGAGTAATTAGGTTTTGCACTTGAGAGAGCAGAATGGCCATATATGTGCCAAAACCAAATAGTGGCTATAAATAGAAATATAATACAATTCGAGGTCAGTTACTTACCACTTTTAGACAAGCTCTGTAATGAAATGTTAATTACATTTAAACAAATATGTTTCGGTCCAATTATTTCAATAGTATGTCAATGTATAATACTTGATAAATTTTATTATGTTTCAATTAATAATTATGTTTTCATATAATACTTCATATCTAGCATTATAAAATAATATACGGTCAATATGAATTGATAATAAAGTAATTGCTAGATTAATTTTAACGGGCTTCAAATATATATATATATATATATATATATATATATATATATATATATATTAGGTTATCAATATGAACATCAAGAATTTTTTTTGCACTTATGTATTGAATAGTTTTAATTTTACAGACGTTTCTGGGCTAGATTTGTTTCATCCTCAGTGTAGGGGGCGTCCATTAATCACGTGATCGATTTTTAAGGATTTTAGACCCCCTTTCCCCTTGGTATCAAAATTCCCGCTCCCCCTTGGTGATACTTGTTGACATTCAAAATTACCCCCTCCTTCTTCAAACATCACGTGTATTTTAAGTTACAAGAAAAAATGGTAAAATTAATGTTTTTTTTTTAAAAAAATCAGGCAAAAAATAAATACACATGATATATTTTTATACCCTTCCTCCGCTACGTGATATTTCGTGATTTTTTGTCAAAACCCCCGTCCCCCTAAAAACATCACGTGATTAATGAGCGCCCCCTATTATAATTTCTAATAACTAAAATATGGACACACAAATCCTTGTTATCTGTTGCAAAATCTTCAGCTTACTCTTTGAACATGCGTAAGATGCGTGAGTCATCGAGGACGGATCATGTGATGTATCGTCATTTTGAATATAGGAATAAATAAGAGTTAAAAACTTAATAGTGTATCTATATTTTAGTTATTACCGATTATATTACACTGAGGATGAAACAAACCTAGTCCCGAAATAACTTTTTTCATAAATAAGTGCAAAAAGAGTGCTGTGTGTGCAAATATGCATTTGCAGGAAAGATACACACACATACAATATATATATATACATATATATATATATATATATATATATATATCCTCTATAGTTGTACATAAAGAATAGCTGTATCCAGCTATCCATTGCCGCTTTTAACCATGGCAATGGGAAGCAAGGAACATAGATTTTGAATAAAGGAGCTTCCGTCGATGACAACATGGAGTCGCGAAATATATTCATCATTTGGCTGGTTCCTGAAATGCTTGAGCTCCTTATCATGTTTGGTGATCAGCTATTTTTCTGTGACAACCTTCAGATACTTGTAAGTGAAATAAAACCTATTTGAAGTCACGAAGCGTATACATCGTGATAACTATCGTGCATTCTCAATTTACGCAGCTATCTTCAGTATTTATATGAAGCAGTTGTCTATTTCGATTATTTTCTGTTGCTTGTAATTACGCGCTACAGCAAACATACGCAATGTAACAGACATATTACAATATGAATTAAGTTTTTAGAGAAAAATAGCATTTTTTCATTGTATATAACTGCGATTCTACGGTAACTTTCACCAAATGTGATCATTTTTTCTCATAAGGAGTTGATTGACTTTTGATAATAAATCAATTTCTGTGACTAAATAGAATTAAAATTAAGGGATTTTACCAATTTTTCATATAAAAGCTCTCTATACAACAAATCATGCTAGGCGACTACCATAAAATAATTTTAAACTATACAACATACTGATGTCTTACTCTAGAGGAGAAATACAGGGAACTGAAAGCCGAAGCACAGGTCCAGGAAGCATGGAAACAGAAGTTTGTAAAGGAAAGTTTATAAGAGTGAAAAAAGTTAATAATGGTAATGAGAATAATGGAGAAGGGAAAAGGGAATAATCGATAGGTGGTGCTCTTATACCAAGGACCTGTCTTCGGGCAGACTACTATTTATTATTATTATTACTACACTATATTATTATACTATACTATAATATACAATACTGTACTGTAGTATACAGATATACAAATACACTACCCTGCAAAAGTTTGGACTCACTTAAGAAAATCGGTTTGGACTCACTTATTCATCATTCTCAGACAGTTTAATAAAACAGATTTGTTGAGAATTACATTCAATTTACGAGTTAAAAACATATACATGTGATATTTTTGAATTTTTGTGGAAAAAACGAAAAAAATCAATCAGCCGTTTTCCATCAATATGATGGCCTTTCAATTTGATGATGACCCCATAAATTTTTAGATGATGATGTATCGAGTAAAGTTAATTTAAGTTCAACTAAATAGTTAATGTATTCAAAGTGATAATTTGTAACATTGTACATTTTGCAATATTTCGAAAATTAACACATTTCTGTACAATAAATAAATGAGAATTTAAAATGAACGCTCAAAAATCATTTTTAAAATGCTTTTCAATATCAATACGTACATTCAACTGTCTGAGGAGGACGATAAACAAAGTGACGAAAAAAAAACGATTTTCTCAAGTGAGTCCAAACTTTTGCAGAGCAGTGTAATTACATAAATTGAATACGAATTACGCGTTCAGTAGAAGTCCGAATAACCAATAAAGTTTTAAAGATATAAATACTATCAATCATGCAGTAAAAGAGTTTATAAAATATTACGTTCACTAGTATTGTATGGAATCACAAACTAAAGTAGAGATCGCAAGTTTTCCTTCTATCCACCATTTCTCCGATTTTCATACAGCATGCGAACAAGAAGAAAATATCTAGGGCACATAGTTTTGTATATTATCAATAAAGCCTTATGAAAGATTGCAATTATAAAAAAAACTACATTGACAGTCAAAGAATATTGCACATTCAGTCTACTGAAGTTATAGAGTCGATAAAAGATATCTTGGAAATGACTAAAACGTTTAGGTAAATATTAATGGAAGTAGAAGAACTACTAAAATTATAAGAGAAGACAGATAGCTAAGAAATAGATAAAACTGGATTAAGCAAAAATTTGAAGACATTCAGGCAAATATCTGCTTACTGCAAGCCAATTCGTCGCTGCCATCGCTGCAATCAGGGTTGTCATCACACATCCAATTTAGTGGAACACATTCTCCTGATGATCCACGGCAGGTAAACTCATCACTTGAACAAACTCTTCCTTCTATCGTATGATTGTCCCAATAGCCAAAAATTAAATAAATTATATTTGATGAAAGTAATCACTAAATCGTAGCATTTATAAAGTCAATATTGAGCAGACTAATAAAGTGCTACAGTTGTAAATGAAGACTTTGAGTCAGTTAAGTAAAAATATTTTGATGTTTTTAAAATGTCTACAATTATTTCGCAAACGATATATTGAACATCATATAATTATATATATATATATATATATATATATATATATATATATATATAATAACATGCTACCGTTAACACTGTATTTAATGGGCATTTAAATTTAGTATCTTATTTTATTATAAAACTTCCAACTTCAAAAAAATTAATACCAACACAAATTAATATTAATTATATATTGAATATTTTATAATAGAGATTTCATGAATCTGTATATAATATTACATGTATTTTATGAACTATTAAATTTAATATCCAATTTTATGAGCATTTTAATATTCATTTTCCAAATACTTTATCCCATACCTTTTAAAATTTGAGCCATGAACACAAAAAATAATCACCTCAAAATTTCGAATAAAAGTAGTGTGCACGATAAATGATTAAATTTAAATTTGAACATATGAATGATAAAACATCATTCAAATCGACATCGAACACAAGGTATAATTAAAAATTGATATATTCAACTTAGAAAAACATCTAAGTACAACGCAATATTACTTTTTTGTTGGAAATGTAGAGTTTGTTATTTTAAATCATTTCATTGACAGTTTTTCATCGCTTTATATATATATGTATATATATATACACACATATATATATATATATATATATATATATATATATATATTATAAGATTGAAGAGATTGATGTAATCAAATACGAGCACTAGAGTTTTTTCGTTATTGAAAGCATGAATGACCTATGGAGAAACAATAAAGAGCCTTTCAAAAGAATCTTGAAAAATATTTCGGATTCTTTCATAATTTCATAATATTAGCCGGGTTCTCTCATAACTTTGCGTCCAGAAAGCTCTAGCCACCCTTCGACTCGTATCTTATTATATTTATTTGAATATTTAGAGAGAATGCATAATCCAAATAGTTTTGTTACTATTTTTATTATGCGCATAGATGTGTTTACATGCATTTTTGTCGATTAAAAATTTTATCTCAAAACTTTTTTCTCATTTCTTGGAAAATCTCTTATGAGTTGACATGGTTGAAAAATCGAGAAGTTTTACATATGTTAAGAAATAAAAACATAGTGAAATAATATTAATGATACTTTTACAATATGTACGTATTTTGATTATAGTTGTCATCTGCATATTTCTATTATATAATATATTCACTACATATAACTGACAAGGAGAACTTCAGGTTTACTCTTTCTAATAAAACTTCGCATGATGATATGATTGATAGTCAAAACCCAACAGAATATTATAGGCCTATTTCGAACATATCAATTTTTATTCGCAAAATAAAGGCATCGAATTAATAATTATAAAGATTTTTGCAATATTTAACTCAATAGATAGAACATAAAAATAAACTAAAAAACGTAAAAAATATACGCTGACGGAATTTGAACTCGATAATTTTTAACTCATTGAATACGAGCGCAAAAAGGGAAGCGTCCATTAATCACGTGAGTGATTTCTAGATAAGATTTTCTTTCCAATTTCTAATATGTATGGACCTTCCTCCCGTGATAAGTGGTGATATTTAAAATTGCCCCCCACACAACAACAAGTGTACTTATAGTACCTAGAAAAATCGTAACATTTTTGATTTTTTTTGTTGAAAATTTTCAGATTTTTTCTAAATTGAGGTAAAAAGACTCCCTCCACCCTACGTAAGATTTCATGATTATTTGTCAAACCCCCCTCCCCCTTTAAAGCTCATGTAATTAATAAACGCCCGCAAATTGAAGCATGTGCTTAAACTCTGTATGCGTACACGGTCTATTTTTTCAAAACTTTAATTAATATTTATATCTGAACCACTTCTCATAGGTCAATAATATTTTACAGTATTCAGTTTGACTATCGACTCTGTCACCATGCAAAGTTTCATCATAATCCCAGAAGAGTAAACCTGAGGTTCTCCTTGTAAGTTACACAATACTTGGCCCGCAAACTAGTGGTTGTACATGCACTGGAAGGAAATGATCATACCCTCTCGAAACGCAAGCCGGTCCTTTCCGACACTCGGGCTACGACCACAGCATAAAACGTGCTATACGTGGTTATTTGAGCGAGCTTTTATAGGTTGAACATAAGGAAACATATGCAATATAATAGCAAGATGACTCCTTTGTAGCAAGCATACTATATATATCATAAAAAATAACCATTTACAGCTGTAACAAACTTTTCCTTTAACAAGTGCTATTTTAAAAACCTTAGTAGTGCATGTAATAAGATTTTGACATCGTTTTTATGTGATGATGCCAAACTACATGACTCAAATTTAATTATCTACATATATATAAAAATAAGTCGGGTTTTCCTTCCTGACGAAAAAACTCCAGAACGCACGAAGGTTTTCGCAAGGTTTATAGACAAGAATATTAGTGGTGCATGGTATTGTGTCTTAATGCAAATTGCTGGAACTTCACGCACCGTAATTAAAAATTCGAGTAATAACATTAGTGAGAATTATCAGAATTATGCTTGGTTAAGTCAACGAGTATTTCTTGCCGCAAAAAATAATGATGTACACGCACTGAATTTCACCATTCAATCAAAAATTGCTGGCGATTTGGTGACATACCAATGATTCCGACTGGTCCTCCGTTTGACTTCAAACAATTGCAATTTCCAGTTCGCAATGACAACAAGTCGCTTAGTGTTTGCGGGATACATTTCAAATATTTTATTTAGAAAATCATTATTTTTCACATGGGCAGTTATACGTTGCCTGTTCACGAGTTGGAATACCATCCGCTTTGTTTGTGTTAACGTCAGACCAAAAAATAAAAAATGTGGTTTACCAAAGAGCACTTCAATGAAAATGATAATTTGCGGATTCACTTTCATTTACTTAGAGAAGTTTAACTAAAAAATACTTCATCTTTGTAATCGAAATAAATTCATTACTGTTGTGCAATAAAATCAAATTTTTCCTTTTCAAATATAAAACAAACAAAAAATCTCTTCATCTTTCTCACGAAACTATCTGGTGGCGAAACGGAGTTCGCCGGGTTTGCTAGTTAATAATAATTTCATGATATAATGCGACGATATAGTTCTCTCTAATTCAAACTGTAAATGTGTATTGAAGACTGTATCTATTCCAGCTATGAGCACCTTCAACAAATATAATATATAATTTAGTTAATTAAATATCTTGAGCGACAGACGCCTCTTAGAAATTCCATCTACAAATTGAATTGTTGATTTGCCAATATTCCACATATCATCGCAGATTTCAATAATCTCGATTCCATCAATCTTGAATCATGAATGGCAACATTAATTATTCTCCATCCCATCGTCATGTCATCGTGCCTTTAAATATTTCCTCTATTACGTGTGCTTCAATATTCAGTCAATAAACATTACATGCCTGTCGGAATCCTGATAAATTTCGCATCAATGATAGCTTAAAAATGATTGTAGCATTTAATCCGGATCATATAAAAAAGCATTCTGCGAGGGTACGTTTTTTTAAAATTATTCTGGTTTTAAAATAATTGATAAAAATAAGTCTCGAAAATTCAGTCAATTTTGATACAGTATCATTAGTAAAAATTCAAAATTTTTAATTAGAAAATTTTTCTTCGAGTTTTATCTATAACCCACCCTGAAACAATGTACACAAACTCGTAAAAAGTATGGTATACACTTACAACCCAGAAATGTTAACATTGACGTCTAAAGCAGTATATCAAAGAGCATTAAATTCATGTTGCACATTGTTTTTATTATAGGTAGTTAGAATTTTATTTCAAAATTACTTTCTATAAACACTGACGTGTTTTGAAAGTTTCTTAATATCGTACGAGAAAAACGGATTGCAAACAGAGATAGCAAATTGATAGCTTGAAATATAACAAAACTACTTGAAATATCTAATATTTTCCAATAACAAAGTTGCGGTAATAAGAAATAATCAGCAAAAAAAAGTTCATAACTAGTGGAGCATGGCATCGAGCTTTAAGGCAAATTGCTGAAACTTTCCGTACAGTAATGAAATATTCGAGAAATATCAAATGTTTCTAAACTGATTATTATAAATACTGTAACGTATATATGTTTACATTAAATTTAAAATAAAGGACATTGTCTAATATTTATAAGAATTATATAAACTGAATAGCAAAGTTAAAATTATTTCTTTGAAGTATATTAGTGAGCTTTAGAACTTTAGCCAGAATTAAAATTAAAATCCAAATTTTTTTCGATATTGAAAAAATATTTTTTGGAAATTGGAAAAAAAATTCAAATCAACCGTTTCGTTAATACGAGCAAATAGTTTTTTGAATCATTCAAATCGGATGCTTAGTTCTCTCGAAAACTGCCATTTTTTGCACATTTTGCTCGGTATCTCCAAGACGATTGGACCTGCCTTAGTTAAAAACTAATCACCACTTCTCCTCATTTGTATTTTCTGCACTCTATGCTCCATATATCCGTAACGGCTGGACCTGCCTTTTCTAAAAACTAATCAGCACATCTCCCTATCAATAGAAATCAAATGTTTTTTGAACCATTCAAATCGGTTAATCCGTGCGCCCGAAAACGTGGACGAAAAAATGCGGACATACAAAACACACACACACATCTATTTTTTCTGAGGTATGCCAAAATTTTCAGAAACCTTCAAAACGTGAAGAAATGCAAACATTTTCAATTTCATTTTTCGGCCCATTACTATAACCACCCTACGGGACGTTGAAAAGTTCAAATCACAAATGGTGGATAGAATAAATATAGCTAAAATATTCATATTGGAACCTTGTAATGAGAAATAAAGATTTGAATTGGAAAATAATACTCCAAAAATGTCTTAGAATACAGTAACCGTATCATTACAATGCATGTTAAACAATACAATATTTACATGTATTATCAGAACTTAAATCTTCAATATTTTCTTAAACAAGTCTCGCATATACCAAAGCTCCCTAATAATGCTATGCGATATAAAATTGACCATTAACCATTAACAACTTAATGTATAATAGGCATAATTACACTTTCGTAAACGTGTACTAATGATGTGCAAGTCTATTATTAAAATTTGTACCGAATATGTAAAATACATCTCACTTCACCGAAAGCATCCCTAAATAAATTCCTTGCACAATACAAGAAATTTGAGCAAGAGAGATTGGATTGATCAGCACAGATCCTAATACCTGTCCGCCCTACTAACCCATTTAATCCAACTATTTAAAAGATCAGTTACAGAATAGAATTCTTTTATCTAAAGAATTAGTCATGTCGAGCGTGGTGGTTCAAGGAAGACTCACCGCACTTGAACTCGTCTTCTCCATCAGCGCAATCTGACATGTCATCGCAAATCCAGGATCCTGGTATGCATACGCCACTCCGGCACTTGAATTCTTCCGGGCTGCATTGACGCGTATCTGTTCATCAAAACCAACAAAAAATGTAGAAAATTGAAAATCGATTAACCCCACGATTGTGCATGAACGTGATGTAAGGGCGAATTACCAGAGATATCCAGATGATGGGTTAATAAGCCTTAATGGTTAGAAGGCCGTTAGATTTAATAAATAGATGATTTATTATAATATTAGATATATTATTTGTTAGTTGAATTATTTATCAACACTTTCTGTTATTCCCAATTTCACTGAAATTGTTAACATTCGCATAAATATTAGCTGATGATTATCCAGAAACCGCTGACACATACGCATGCAATTCCATTGCATAAGCATCGTATTACTTAATGATAATAATTGCAAGAATATCTTCAAAAAAAGAAATCTTTAAACAAATTTGTAGTTCTCACGCAATGATTTTCATCAGATTTCCTTGTACAACATAATATGAATTTATAAATCGTTTTAATGGCAATTACACCACACAATATACAAGACAATCAAAAAGAGAATTCGAGACGTTAAAAGGATGAGTAAATCCCAAAGGATTTGTGTCACAAAAACAGATCCTTTCCCCTAATATTTACACAAAACGTTTGTCGCTTTCTGAAGGTAATTGGTGGATAAGCAAAGTGACATACGAGTTCATAGGTCAAATTTTTGCGTAACATCTAAATCTTCTGTTCAAGCAGAAATATCATTCAAAATGTATACAAGAAACCAGAAAATCTCTTTGTCAGAAGAAGAATCATAATTATTTTAAACTAAGATGAAAATGCATATTTGAGAGCATATTAGAAGTCTAGAAATAAGTCCATTTTTAAAGAAACAAATAGGGTAGAGCGGGCTTAAAGGTCCGTGGGTAAAAAGTCCACCACCGATATATCAAAAACGAGTAAAGTTAAGAAATTTTTTTAACAACTATATATGAAAATAGAGGGAAAAAGATGTGTAACCAGCCATAAACTTGATTCTTACGACGTTGCTATCGGGAAATAAAAGGCAATGTTTGAAAACTCATAATAAAAGTGTTTTCTTCTATTGTTAGTTTTTTGGTTGCTTTGCTTAGACTTAATATAATTTTTAAATATACGTTATTTAATTGTTTTATAATATGAATTATTAATTTTAAGTAAAATTCAACAGTTTTTTTTATATGACCTCTATGAAAGCTTACATCTGGATGGTGTAAAAAAGACCGACTTAACCTTCACCCTGGCAAAGGTATAAAAAATAAAAAATAATAAACAAAAAAAAATTAGTTAAAAAAAGCAATTTTATAATAGATAAATTAAAGAAATATTTATTCCAAATCTGCTGATGATTTTTTCTGACGAAATAGCAGATCGAGGTTGTTATGCACAGTGTTATATCTGTAAAAAATGCACTCATGAAATTTATAATTTGCATTGATCGAGTAATTTACCTATTATTTTGTAAAATCCTTTTAAAATTTAAATAAGACATTGAATCTGTTTTCCCCCTGGCCTAATTTATCTCGCCTATGGAGTTAAAAGATTCAGGTTGCAATTACTTAAAAAAAAAAAAACAACAAAAAACACATTTCTACAATGATGAGATTTTCACTGAAAATAGTCAGATAGTTGTTTGTTTGATATGTGTTATTTGCTGGAATATAATTGGTTTGGTTTTCACAATATAATTGCTCAAAGTCAAATGTGATCCTTGTGCCTCGCCCTACTCTATATCTAGATACAAAAATCTCTTGATCAGTCAAACAAATGTCCCGTTCTGTGCCAAAGAAGCAATTGTCGCCATTTCTAGGTTTACTTTGTTAAAAATCATAATTTTTAATGCAACAACAATTGAAAACTGTATTTAACTTCAAGTTGTTGTATATCGCAAAGTCGCTTGTGTATTTGTTATTTATATCTGTAGTAAAATTCTTATTATTATTGTTCATTATTATATTGCTTTAAGGACTTCTGTCATAGGTATGATTTCTTTTCATTTTGACTATTGAATCAATTACATTTGGGTTATATTTTAAGCTACAATGCGTAATTTTTTTGTAGAGAATCTTCACATAACAATTGAGAATTAGTTCAGTTTAGAATCTTGTTACTTGGGATGCACATAAAAGAAAATAAGAGCCGAAGAATTTTTTTTATCAAACCCTCTTAAAAGAAAATCATTCTGTAAAATAATATAACTTGAAAACAAAAATCATGAAGCATCCCCCATATTGTACTGATCTTGAGCCAACTGATTACCATTTATTTCGCAGTTTATACTATTTTTATGATACGACATCCACTAATGATGATGATCTGTATTCGCACATAGTTCAGGTTTTTTTCTGATAAAAATCAGAAGTTCTGTGAGCAAGGAATCATATAGTCGCCAGAAAAATAAAATGGTAAGTTTAAGCAAACTGAAAAATGAATGATTAAAATTTATTCTGTCTATAAAATACATAGTGTTATTATAACACTTGGCCGGTCCTGGGCTACTCAGCGCCCGCATGCAAATTTTTTTTTAGCGCTCCCCCCCTATTATTTTAAATTCTTGAATAGCTTATTATTAAAATTATATAAACATTTACATAAACTTTTTAAAATAATTTTTATTAAATATGGATTTTTTATACAAAAAAATGGATATCTATAATCTAAATGCGCATAAAGTACATTGATTTTAAAATTATTTAAAAGATCAAGGCGATTTGCGGGCGCTCATAATCAAATTGTAGTTCCTTCTATCGTTGTCGCACTAAAGAAGTATTTTTAAATTCTTATTTTCAATCAATTTGAAAAAACTATATTATAAATTTCATATCCGAATCTCCTTTTGGCGCCCCCTAGGACGTGCGCCCGCATTTTTTGCATGCATCACACTATTAAATAGCAATCTTTCTCTACTTTAAGAGGTTTAAATTTAACATTATAGCTAATTTACTCGATAGTAACTGCAAATTCGTCAATCTTCTATGGAGATGGTTAAATTCAGCATAAGCTGCAAAATAATGTCGCTGAAAATTATCACGATCGTAATCTGTGATGTTTGTTTTTATTATTCTTGCTGTTTTTGCAATTTTACCGCCGTCTGGATGCAGATTACGTTGTTTGTTTTGAAATTAAAATTGCAAAATTAGCTCTAACAGATGATACAAATTTCTCGGTCTTAAAAATAAATAAATTCAATTACCATTACACTTAATAATTCATCAGCTACTGGATGAACTTGAATTCAGATAAATAATCATGATAGTTAATAACACAGGCCCAGATTGATGTATTTTACAAAAAAAAAGCTTATTAGATCATGTAAGTGGATACTCAATAGTCATTTAAGTTAGAAAAGGCCAAGAAATGACAAAAATTATGAGATTATAAATAATGCAAAAATACTAGATCGGAGATTTTGTCGTTTTTTAATATTTTTCAATTTTTCGCAATGTGACCCCCCAATTCGAGTTGACTGTATTGGAAAACATATGGACCTATGTATGTAATCATTGTTTTCTTACAGTTTACTAATGCGTTTTACCGATAATGATGAACACTTAAATATAAGACATCTGATATTTAAGCCAAATATTTTAATTTTAATTGCTTTTAGAACAGAGATCTATAAAAACTATTGTGATGATACTTCGCCCCAACGTTGCTTGGTAGAAGGCAACTCAGTGGTTGCCCTATTTATTTGTATGTTTTATGTCAGAAAGTAACCCAATAGTTGTTTTATTTAATATCGATATATTTTTAATTTATTGCAGAAATGCCGGATAGGACTATGCTCAATCGGAAACATACGATCTATATTTTCAAGTGAAATGGATATCATTACTGTTCGACGTCAGATTGTATAAAATGCGAATTTTCCGCGACATTATGAACACGATTTTAATTATTAACCATTAATTATAGAAAATAACCGTAAGATATATATGTACAATGTATACTTTTCATCTCATTGTAGCGATTTCAAAAGCACTGTTTGCCCCAATAAAAAACTTCTTATACCATGTTTGCCGAGAACATTTATATGAAACAGCATTTCTGAAGCTGTACAAAAAGGATTCATTATAGTAGAATAAGACTTATGACATGAACATAAAAGATTCAGCAAAAACAACGATCAAATTATGGTAATGGTCCGCAATAATTTATATAAAGCATATTGTATCTTCAAAAGAATACGTGCCAAAGGACTTTACTTAACGTACCAAACTATACCAAATTCGATAATGCTTTATTTTAATTTATTGATTATTAAAAACTACATATTTTCTTCTTTATTACAATTTATTATTATCATTTATAATTTCATACCACGTGCGTGCAACTTCGTAAGCAAAAAAAATTAGTCAAGTGCGAGTTCAAGCGCATTATTAAATTGCATAACATAAAACGCATGGATGATAATGATAAGGAAATCAAACATTGCGCTAAATTAATTAGTTGCCAATAACAGTTTTGCGCAATTGCATATCATCAGAATTTGCTGCTTTGGAAACCTCAGCAAAAAATTCCTCGCACAATTTCGGAGAAGTTGACCAACAAATAGAGAGATATAAAACATCCACAAGCTAATTTTTAGGTTTGAAATTATGCTTTCTCTGATGAGGTAAAAGATAATTTTAAAACGTTTTAGGTTACAGAAATTTAAAATGTTATACTTCACGCCAATAATTTTTCTGCATGAGAGACTTTGGATATTGGTCTCTTAAAATTGGTAATTCAAATATATCAATAGAAGTTGATTGAAAAATACTATTATGATATATAACATATAGTACTCTAGTCTAAAATTAAACTAGTTAAAAGTGGCATTTAGCCTTAAGGCAAGGTGCATGAACTTCGCAAAATGTGTAAGAATTGACTTCATCAATCGAAATTGAAATTTATATATTTAAATATAATTTTCAACTGTTTGTTTCAAAAATAAAGTTATCGCTTTCAATTAAATCTGAACATTGCGATTTCGAATAGAATTTTCTCGAATACATTTAAATTAATTGTAATTATACTAATTATATTGCATTGACACATGCTTGTATGCCCTAACAATGTAGCTTATTATTTTAAATTTTAATTAATTGATAATGTTTGACTCATCACATCAAAAAAGCAGTTTTTGACACAAATTTTGACTATAATATTTTCTCAAACTTTAATGAATGTTTAACATTCAACTATTTGTCGTAGGGCTGTAATATTTTAGTATGTTTTATGAGACCATGATATCTAGGGAATGCAATACCGATGAAAAGTTTCAATACCGGTATTTCGGTAATTTTTTATTTTAAAACCGGAATACCGGTAAATTACCGGTATTTTTATTATCTTAAACAATCGTAAACAAAATTGAATGTTACTAGTACAAATATAAAAAAATGTATATACAACTGCAACTATATTCAACTAAACAATAAAAACAGTAAAATAAAACAATAACTTTATTTTTTTAAATAATAATTTAACAAATTATTAAATTATATCCAATTTAATTAATTCATTATCTCTATCGAGTATATTCAGTACTTTTCACCAAAAACAAACTTATGAGTAAGAAAGACCAAAAACTCATGAAAGATCATATTACATTATTATAATAAACTGTATTGTCTGTATCCGATGTGTTAAATTAGCATAATCTCCAATATTTTAAAAAAATAATTTTACACACTAATTTAAGATCGGATACTTTGTCATGTAATGTTATTTAAAACAATGTGATGGTTCTATAGTATTTTCAAATTTCGAAACGTTTTCGAAAGAAAATATTTTATAATTGTAATAAGAAGTAAAAATATTAATCATAAAATTATCTATCAGTCCAATTCTATTTATTGTAACACGATATGAAGCCCTTAGTAAAGCAATTTAATGACGAGTTGAGATAATATTCGACATTTGTTTATCTTAGAGAATCACTTGAAGATATAGCTGTTTATGCGATTATGGAATTTAAAGATAAATTTGTTCCGAGAAATTTAAACTTTAGTGTATTATGTATCAAATAGCGCTTATGTAAAATTACCGAAAATATCGGTATTTTTTGGGTAAATACCGGTAAAAATACCGCCGAAAAATCGGGCGGTTTACCGGTAATTCGGTATACCGGTATACCGGTATTGCATTCCCTAATGATATCTATTGCCGAAAAAGGTTCATAAAAATCAGCTAAAAAAATTTCAACAGTTAATTTCAAAAAACGGCTCAGTAGATTTTTACCTTAAACTAATCAGTATCATTCCCAACATCCCAACCAATATATTTCGAATAGTTTTTGATTTTTTAAAATCGATTCAGAATTGAGAGCTAAAACGTGTAAGAATTTTTTTTCAATTTTCTGCTATTTACAAAGAAACGGCTCAGCCGATCGTCGCTCAAAACTAACAAACAATGGTCCTTATCAAGATACATCAAATGGCTTTTAAATTTTGGAAATCGGCCCAGCCATTTCTGAGAAAACATCGATTACGGCAAAAAATCTGTTCACATACACACACACACATACTTCTTTCAATTTTGGTCTCACTCGATTCAGAATAGCTTGAAATGTCGAGAAAAACAAACTTCACCTCCGGGATGTTAAAAAACACAGTTTTATTTTTTTGCACATTTTCAAAGTTTAACTTTTTTTAAATATGTGTATAAAAAAAAAAATTTAAAATTTAAATTACTTTTGGAGATATAGTTATTTGACCACGATAATCATCTTCTGTTTCCTTCCTCCGCAAAATTTAAACGCGTTTTTCTCGAAACTGTATTTTCCGATACGATACCCACTATTTCTCAACATCTACTGAACCTATTTACTTGAAACTTTCAAAAACTCTTTTTATAGGCTTTTCTTTAGTACAACTGCGCTCATCTCCAAATTAAGATTTTTACTACATAAAAAAATCGATAATATCTAAAAAGCTTGTTCATACGATAGCGACATACTAAATTAATAAAAAAAATCTGTTCAGATTATTTAAGGTGCTAAAATCATGGGTATGATGAGGTGCAATTTTTTGAGATCGCCCACTTCATCACTTTCTTTTTTTATCTTCTCAAAAAATTAATAACTTGTAGAAAAAAATATAGTTAAAATATTGTTCGTTTTTTGCGGCCTTTCAAAAATCGCATAAAATCTAATCTCTTGCAATTATGCCTAATTTTCTACTTATAATTACTTATGAAATATGTAATAAAAAAAACTAAAAACCTCTTACATATTTTAAATCTTTTATACTATCGATACAATTTCTGTATTTTGCTGTATTATTAAAATGATTCAAATTCTTGAGAAACCATGAAAATAAATTCTTGAAGAAGTAAAAGCATGCAAACACTTGAATTAAGTTATAATTGATCAAACGGTTGTAATTAGAAACGTTAATAACATCGGTAGAAGAAGAAAAAATCAGTATTTTGTCCTGGAGATATGCAACAAAGTAATAAAGCGTCAAAAATAAATATGTTTTAATTTACATTACATATATATTTATAAATGCATATATTTTAATCTTGCATCCGTTGGAGTCAATTTTATCGTGCATCTAAACTTTGTTGATATTTTCATCCAAAATAGCATACTCATGTGATTGCAAGCAAAAATATCGAATGCCCAAATTGATATAGCTAATTAATTATTTCATCTCCGTAAACTCTATAAAAAACACATGCTTGCCGATAGCAAAACCTGCACTGATTACCGGCATATCTGACCCCGAATTCATTTTGCACATTTAAATTGATTAAACTCTGATTAATAGCTTATAATTGAAATAGATGTGATCCTGAACAACATAACGACAAAATCTTTGCAAAGGCAAAGAACTCTCAAGAATAGCATCTACTGTAGTAGGAAGATAAAGCAAAGAGTTTAATTATTCTTAATTGAAAACTGAATGAGTATAGAATATGTCAATATTTTGTCCAATGACATCGGACAACGTCTGACCTTGATTCTAAAATTTATCATCTATGGTGTCCATATATAGGAACAAATATTGATGGTCGCGGACAACACGCGGCGATGTTGAAGTCTGGCGACCTTTCGTGAACTTCATTTATTTATCTGGCCGTAGATTAAATGCATTGCAGTGCAATACACTAAGAGGACATGCAACCAGTAGTAATATAATATGCTGAATAATTTGAATCAATCTTTGACACATTTTTCCCAAACGCTCAAATAGAGCGACTTTGAAAATGACCTTCAACAACAAAGAAAGATCATATCGTTCACCACCGAGTGTTTTGACCATAATATCTGGTATCAATAATAGTCCAGTCATTTAAGCTTAAATTAGGTAAGAATCTCGGAATTCGAGATAACCAGCTGTATATCTGTAAATACCCTAAAATAGCATCCTAAAATTTGTCTCAAAACCTACATGTGGTACGTATACCCTATCATATGTAGGTTTTGAGATAATTGTAGGGTATTTACGGACTTACAATGACCGGACTATAACACTAGTTCTTCTTTCTTTGGAAATAGAATCAATTGCTCAAAAGTAAGTTTTATGGCTGAACAAGTACATTAAAGTAATCGATGCATCGTTTTTTACTTATTTCAAAAATTGTCGCATCCTGTTTCAATAATCTATCCGCGCAAAATTTTATCCATTTCTCGCTTCTTTTTATTTTATAAACATGATACTCTGGTGATTGCATAATGCATTTATTAACTTCTTGATAGATTTTGAAATACACGAGGTATCAGAAAATTTTAGCAAGTCGTTTTCAGATCATACTGGTATACTCCAGAAGTGTATGTACATATGTGATTTTGTTTTAATTATTTTAGCACACAACCTGACCATCTCAGCAATAATTATTTGTAACGATCCAATGCCCGATGGTCTTCGAAAATGACCAGACAAAAGCTATTTGAAGTTGTCTGAAACTTTTTTTTTAATTTTCAAAAAGCAATTTTAGTATTCTTAGTGTTCTATGAACTGCAAGGCAATTCCTTATAACGCAGCATTAGTAGAAGGATAATATCTGTTTTCAAGTGAAAACACTACAGCTTCATATCAACCTGTGCTAGAGGAAAATAGTACGTGGAACCTTTGGTTCCAAGATTAAAGCTTTTATAAGCTCTGTCTGATACTTATATATAAGTCATTCTTTTACAAACCGTACACCATCCAGACCTTGACATTTTAGAATTATCTAAACTTTTTTTTACATATAGTGTACATAAAATGATTTGACACGTGTTTAAGGATTTTATTGAAAAAAATTTTTACGTAAATATTTACGATGAAATATGGATTTTTTGCTCAATTTCTATGAACATCCTCTGCGGTAAATTAATTATCTCCAGTTGCGCTGATCGGATCAGTGTTATTTTTTTATTGGGTAAAGAGGGAAAATGACAAATTTTAGAAAAACATGTTTGTATGATTAGAAAAAAAGGTTGAATCTAACTGAACAATCCGTCTACTTTCAAATATTGTTGTTAAAAATCTAACTTTACTTGGTTTTGAGATATTGGCAGTGGATCTTTTTACCCGCGAACTTTTGAGCCACGCTTTTGAGCTCTACCCTAATATGTTTTTCGACTATATATTTATTTTTCGCCAGAAACGAAATTATAAAATATTTTTCAACCGAAAAACAGTAAGATTGTTATTTCGAAAGTGAAATCTTTGAGGTCCCCGACGTGGAAGTTCGACTCGCGCTAGAAAATATTTAACATCTTTGATGTACAAAGATACCAAGATTGCAAAAACAATTTTTTTTTAAATCATTCCAAAGATCAATTCAATATGAGTGTAATTAAAAAAAATTACAATACTGATCTAATCAGCACAACTGGAGATAATTAATTTACCGCAGAAGATTTTCATAAAAATTGAGCAATTTTTTATAGCAAAATCCTGAAATACGTGTCAAATGATTTTATGTATTATATCTGAAAAAAAATCAAACAATTCTAAAATATGACATTTTATTTTTCCGAAAATCCGTGCGATTTGTAAAATAATGACCCATTTAGTTCTATAATGACAAAGAAACAGGTGTCTTCTTAAAAAATATCAACAATATCTGATTTAATGCTTTAACCCATTGTAGTGAAATTGGCTTTCAAATGTTCGGGAATGAATGAAATACGAACTAACCATAAGATTCGAAAATCTGAACAATATGATTTATGCATTTTTTTCTAATTTGGTTTCATGTTCTGGAAAGTTTCTGCAATTTGCCAATGTCAAGTATAATTCCACGCATAGCTCTTCTTAACATTTTTTGTACTTCGGAAATCTTCAGTTCTTTTTATCGACGGTCGACAATTTGTTTTTTCAAGACTAAATTGTATATAAATAAACTGTTCTCAGACAGAAGCTGATATCGTTCGACAGACATATGTTGATCGTTTTGTAAAAAAATAAGTCTAGTTGAACTTTAATAAAAAAAAATGTGATAAAATTCAAAACAGACGCATGTCAAATATGTTTTATCAGGTTAATAGATTTTTTCCTGACCTAGTAAACTATATAATTTTCCAAGGTTATGGATGTGCGTTCAAAAAAAAATTCTTATCAGCAATAATATATAGTAACGATCGAGATGATTTAAATTATTCAAATCATGTGTAGATCATCATAGATTTGTTTCTAAAAAAATTGATAAAGTTATTTTATTTATTTTTACTGTTTTAATTTGTCTAAAGGTTAAAAGAATTAATCATCCAGGAATGATGTTTTATGTCAATTATGCGTTTTCGATTCATGCATAAATGAAAATGAATGAAGCGATTTAAATTATTTAAACTCAATTTAGTGGCAATTAGTAAGCACCCGTAAGCATTTTTGAGAATAATTCATCAATATAAATTACATGAAACTATTTGTTTGTTTTGTTTGAAAATTTTAACATCATTAAACCAAATGTAATTCGAATTGTCTACAGTTGCACATCATGAAAGTTAATTATGCCAATGATGATAAATTTTTACTGTTTATTATACAATCCCATCTATTGGATATTTTGTAGAAATAATAGCATTGAAAATTGAATATTATACCATTTAATTTTAATTTTAATCACTCGTATCTTGTCGAAAATTGCTTTTTAATCTATAATTCGTTTCGATTATATCAACGTTCAGTTTATATAAATATATAATTTTTTAGAGTACATGATACAAACCAATTATTAAAAGCTTACATTAACATTTCCTCTATTACGATTGTAAATTTTTCGTAAAGTGCACTTTATCTATACCTGTAATATTTTAATTAGAATAATTAGTAATAACCGCACCTCTATCAAATGATATAAATAGCTAATTATTATATAGTATTTATCATTGCATATATAGCATTCATGCGTTGATGAACATTCATAGTTAAATAAGTATAGCCAAAATAATTGGATTATTTCTGAAAAAAAAAAATCAATTATGCACAACTTATCTTGAAACAAAATTTTGTGATTTTGAAAGAAATGTTTGTGTTCATGAAACAAGTATAAAATTTTCATCGAAAACACTGGTTGTTCAAAATACATTTTTCAGCATTTTCTTGACATGATATAAAAATGCGTTTATATAAAGTGTTGCATGAATCTTCGGAAATTAAATACCAAATTTTGGTTTTATTTATTAATAACCAACTGATTTTATTTTAAGAGATGAATTTTTTTAAAGCAAAATCAGATTACTTGGCATTTTAAAAATATGCTTGTTAAATTTAATATTTAGTTTGGATAAGATAATATTTTGAATTAAGAAAACTGAATAAAGAATTTGCAATATATTTATTTTTGATATAATTATTTTCGAATATTAATAATTAAGTTGATAAGTACATAATTAAAGTAGTGTACCAGCCTATGGAATTATTAAAAAAAAAACTTCGTTGAACTGTTGAGACTTGAAGTAAATATTTTTTTATAGATTCAAAAATAACGATCGTTTTTTCCGAAAATCCATGCAACAACAGACATTAAACCTTAACCCTTTCGCTACGGGAGTGTCTCTGCTGTACGGGACAACGTGCCGCTTAGGTGCACTACTGAACAGACAGGCACAACGATATATATTTGTATCATGATCAATAAAAATGTGTTAAAAATTCAAAATTACGCTTCTAATGAACTAGAGATTACAATAAGAGTCTAGAATTCTCAATAGTTTAATTCATGGCTTCTTAAACTATGGGTCGCGATATATATATATATATATATATATATATATATATATCATTCAATAGCATCACGTCTAGATTTTTGTAAATTCTAGACCTAAAAAAATCATCTAAAAATATTAATTTCTGACAAAAAACTTGCGATCATAAATAGGGTCGCAAATGACAAAAGTTTAAAAAGCATTTTTTAAACTTTAATTCATAGTGATAAGTCTTGAACTAAAGGCAAACACCTCATGTCGTCCATGGACGACATTGATAGCGAAAGGGTTAATATAACTGTTAGTTAATGATATTTCCCAAAATGAATAACGTGATCTGTTTATAGAGCGCTCGGTTTACATATAACCATGCGTTAAATTTTAATATGATTTTTGAACCGAAAGCTTCGCATATGAAGTATCAGATACCTGTGACAAAGTCAGATAATAAATGTACGTGCCCAGATATTGTATTTGAATGCAGCATTCGGTAAGCATGTTGTAATATTACTTTGATATAAATTTACTAAAGTTTCTATAAATGAAATTCAAATAAAAAGTTATGAAACTCACGGCATTTGAGCGGGTCCTCGTCGCTTCCATCGGAACAATCCTTCTCGTTGTCGCAATGCCATCGCTGCGGTATGCACCGGCTGTTATTGCATCTGAACTCGTTTTCAGAACAAACTCGAACTTCTACAGAGAAATAGAGATATTCTAATTAAAGCTGTACAATTATGAACTATAATTGGCCTGCAAACAAACTACAGTTATGTATAGTTACCAGAAACTGGTAACAAAACTATAACCAGAAATTAGATTCATAAACTAGCATCGTGCCTTAAAGCAAATTGCTGGTACTTTCCGTACTAAGATTGAACATTCGAAAAAAAATCTGTAATCAATAAATATTGATCAATGATTACAATTGTTTTAAACATTTTCAAATAGATAATTAAAATCAATCACTATATATTTTGTCGTTCACAAAATATACAGTGACGATCTTATCGCTCAAAGCACTTGAGAAAGTTTACATTAGCAAGAGGTGCCGAATAAATCCGTCTGAGGATATATTTCTTACGATTAGAATAACGCATTTGAAATATGTAGATTTTCAAACTAAATTGTAAATTTAAAATTCATATTTGAAGTATAAAATTTTGTATATTTTTAAAAATTTTGAAAATATTTTTTCTGAAACTTTAAGTTTGCTTGAACCGTATAAGTAAACTTTAAAAACTAACAATCTTACGGAACCCATAGAAATGTAAACAAAATTCATACTTAACATTAAAATCTCTATAAATATCTAATAATTTGATGTGCTATGTCTAATGATCATTTTTAACGCGCCAAATGGCATTTTTTTCACTTTTTTACTCGATCTCCGAAATCGCTAGACCTGCCTTCCCAAAAATTTAGTCAGTGTTCATTTTGTCAATACAAGTAAAATGTTTTATTGAATTATGAAAAACGGACGCTTCGTTCTCTTTAAAACAAAGTTACCGTTTTTGGCTATTTTTTCCCCGTATATCCGAAACGGATAGACCTGTATTGTCCAAAAACTAATCAGCACGCCTCCTTATCGATAGAAATTGAATGAATCAAATCGATTTAACTGTGTTCCCGAAATTGTCGACGAAAATTTCATATCCGCACATACATACATCCATTTTTCCAAAGTATGCCAAAATGTTCAGAAACCTCTCAAGCGTAAAGATATATCAAAATTTTCATTTTCGATTTTTTTGCAATTACTATAACTTACACTACGGGAATTTTATTAATAATGCAATAATAATCACAGCCGTTGAGATTACATGATCGACATTCATGCAGCATTGAATTGTTATATACAAATTCAAATATAAACAAGTGCTTATAGAGGATTCGATCGCAACATAAATTCGAATTAATTCATTATAATCTATGTAACTAAAATGTTAACAATGTTGTAGTACGACCAAGCACGACCTAGCTAATGTATAAAACCCACAATACCTGCTATCGAACATGTAAATTTATTATCTATGTAACCAATATTAATAACATTGTAACATATTACAGCTTCATGTTGGTTATGAGTATGCCCACGAAGAGCAATTTTCACTCGATGTTGTATTTGCGATCTATAATGTAAAGTGAAAATTGGATATCATGCGGCATGATATCGAGCATGGCCGAGGTTGGTATCGAACTCGGGACTAGCTTGTACTAGCCTACGTTCTTAACCGGTTACGACATAGTGGATCCCTATTCAGTTTCACAAAAAAAACTAAGGGGCCGATTCTGCCGTAAAATAGACCAATGTTACGTAGCGTTTTTTATATAAAGTGGCACTAAAAACTGACAAAATCTCCTATGTGGTTGCTGTGCAGTCAGGCGTTTATATTAACCTATAATTTATATTATAGAAAACCTAACCTAGAAAACGCACAAATGTCACAAAAACAATGTTATCATAATTGCATCTTTGAGATATGGCTTGATAACGTATGAGTGAAGTTGCATTTTATGTGTAAAACACCTGACCACACAGCAAATACATGGCATTTTGACAGTATTTAATAGCATTTTGTATGAAAAGTGGAACATAACATAACCTTGCCATAACTATTCGTTGACCCATAAATCATGTATGATTTTTTTTTATCAAGTCTTGCATACGTTTTCAATCTCAGCTCGACTTTTCCTCAGTGGATTTAACGCACAGGCGAAGAAATGACCACACAAAATGAATATTAATTATGAAAAAGAATAACATATTTAATTTGAGAAATTAAACTAAAATTAAATATAACCAACTACAATGTTGAGCTATGTCAAATAAAACACACTTTTATTTTACATAGTTCAACACGATGGTTGGTCATATTTAATTTTAGCAGTTAAAATAGAACACTGACTTTTATTAAAACACTTTTTTACAGTAAGTGAAATTAAAAATTTCAAATCAAGAAATTATCTCGCAAAAATAGATACAAGATTAATACATATTATATAAATTGCTAAAATCTCAGTTTAATAAAGTTTTTTTTATTTATAACTGAGTTTTATTTTAGTAATCAGCAATACATAAAGATTTGTTCAAGCTAAATTGAGATTATACTTATTCGGTTATTTTATTCGCAATATGTAAAAATGGTAGCATGACATCAGACAGCAGCGATGTTCATTTTTACTTGAAAATATAGATCAAAAATATCTTTCTACTTGAAATTAAGCTCATTCAGGGCACTGTGGTGTGAATTTTGGCAATGGGAAATCTCTTACAATATTCTTCCTTGAACCGAATTGGAGTTTAACTCGCTCACGGACGTGCCCTAAGACAGCACCAGCTATATATGTATATGTATATATATATATATATATATATATATATAAACACGTGTATAGAGAACATTAAGAGAACAAAAATTATATATTCACCACGTTACTCGAAAATTTAAAAACATGCGCGCTTCGAATATTGCCGTAATTTTAAAGATTCCAATGGCAAACTTTCACAATAAAATATGCTCCCACCCGTAAAAATTTCTAGCAAGTTTTGCAACTTGTATTCCTATTATCAAAAACTCATTTCCATCTTTTGAACTTCAGAAGAATTCACAAATTCGTTATTAAGAGCAATGCAGAAACCAAGACGCTCCCTTATTACTTCCAAATCAAATTATATTTTCGTCATACTATAAATATCATAATTCATTTGTAAACGATAAATTCGATCACATAAAATAGTTATTTGCGAAAATATACACATTGTATTTTAAACATGGAATCATTGTACAATGTAATGTAAGTACACTTATAAAACTTATGCTAACCATTTTTTGCCTAATTCATAGCGTGATAGATTTTTGCGCAATAACTTGCTTATAATTTTTATAGAACAAAAAATGTAAATACATACTTGTTTACGGCACGTGTTTGGGAATCAATTTGTTATTTTTCTATAGAAAATTACAAGACAAGTATTTAACATTAAGTTTTGTAACGTTTGGAATTTTCGTTACGTATTTTCATAATTATATTTGGATTATTCGATTTGGTCTTTCTAACACAAATTAAAAATACAATAATTAAATGTAACTTATTTGGATGTAACTCTATTTTGGAAAACATAATTTGAATAATAACTTGATTTTTACAAGCTATTTTTGAAATTTTAACTTTAAAGAGGTCGTTCGCTCTATTTAAATTTACGATATTACAACCCTCAAAAATCGACAAGCCAGATCAAATGAAGGTAATATTAACGATGATGAATCTATTACCATAGGCTTGAATATAATTATATCTGTAAAATTATTATGCAAGAGAAAAAATCATTAATTTTACGTTATAGATTTCAAATAGCATACATATTTCTCTAATTATTCCAAAACAATTAAAATCTTCAAAGTAAAATTATTACGTTTGTCACACAATAGAAAATAATTGCATCGGAACATTTAATTGAGTATCAATTAGTCGAGGGATTTTTCATGAACTTTATGAATAGCGTCAAAGCATCAATATATACATTCATCAAATATATCAATATATAAGATAAATAATTGAATTTTCAATTCATCATATAGTACTTGTTTTATTTGAATAACATATAATGCAATTTTTCTATAATACAACAGATGAAACTTTATATATATCCATGTGAGAGCGTGTGTTGACATTATTGAAAATGAATGTATAAAATAAAAATAAAACATTTTTGAAATTATATTTTATTATAATTTAAATTAACAAGATCTATGTTATAATCCTTTAGTATTTATTATTTTTATTTTACTTATTAGCTTTATTTGTTCATGATGTGCAAATTCGTATAGATAGAAAAGTTATTTGTCAACTTGCGATGAAGAATTAAATGCATAAAATTCATATTAAAAAATAAAGAAATGTTCGAGAATTCTCTATAAATAATGTGGAACTTCAATTTTTAAATATCCGTTTGGTCTTTATAAAAATGAATGGTAAAATAAAGGTTTATTTTTTTTTGTTTTACAATAAACGTTTTATATTTAATTTCAATCGCTGAAGATGAAAAATAATGTAATAAATGTAAAAATTAATTAATCGTCAATGTTTTCCTCAAATCAAAATTTTTCGTCTCGGTAATACATTTTTAAATAAATTATATAATAAAGTTACGATGTCTCATTTGAATAATAGAAATTTCCGTAGGGTAAGTATCATAATCGCAGAAAAATCGAAAATGAAAATTTTATATATCTTTACGTTTCAGAGGTTTCTGAACATTTTGGCATACTTTAGAGAAAATGAATGTGTGTGTGTATACGTATGTGCGGACATAATTTATCGTCGACGATTGCGTGAACACGATTCAACCGATTAGAGTATTTCAAAAAACAATCGATTCCTATTAATAAAGAGACGTGCTGATTAGTTTTTGGCAAAAACAAGGTAACAGTTTCAAAGATACGGGGCAAAAAGTGCAAAAAGTGCAAAAATCGGATTTCAGTTTTTGAGAGAACGGAGCGTCCGATTTGAATAATTCGAAAAACATTTTACTTGTATTGACAAAATAAACAACTAGTGAATTTTTTGGGAAGGCAGCCTTTCTGGAGATCCAATAAAAAAGAGTTAAAAAAAGCCATTTGGCGGTCAACAATGATCATTAGCCACATCATATTATAAGATATTTTATATAGATTATAATAATAAGTACAAATTTTGTGTACATTTATATGGGTTCCGTACCAATGCTTACTCGTTAGAAAAGAAATACATACAAAAAAATAAATTTTTCAAAAAAGTTGATTTTTTTTCAAAAAATTTAAAATTCTCAAAAATCAATTTTTTTTCAAAGTTTTCAGAAATCAGTAAAGCTTTTAAAAATTTCAAATTGTAGTACGGGAAGTTCCATAATTTAAATTTGTCACAACGCATGGGTTCCGTACCAATGTTTACTGGTTAGAAAAGAAATACATACAGAAAAAAAAACATTTTTTTTAAAAAAGTTGAGCTTTTCTAAAAAATTTAAAGTTCTCAAAAATCATTTTTTATTCAAAGTTTCCAAAATTCAGTAAAGCTTTTAAAAATTTAAATTATGGTATGGGAAGTTCCATAATTTAAATTTGCCATAAGGCACAATGCATGCACCATTAGTTTTACTGAAGAAGAGTCAAAATAGGGCTCGAAACGTAAAGAATATATATATATATATATATATATATATATATATATATATATTCAATAGATAAGTCCTGGATTTTTTCAATATATTGATTGTTTCTTTTCCGAACAGTAAATCCAATAATAAAAAACAATTTGTTTTTTGAAGATGTTTAATACGACGTTTCGGAACTAGGTACGTTCCATCATCAGGTTTATTCTGTCAAATACAATGTTTTTTAAAATACTGATTAACATTAATTAACAATGGTCAATACAGATTAATTAGAAAAAAAAAATTTGTTATAAAGGAATGGATTATGTACCGGATAGATAGTAATAAGACTTAACTAAAAAAGGTTTTATATAAAATTGAGAAGCAAAAATTATTTACCTGTAATAATTTATATATCCATATCACTAATATTTTTTTGTTAAAAACACTCGATTTTTTTGGAAGATATTTGTAGATGTTACGACTACACAAGACTTAAACACACTGATATGGATTTCTGTCTGCCAGATGTAAAGGACAAAGCACGGAACTCTTGGCAAAAATGATTTTTTATGGCTCTTGTTTGGTAATTTACGAAAAAAGGAAAAATATTGCTTTAGTAAATGTTGAGAAATATTATGTATATATATATATATATATATATACATACATACATGAACATGTATATGCACACCTACATACTCATACATACATATGCACATATCTATATATTAATGTATCCACAATTATACACATGAACACATATGCAAGTGTATGTGTATAGTGTATACCCAAAAACATACATATAAGCATATATATGGATGTACATATATTATAACATATATACATGTATATATATACACATATTCAAAAACTATTAGGATTAATTATTTTTAATCAGGTTTAAAAAATTTAAATATGAGTCATGAATGATATTGTGATCTGATCTTTTATTAACACTTTTTGACGAATTCAAAAAGATTAAACTGCTTTCAGAAAAAAGTCTTTTAAAAGTACAATCCTCTTTTTCTGAAAGCAGTTTAATCTTTTTGAATTCGTCAAAAAGTGTTAATAAAAGATCAGATCACAATATCATTCATGACTCATATTTAAATTTTTTAAACCTGATTAAAAATAATTAATCCTAATAGTTTTTGAATATGTGTATATATATACATGTATATATGTTATAATATATGTACATCCATATATATGCTTATATGTATGTTTTTGGGTATACACTATACACATACACTTGCATATGTGTTCATGTGTATAATTGTGGATACATTAATATATAGATATGTGCATATGTATGTATGAGTATGTAGGTGTGCATATACATGTTCATGTATGTATGTATATATATATATATATATATATACATAATATTTCTCAACATTTACTAAAGCAATATTTTTCCTTTTTTCGTAAATTACCAAACAAGAGCCATAAAAAATCATTTTTGCCAAGAGTTCCGTGCTTTGTCCTTTACATCTGGCAGACAGAAATCCATATCAGTGTGTTTAAGTCTTGTGTAGTCGTAACATCTACAAATATCTTCCAAAAAAATCGAGTGTTTTTAACAAAAAAATATTAGTGATATGGATATATAAATTATTACAGGTAAATAATTTTTGCTTCTCAATTTTATATAAAACCTTTTTTAGTTAAGTCTTATTACTATCTATCCGGTACATAATCCATTCCTTTATAACAAAATTTTTTTTCTAATTAATCTGTATTGACCATTGTTAATTAATGTTAATCAGTATTTTAAAAAACATTGTATTTGACAGAATAAACCTGATGATGGAACGTACCTAGTTCCGAAACGTCGTATTAAACATCTTCAAAAAACAAATTGTTTTTTATTATTGGATTTACTGTTCGGAAAAGAAACAATCAATATATATATATATATATATGTGTGTGTGTGTGTGTGTACTGTATATATGTATATATATCTTGACACCAGTTTGATATTGATCATAGCGTGTGTTCACATACTATGTACCAATGTTTTTATATCAGTAGATCTTCATATTAGATATGATTCGCAAAAATGGTACATTTCACGTATACATGTCATGTATACGGGATGAGGCGAACAAAAATTGCAACATATGTGTATTTCCTAGCGCACGTACTACAAAGCTGACACGAAGCAATTGCTACTTTGTCATCATGCGCCGCATGAAAACATTATATTTAGTATTTGGTGTTATTGTACCAAATAGGTCGCATACAAAGTAACACGGACTACGTAATATACAAAAAAGCTCGTTTAGGGAGATTCACAGACAAGAAAATCGAAATCGTTACATGAGCTTTTTATGAAAGTCTGATTGGTGATAACTTCATGAAAATCTACATATATAACGGGTGGTCCATCTAGTGGCCCTAGTGATCTAGTGATCTTACGATTTAGATATTTCTCTAAACAAAACATATAAAGTATTATACATCGTTAGAAAGGTCTCAAAATTAGTTTTTTTTCATATATCGCAACTTCGAATTCCGCACGGTGTGGCCTACAGGCAAGTTGCTATCAATAAATTCCAATTTTTAAATGGGCCACCCATAGAAATAAAGCAGCAACAAAAATGAAGAATTATTGACAATTATAGTGATTGCGCTTAAATTAATATTAAATTAGATAATTTAACACACCAATCGCCACTATATTTAAAAAATTTCACATGGTAACTTTATTAGATGATTTTTAAAAATGTATCAAGAAAATCAAAAAAAAAAATTGCCAAAATTCCCTGAAAACACAATTTTTTATGTCATACATATGACTTTTTGAATTCACATATGTATATTGAATTCGTTTTTTTTTTTAAAAAAAAGCTGCAAATATATCGTTTACTTTGAACATTTGTGATGGACGTCGTCTTCTACCAAATCGTATATGTCAAACATATATGTCTGACATGACTCATGTGAAACTTCTTAGAGTCAGATGCATATGATGGACATGACGATTAACGTGTTAAAATAAATATAAACTTATTTTTGCCTGATAATATTGAGCTGAAATGCCTAATCTGTAATAATTATAATTAAACTCAAATTATACATTACAGTATATGTGTACGAGGTCTGTTCAAAAAGTACCCGGAATTTTCGTTTTTTCAAAAAAATATTTATTTATTCGTCTACATTAATGTGGTCCCCTTCAAAGTAGTCCCCCCCAGATATAATACACTTATGCCAGCGTTTTTTCCAATTTTCGAAGCACCCTTGATATTCACTTTTTGATATGTCCTTGAGCACTCTCAGCGATTTTCTTCAATCGAGGAAAACCGCCGTCCTTTCATGGGTCTCTTCAACTTTGGGAATAGGAAAAAGTCACACGGAGCCATATCTGGTGAATTTTTGCACTTTGCAACACTTTATTTCATTTTTTACGCAAAATTTAATACAAATTCTTTGACTTTTCAATTCTTCCATTGTAAAAATCGCCGAGCTCAGAAAAACACGGTCGAACCTTAGCGACTACCACAGACAAAGTAAACAGTGAATATAGCTGAAAATTTCATCATACTTTAGGGGCATGTATACCAACACAATAAAAAAAAAATTTTGACAATCAGACACTCCAGACCCGCGAAATTTAATTATTAGTAATTCCGGGTACTTTTTGAACACACCTCGTATGTATATATATATATATATATATATATATATATATATATAACCAGTGCTAGTCAAAATAAACATTTTCTTTTAATATCAAACATTTTTATCTAAATTACGAATGAAAATAAATATCGTTTCAGATAGATATGAGATTGATCGATTGGATGACAGAAAAGAGAACCGTATTTTATATTATATATATATATATATATATACATATATAACTTTATTATTTTAAATTTTACCACTCATTTTTTTTTTAAAGAAATATTTCTTGAATTTATCTTTCATAAATATTTCTTACGTTTCTGGGATAAGTTTTTTTATGCAATCTCAGTAATAAACATGTAAAAGTCTAAGCATTTTCAATTATAAAGTTTAGTGAATCTACAATTTGATACTTAGTGAGTGTTTATTGAAAAAAATCCTGTTTAAATTAATTAAAGAAGGGGACGTTCTATATCCTCGAAACGTATAAAATATTTATAAATAAATAATTAAATTTTAAAATAATTTTTTTGAGATTAAAAGGATGTTTTTAGTTCATAAAAATAAAAAAAACAATTTAAATCTTGAAATATTAGTATAAAATATATTATTATAACTTATGTCAATTTTTTAAAAATGTTGTATAATTATTATAACTTTATAAAATTTATAATTATGATCATCAAAATCAATGTACAAATTGATTCTTAGTGAGCGTATAATTAAAAATAAAAGATTTTAATTAAATGAAGAAGAGGATAAATATACTCGAAACGTATAAAATATATATAAATAAAAAATTAAATACTTCATAAAAATAAAAAATAATAATAGCTATCCAGAAAAACTTTATATTAAATCACAATAACGGTTCATTAACTAATCTGTTCTTTCAGATTATATTACAAAAAAAATTGAAAGTATCAAAAGTTGATAATTTCAATTGCAATTGTATCATGATCAAAGTAATTTGCAAATTAAAATATAAATAAAATTATGATTTATTATATAAATAGCATGCTACTCTAACAAAAATGTATTTCAACAAAAAAAATAAAGATTTTTTTAAAACTTTTGTTGCTCTCGAATACTAGAGAATATTTATTTTAGTAATTTAAGTAAACTATAATGACTAGAATTTAAGTTCTACTATAAATCTTTGTTAGATATCATCTAAACTTAAATCAAATAATTTAATAATTCAATTCGCGCCTTCATTTATATTCGCATATATACATAATTATAAAGACTTTATAATGAATAATTTCATGTGAAGTCGGAAATGATTATTTGATATAGAACAGGGCTTCTTATACATTTGTTATTTGCGACCCCATTTACGATTTTTGACGACCCCACATATATGAAAACAAAATTTTTTCAAATGACTTATTTATTTGGTAAAAATATACATATACATATAAAAATATATAGTTTGAAAATTTGTTTAAAACATACAAAAAGCAAGACATGATGTTATGAAATGATATAAATATTTCACATTGAAATCTCTCGCGACCAAAGAGTTTTTTCACGCGACCCATAGTTTAAGAAGCCCTGATATAGAATAATGTCTACATACCGTGCCTTGCACCAAGTTCGGTGGTAGGTCTGGAGCCTGGTATGGTTATTGCCACTACATAAAAGGTGTGAATCGCAACACCAGCGAAAAGTAGCGGAAACCAAAAAGCTGGCACCTTCATAATGGCCCTTAATACTTTACGAGAGCACTAAACAACACCCGTTGCACATAAACACTTTATTAAATAGTTCTTTTTAAGTTCTCTCTTATTAAAAACTACAATAAGTCATTTCAGAAAATTAGTGCTTGCTACGATAAATTTTGCATAGCGCGCTAATGTTATTTTCAGCAACGTCCGCGTAAAAATAATATATTAAACACATAAAACACACAGTAATGTTCAAAATGCATATATGGGCGTTGACGTATAGGCAAGAGGCGGTACGATGCTATTTTGTCGTCGTTAAATACTTTGAATTTGATAAATTTACCAACACCGGAATTTATCTTTCTTCCAAGGGGTCAAAATAGCAGATTGTGCGCATCAGCAGAACAAGAGAGATGTATTGTAAGTAGTAGAGCACACAGATAGGAGACTATAAAGTAGTTCCTTTATTGTTATGAACCTCGTTATTTGTTTTTATTAATGTATTAGTGTTAATAAGAATACACACACGCATACACACATACACATATATATGTATAATTAATTTAAACTAGCTGTAAGTGGAATTCTGTCTTAAGGCAATTAAGGCATCGTGCCTTGAGGCAAATTGCTGGAACTTCCCGTACCAAATTTTTTTTTTTAAAAACGATTAAGATTTTTGAAAAAATTTTACTTCGAAAATATAAGACTTTTGAGAAACTATATATTGGACAAAAAATTACTTTTTTTTGAAAAAAAAAAAAAAAATTTAAATTTTTTTTTTTTTTATTTTTTTTTTTTGAAAAAAAAATGTTTTATTTTATTTTGACATATTTTGGAAGATCTAAACTTTTTTTCAAAGTAATCGTACTGCTTTAACTGCATAAAGACGAAATATCAAAGCGCGTAAGCGCCGCGTCGTCGTCTAACGCGTAAACATTGGTACGGAACCCATAGGAATGTAAAAAAAAATTATACTTATTGTTAAAATCTCTATAAAATATCTGATAATTTGATGTGCATATGTCTAATGATCATTTTTGACCGCCAAATGGCATTTTTTTTTACTTTTTGCATCAGATCTCCGAAACCGTTAGACCTGCCTTTATGAAAATTTGATCAATTCTTTATCTTGTCAATACAAGTAAAATGTTTTTTGAATTATTCAAATCGGACGCTCCGTTCTCTTAAAAACTGAGTTTCCGTTTTCGGCACTTTTTGCCCCGTATCTTTGGAACGGCTAGACCTGCCTTCGCCAAAAACTAATCAGCACGTCTCCTTATTAATACGAATCGAATGTTTTTTGAATTATTCAAATCGGTTGATCCGTGTTCCCGAAATCGTCGACGAAAATTTGTATCCGCACATACATACACACACGCACATACATACATACATACATACATACATACATACATACATACATACATACATACACACACACACACACACACACACACATACATCCATTTTTTCTAAGGTATGCCAAAATGTTCAGAAACCTCTGAAACGTAAAGATATATAAAAAATTTCATTTTCGATTTTTTTGCGATTACTATAACTTGCCCTACGGGAAGTTAATAAGTTTTCGGTTGTTAGGAGTTATTTCTAATGCAATATTTAATGCACCAAGCTTCCCAAGAAAAGCCAATCGATACCAAGTCGAAGATTTTTATTGGTCCTTAAATATGAAGATCATTAAGAAGCCGTAGATTGTGTTTTTACTATAAAAGAGTGAAATACTATCATTCAAACTAGCAAGAAATATTCCTATATATTAGCGAAATTATTAGACACTGTCGCAGACCTTGCAATATAAGATAAGATGGATAAAGTCTATCAAATCTAAATTACCAAAATGAAAATTAAGTAAATCCAATTTACAAACATCACACCCAAAAAAATTAAACTGGGTCTGGGTGTCCCAGACTTTAACGTCAAAAAGCTCACGTTATTTGGAAATTATGAGCTTTTAAGTGTAACCCCAGAGCTTTGCTGAAATTATGACCACTTTTCGGTTATTGTGGTTAAATTTTAATAATTTTGTTCATTTAAACTTTGGAACCTTAACCATGAATAACATTTGTATGACCATAGTAAAAAATAATAACACAATTGACCCAAGTTTTCAAGAAGTAAACTTTATGTTGAACTGATTTTTTTTTAATTGATCAACTTTGGAGGCCCCTGTATCGAAAAAATGTAATAAAGTGTGTTGGCAAGTTTCATCAAAAGTTGGCGCATTTAATCAGGATTGTCGAATGGTTAATACCTGATAATTTTATTATTGAAAAAGATCGATTAGAAAATTAAAAACATACAAAAGATATGTTTTTACTATGTATTTTACTCGCAATAGGTGTTTGTTATACGTTTGAGCGTATAACAAATGTTTGTTATACGCTCAAAGTCAATGCGCGAGAGATAATATTTGAAAATAATAAAGAGATAATAAATAAATATTTGAAATGAATGTGAGCGAAATGCGTTAACCGTTATCGTGTTATTTTTAAGATATTTTTTGATCAAATTTTTTTTAATTTCAAATTTACCAAAGCTCTAAGTTGCACTTAAAATCTCACAATTTCCAAATAAGGTGAGATATTTTTTTTCTCTCTTGTTCAGGACAGTTGAGGTCAATACTATCACCTCGTTTTGAATTGACGTTAAGGTCTGGGACACCCTGTACATATATCTAATGTATGCTTATATATTATATATACATATAATAATAATTAGATAATCAATCTTAATATAGAACAATTTGCACGTATATCATATTATCCCATGGAGAAGAGATCCTTCAAAATAATTAGATAGATAAGTATATTTAGTATGAAGTTATTAATAATCTTGAATGAAGCAAGGAAAGTTTCAAAGTCTAATGATGGTATTAAAGATATAAATTGAAAAATGTGCATTGCAAATTGAATTGAATTATTTATGTATTTTGCTAATTAGAACCAACACATATATTGCCAACAGAATCGAAATAAAGGATTAATATTTATAATTTATCAAACATTGATAATAGATATTTTTTAATATTTACTGTTATATATATATATATATATATATATGTACGAGTATAAAAAACAATTGTAATTGACGCTTTGGCGTTGAAGGTTTTTAACTATTTCAGAAAAAAGATGAAATTTGCATATAAAACATGTCCCGGAAAAGTACGCATTTAATGCAAAATATATAATTATATTTATTTCAAAAACTATTTTGACAAATATTTTAGTTTGTGGGAATGTTTCCAGCTGTAATCTCTTTTCAAAGAAACGGTAGTTTCAACATACGAAATTTCAGTAGAAATAATAAAGTTTTTGCAAAAAAAACTTTTATCAAGATGTTTAATTGCGCAAAACATTTTTAGTAGTAGAAAATTTTGAGAACACAAAAGCACTGTTAATTTTATTAAAATAAAGACATTTTCAAATTGATATTTGTTTTAAGCTATAATTGAGCCTTAATTTCAGTAGCTTTTGTCTTCTGTATTCCTGTTTATTTCAAATAAATAATTAATTTACGTTAATGAGAAACATTCTTAGTTCTGTTTGTACTACTATAGTTATGTACTTTACACGTGTTAATATATGTAATTTCAACGTTATATGGTCCTTTGCCAAAGGTCGTAGTATGTTAGTGTTAATGTGCCAGTTGGGTTGCTGGCAGTCTGGGAGCAAAAGTCATTACGAATTCTCTATATGAATTAATTTAAATATATTTCGCATGCAATGAAAGCTAAACAAATAAATCACGAGGCATAAGAAAATCATAAATGATGAACTACAGCAACTCTAATAGAAAAGTCACAGAAATAAAAAATTAATTTAAAAAATATTGCATTCATTTTATGAAAATTAACCTTTGCTACAGATTTCTGCGCTTGTACGTCTAGGTAAAATCTAATAATTAGATTAAAAATATTTATTATATTATAGCAATTATATATGATTTGAAGTATAGAATGATATTATTTCGGATAGCCAATCAAAGTATTAGCATAGTTTTCAAAAAAAATGTTTTCGAAGATAACGAATGAAGTTAGTTTTCAGAACAATGTTGCAGAAATTAGAATTTGATAACTTTATATATTAATGCAAGTCACTGCAAAACTGCACATCATCCTACCAGAGATAAAACTATTATCCTTCAAAAGAAATACAGACAATATATATACTATCTGTTTTATATGAACATAAAAATGAACAAAAATCTTAAATAAATATAAATTTAAAACTAGTGGCGTGCATGGCATCGTGCAAATTGCTGGAACTTCCCATACCGTATTTGAAATCTTGGCACAAAACCCAAAAAAAAATTACACAAAATATTTACACATTATTACAATCTCTATAAAATATCTGATAATTTGATGTACGTATGTACAATAAACATTTTTGACCGCCAAATGACATTTTTTTAACTTATTCTTATTGAGAGTCCATAACCGCTGGACCTGCCTTCTGAAAAATTTAATCAGTTCTTCATCTTGTCAATACAAGTAAAATGTTTTTTGAATTATTAAAATCGGACGCTTTTGGCACTTTTTGCCCCGTATCTTAGGAACGGCTAGACCTGCTTTCGCCAAAATCTAATCAGCACGTCTCCTTATCAATACGAATCGAATGTTTTTTGAATTATTCAAATCGGTTGATCGGTGTTCTCGAAATCGTCGACGAAAATTTGTATCCGCACACACACATACATACATCTATTTTTTCTAAGGTATGCCAAAATATTCAGAAACCTTTGAAACGTAAAGATATGAAAATTTTCATTTTCGACTTTTTTGCGATTACTATAACTTCCCTTAGGAGAAGTTAAAAAAAAAGGTGCTCAAGTTAAGCAATTCTTTATGATTTTTATTTTGAATGTAAAATTGACCATTTTTTAAAGCTCAAAAAATTTCAATCAAAATTCAGTCAAAAACGTTCTCTAACAAATCGGGATGAAAAATAATGTAATTACTATAATAACTCAAACAAAATAGAGTTTGTGGTAAGAAGGTTCGAATTTAGGGTTATGTTTTTATTATATACCCAAAAAATTAAAAAATATTCGGGGTAGCCATTCCTTACTACTTGGTTTCAATGAAAGTATGCAAAAACCTGTCCGGGGATAACAGCTGCCCAAATTTTCATATAAAGAAAATAGAAAAATTTTGATCAGAAAATAATGTGAAATAATTTTGAAAAATATTAACTAAAAATATTATGTGTAAGAGTTAAATTGGTGATTTTATTAAAAAATGTAATATATGTAGAATAGAAAAATCAGGATTATTAGCTGTATTGTAATGTGAGGCAAAAACAAAAAATAATAAAAGACTAATTGAAATGTTTTAGATGAAATTGTGAGTTTATTTACTTCATGTTTCAGCGATAGTGTGGGTTAGCGTTTTAACTTCAACGTATTGTTATAAAGACAAATAATAAATAGTAAAATAAAAAAATAATATTAAAATTCAACAACCATTTACCGCGTAAAATGTTTTTATGGATTGTATTTTTTAATATCATATGAAAGTAAATTTTAATGTGCCATAACACGTTTAATATTATATGAAAAAAGAAATGTATGCCGTAGCTCGCTATTACATTTTTTATGGACGTTGACACGTGAATACAATATTTATAGGCACTTTGATACGACATGTCAGTCCATTGAAAAACAATATGATTTATTTTATATTAGTAGTTTTGAGATTTTCTCTTTGGCGCCCGTTGCTGACGTCTGAGAGTGATAATATTCAAGTTTAATAACAATAATACAAGCAATTAGTTACGATGACATATCGATAAGATCCGTCAGCGGAGGCTTACAAAAATATTTATATTTATGTTTTTTAGTATAACGTCATTGCAATTTTTCCCCGCGGAACACTATGGCACACTCAAATCTGTGTTCTATTTTTAATGCTATTATGGTGTTATCATTATTGTTAATGACCGTTATGATATTACACACATTTTTACGAATCGCAGGCTCATAATATCTAATTAAGTTCCGCAATCGGAGAAATTCAACGAGCTTCTTTTTTTTTAAAATTAATTGTGTATATATATATAAAATAAGTTTGAAATTTTGAGAAAGCCCATTATTCCAAACTTTGATAAATTTTCATAATTAAGCCACGTGTCCTAGACCTATAATATTTTAGGATGTTTGTTTAGAGCAGTGTTGCGCAAAGTGGTCCATATGGACCCCAAAGGTCCATAACAACATTCAAGAGGTCCACGTCAGCGAAAAAAATTTGGAATCCACGAAATGGAAATGGGGGTCCACGGTAGTGGATTACAATACACCTTAACATGATGTTACGCATATATTTATTTATACTACATTTTCTATTATGAACTATATAAGGTGTCCATGGCAATTCACAAGTAATACACGACACAAAAAAGTTTGGAAACCTATGCTTTAAACCGTAAGCTCCAAAACCTTTATGTCATGGACCCCTTGGGCTTTGTCGTGATCCCTTATATAGTTTATAATAGAAAATGTAGTATAAATAAATATATGCGTAACATTTCATAACTGTACTGGAGTTTATTATCAAATATATAAGGTAAAAATACATGTTATATACGTTTTTATAAAAAAAACAATATTTTCATTTATTTTTTAGTTCTATTTATAAATGTTGTATATGACATTTTATTATAAAGAGTAGAAGTAAACATATATTAACATGCTGTATTGTGATCCAAAACCGTAGAACTCATTTCCATTTTGTGGACCTAGTAATTTTTTCCCGTCTGATATCTTTCGAACGGGCTTTAAAGTTTCATAATAAGTTCCAGAAATTTTGTGAAAATGACAACGAAATTTTTTACGTCATCGAATAGTAAAATTTTGCTTTACATATACTCACGCACATCATACCTAATTTTAAAGTCTAACGGTTTAAAATCTTTTCAAACGTCGAGAAAACAAAATTAGCAAATCCGATTTTCCAATAAATATAGCTCATCTTTAATAAATTGCATATAAATAGTTTTTGAAAAATGAACAAAACATAAAATATGGATTAAAATAAAAAATACATAATAAATACATATAAACAAATAATATTATAAATCAAGACACAATAATGTATATTTTAGAAAATGATTACATTCAAGATTTTGTTACATTTATTTGGTTGTTAATGTACTTCTAAACTATCTGTATGCCATTCCATTGAAGAAGAGTTAAAGTGAAACTCGAAATGTAAACTGAACTGAAGAGACTTTGAAAAGTTTTTTGTTTCTAGTTTCCTATATAATGTGTTTGTATATGTAGAATTTTCAGATATTTTTATACGATTTTCGGCTTTATGAAATAATTTATGTGTAATATATATTGACACAGTATTTTGTATTGTATTAATATAAGATTTTGTGGATTTTTCATCATTAATCAAGATTTGAGCAAGGACTAACAGCTGAAAATTATCAAAAAAAAAAAATTAAAGATACAATTTTTTTGGTAGTATACTTTGCAAATTGTGCTTAATATGTGTTACGTTCTTTTATGAAATAAAATTCCGACGTTATAAACGAAAACATTCAATGATTTTAGGGGTAAATAAAAATTGTTGAATTAAAATTCTAAAGGACCCAATTGCTAGCTAAAACATGAAGATCCTGAACTGAGAATGCCACTGAAATATTACATTTCGCATATATTATGAAATATTTTTAAGCATCCATCCAAAAATAAAAAGAACATAATGAAAAAGATCGTCTTTTTTTAAATATTTTTTAATAGCAATCAGAACATTACGTCCTATGAGCTGTTGGGCTTAAACTTCTCCTTACTTCCTATTTTTTTAGATGTAACCCAATGGTTAATCCATCCATATTTGATGAATTTGTTATTAGAATTAATCTAATAGGGCTGACTTTTTATTGGTGCAGCAATGCCGGGCAAGAGCTATTTTCACTTGGAAACATATTGCTATCTATATTTCCAAGTGAAAATTGTTGTCACTGCTGCCTGACAACAGGCTGCTCGAAGTGGGTATCGAACCCGGGACCTCTGACACAAGTCCCGTCGCTCTTAACCGCTTACCTACGGGCGAGCCCAAAAAGATCGTCTTTGAAGAATGTTATTAAAATACTATACATTTTGAGTCTTGGTTTGACCTATCATCAGAGCTACATTAAAACATTTACAAGATAGATTATATATGGAGATAAGAACAGTATGTATAAAGTAATATATAGTACCATAACATTGACATGGTAATTGACATTTTAGATTTTGATAAATTAAATTAAATTGTGATGTTACATGAAATAAAATTAAATCCATAATAGTAATGTCGATCTATTACTGTATAATACATTTCAGATTAGACTAAGCTCTGCAAAAGATCGCTCAGATCTCCAAAAATGTGAAAATGTATTATATAAACTTTTGTATAATACAACAGAAACTTTTTAATTCACAGCACAACCTGCATTTGTGTAGGTGTACAAAACAGGAGGACTGAAACGAGAACTTGGGCGAGAAGAAAAAATATAAAAAAAGTCCAAACACATGACGCAAAATCTTGGAAGCACAAATGTGAAAAGTAGAGAAAAAAATTAACTATAAAAAAGAAGAGAAATCGTGATGCTCCTCAAATTGATTTCCAGCAGATGATCACTACTGATATAATTTTAGAAACTAATAAAAATCGTAGGTGATACTAAAACTCTCAGTAATTGTGGATTAATTTGTAAATGCAATGAATTTAAATTTTGTGAGAACGCAGACTATTCGACGCATCCGAGACAAAGTCAAAATTTATATTCACAATTATACGTAGAAGTACATGAATAAAAGATAAGAATCAATCAAAACCAATTAAATCAAACTTGATTAGAATCTTTTCCTTATTTATTTCATGTTGTGCCTTCCACGATTTTATTTGTATATTACAACATCAGAATTAATTATCTTAAAGCGTGAAGTTTTTTCAGATAGTGAAATATATACGATGGAATATTTTTGAGCCTTCACCATTCAATCAAGAAGAATGTATTTATTAGAATGACATATTTTGAGTCTTAGTTTGACCTGTCTTCAGTGCTACATTAAACAAATATAAGATAAGAAATAATAGCATATTTCTAAAACAATTATACAGGTTAAAAGTAATATGAAAAAACATAACAGAAAATATGAAATTTATGGGACAATTCTGCCGTAAAATGGGCCAATGTTATGGCAAGGCAATGTTACGATGCGTTTTTCATATAAAATGGTACTAAAAACTGTGAAATGCTAGATATGGCTTTTAGTGATTATTTTTTTCATGATTAGAAATTTATTTATAAGGGAATTTTATTTTTTATTAGTTAGTATTAAAGATAAGTTTATGTATTTATATCTTAGATTATGATTATATAAATTGTATAGAAATATGTATGTATAAAATAATATAAATAAAATAAATAAATCTTTAAAAAACAAGGAAAAAACAAACTGTAAAATATAAATAAAATAAATAAATAAAAAAAACTGTGAAATGCTATGTACTTGCTGTTTTGTCAGGCGTTTTATATATAAAATGCAACTTCACTCATATGTTATTAAGCCATGCCCTAAAGTTATGATGATATCGTTTTTTTTAACACTTGTGCCTTTTCTAGGTTCGGTTTTCTATCTAAAACGTCTATCTGCACAGCAACTACATGGCTTTTGACAATATTTAGCACCATTTTATATGAAAACTCTTACATAACATAGCTTTGCCATAACATTGGTCGATTTTACAGCAGAATCGACTCCTTAATGTTATATATAGAGATCAAAACAGTAAGTATAAAGTAAAATGTGATGACATTATTACATTGGGAGACATTAGTATTTGTAATATAAGTGACTAATACCTTATACTTACTGTTCTTATCTCTATAAATTTCAACATCATTTCCGATGTAAAATATACCAATGTTATGGCAAGACAATGTTAACATGCGTTTTTCATATAAAATTGTACTAAAAACTGACAATGTAGTTGCTGTGCAGTCAGGCGTTTTAGATAGAAAACCTAACCGAGAAAAAGAAGAAACGCCAAAAAAAAGAATCTTATGATAATTGCATTTTTCTAATGTGTCTTGATAACATATGAGTGAAGTTACATTTTATATGTAATACGTCTAATCACACATCAAGTACATAGCATTTTCACAGTTTTTAGTACCATTTTATATGAAAAAACGCGGCGCAACATAGCCTTGCCATAACATTGGTCTATTTTGTAACAAAAATGGCCTGTAAATTTCATGTTATATTTTTTGGTTATTTTTATATATTACTTTTAACAAGCATTATCGTAATTGTTTTAGAAATTAGTTATTTATTGTAATTTTTTTAATAAAGCACTAAATATGGGCCAAATCATGAAACAAAACGTATGCTGTTCTCCTAAAGACATTATTCTCTATAAAATTCTTTTTATCATTGGATGGATCCGAAATGTAATACGCCAGTGGCATTCTCAGTATAGGATCTTCATGTTTTAGTTTGCAATTGGATAAAAAGTTTTAAAACAAAATTCAGCTGTGAGCTTGCATAACAAATCTAGTTCCACTTACAACTCGATCCGTGAGTTGCGGGTTCCATACTACGTGATACCTGAAGAACGTTAGATATCAAATTATGAGCCAATAATCGAAAACGTGCCTAATAATAATTGCAGTTAAAATCTAATTAGAAATACATTTGAATATGGGGCACATCTCATAGACATATTTCCTAAAAACTTTTCAAACCGATAATATTTTTAGGGATGTTATTAACATAGCAATTTTAAAGTAACTGGAGTTACCATAATTAAGTACTGTAAGTACTAAGTACCTACTGCAGGATAAAATTATAAAATTATAATAAAGGTTAACAAAGCCCATATTTTTAATAATTAGTTTACTACTACGAACATTATTTTATTTCTAACACTATTTAATATTTCATCAGAAGAAAAATAAACAATATCTCAGTCACTATTAAAATCAGAAATAAAATAAAAGTTTGAAGAAATTTGAGTTACGCAACTGATAAGCAAAAATCACCTGAAATCAGAACTGTGACAAAGAAGTTATAAGAGGGTATTCTGGTGTAGAAGCATAATTTTAAGTCATTTTTAAATCATCCTAAAAAGAAGCCTATCATTTTTGAGACTATCCTCCTTTTTATAATTTCTTTGTCGACTTTACTATAGTATAGAAAAAAATGAATCAAAAACATCTAGAATAATGTTGCAATAGTGTATATTAGTATTTCCACTTTTTTGAGTCGATAAAAAATATTCTGCAAAAATCGGTACAGTAGAACTCAAAAAATCGTATTAAAAAGACAATTTTGAGAAAAACGCGTTTGAAGTTTCGCAAAAAGAAACTAACAGAAGAGGATTATCATGGTAAAACAGCTATATCTCCGAAATCTATAATCCATAAAAATCTATAATCTATACAGAAGTCTAAAAAATATTCTGCAAAAATTTCAAGTAAATCGGTCTAGTAGAACTCGAGAAATCGTGGGCATCATATTAAAAAAGACACTTCAGAAAAACGCGTTTAAACATTCGCAACAAGAAGCAAACAGAAGAGGATTATCATGGCAAAGCAGCTCTATTTCTAAAAATAAATTAAATTTATAAAAATCCTCTCATACACATATAAAATATGTCAAACTTTGAAAATATGAAAAAAAAAGAATTTTTTGAAGTTCAACACTAGGATTCTCCCATATACTCATTTCCATTTTAAAATTTCAAGTTTGAAACATTCTGTAACTCAATTTAAGAAAGATCATGCAAACATGCAACAAAAAAAATATATTAAAAACCATAATTTTATATAATAAAAATGGTTTAATAAAATCCACATTTTGAGAAGATACTGACTACTAAAGGAAACGAAACAAATAAAGTAAATCGAAGTTCGGGGGTAAAAAATAGATGTTGCCAATACATAATTTCAAAAAAAAATCGCACAAGATTTACATATGTATTATTCATACAAAAAACTAATAAATAAAAAATACCAAATGATGATTTACAAACACAAAACTTGACACAAAAGCGTTGAAGGTATTTCCCGAAGCACTAATTGTATTATTTCATTTACAAAGTCACGAAGTCAAACACAAAGATCCGAAAACTTTTAATTAATCAAGTAAATCAGAAAACTGTTATAAACAGATACGATCGCGTTTGCAGACTGAATTCCAAGTTGAATTGATATTCCAAAAAAGAGAGCAAATCCGTCGGGTGGCAGTTATCAGTCATGCGAAAGGGAAGGGGATACAATATCAAGGCGCAAAAAAGCAAAATCATGCTAATATTTATTAAATTAAAACGGATTAATCCTACATATATAGATATTAACATGAAATATAGTTTATCTGAGTTTGATTTTTATTTTAAATACGGAAATAAATGACGCGACAACAGAAACTACGCTTAAGATTTTTAGTAGCCTCTATATAGGATACGTATTTCGGCGAGGTCGTCACGACTATATACCAAAATTAGTAAAATAATAAGTAATTGTTTCTATATGTAAAAAACAATTAAAACCTATAGATATTTTGATGTATCAAGCATTTTCATTTATATGTAAAAATCAATAAAAAGTTTCATTAATTTATAATAGAGCGAGGCTTAACGGTCCACAGGTAAAAAGATCCATAACCGATATCTCAAAAATAAGTAAAGTTAAAATATTTTTTAAGAACGATATTTGAAAGTAGAGAGAAAAATATGTATAACCAGTCACCACCTTGATTATTATTTTCTTTTTTTATATAACCTCTTCACAAGCTACACGTGGGTGAGGTAAAAAGAACCAACTGAACTGAGGTGAACAAAGGTGTAAAAAATACAAAACTATAAATAAAAAAGTAAATTAAGTTAAACAATAAATTTACAATAGTTAAATAAATATTATTTAACACATTCAATATTTCTGGTAACATACCAGATCAAGGTTATATACAGTGTTATCTCTGTAAAAATGTACCCATAAAATTTATGTTTTGCATTAGTAGAATAATGTAGCTTTTATTTTGATTTTTTTAAAGAGACTTAGCGAAAACCCCTTTAAAATTAAACAAGACATTGGACCTGTATGGTTTAAAAAAAAAACAGGTGACAAATTTTTGAAAAACAGCAATTTTACAATGATGATGATGAATTACCTGGGAGTTTTACCGACTTACATAGTCAAATAGTTGTTTAATATGTGTTCTGACAAAATTAGTTTAGTTTGGTTAAATATAATTACTCGAAGTCAAATAGGACTTTTGTGCCCCGTCCTACCCCATATATGTTTACTAAAGAAACAAATACATACATCTGTGTACGTATCAAAATTTAAATAAGAAAAATAATAATCAATTTAGCTCTGAAAAATTATTGTCACCTTATAGCAATAAAACATAGTATATTTTACAATCTAAATTAAATAGTCATCAATTCCAGAAAAATCTTAAATAAAGATAGTTAAAACCTCATTTGTTTAAATTGCCAAAATCAGCTTGAAAGCTTTCTAAAATATCTGCTCCATAAATTCATTCACTTTACTCATAAAAAAATATTAAAAAAGCAATCAAATCATTTTTAATTTTAATAAAATGTACGAATAGCCGAGGTTGTTAAGATTCGGTATTAAAAAATCATTTTTAATATTAGGATGAAGTATAATTAGTTGAAACCAAGTCCAAAATAATATCGAATATTTTGTTCAGACTATTTTCCATATAAATGTTAAGGAGGTGTTCTAGTGTAGAAACTCGAAAAATTTTTTTTGTTTGTTCCATATTTTCAAAGCTTAACTATTCAAGAATATAAGCACGAAAGGATTTTTAAAAATGAAAATTATTTTAGAAGATACAGATATTTATAGTTGACCATGATAATCATCTTCTATTTCCTTCCTTTTGCGAAACTTTAAACGCGTTTTTCTCTAAACTGTTTCTTTCAATACTATGTACACGAATTCTCGAGTTCTAATGCGGCGATTTACTTGAAATTCTCAGAGAATTTTTATAGAATTCTCTCTAGTATATACTAGCCTCATCACCAATTTTCAATTGAAAAGAAAATCGTGAATTTTAAAAAGGTGGTAAAAATTGGTCTTTTTTTCAAGCAGTTGCCATTTTGCAAAAAAAAAAAAAAATCACTCAATCCTAGTATATACCATAGCAACATCATTCTAGATGAATATTTTTTTTTTCATTTTGGATGACTAGGAGGGTTGCAATCGTGTACACGGTCACGTGTCAACTTTTTGAGACCCTCAACTTCAAAATTTGAAAATTATTATCAGTTTTTTTGTTTGAAATTTTTTCTGTACTCTTGTAACATTGATAAATAAATGAAAATAATAATAATAGTAAAAAAATTGATTGCCTTTATTTGATGATGACCTAAAATTCATTCCTCTAACTAGAATACCCCCCGCCGTGTATGGACTCGTGTTCTCCCCCATGTACTTAACCGACATTTAACATTTTGCGCATAAAATTATAAATCGTATCCTTCAATGATAATATATCATAATTATTGTAATGAGCTTATGATAGTGAGAAATGCGAGGGCGAGTTTTTCTCTTAAAAAGACGAAGTCCGACTATGATAGCAAAGCATCCGGTGCGACATCGATATAAAAGCGCAAGTCTGTCTATTATTTAATCTATTTTTCTGTCTATCGTTTATAAATGCTTTACGATGACTAACAGATGTAATTTGCACAATTTTATGGAAATAGATAATAACGATCTATCAATCACAGATGTTCAACCGAAGAACAGACGTGTCATTTACAAGTTGAATAATAATTAATTATGAATGTTAAATTCAGACACATCTTAACTGGATTCAGATGAGAAACTTATCAATTGACAACAAACGATCCTCACATCGTTCACTTCTCAATATCTTTCATGACATTAATCTAACCTGAATAAATCAAATCACTTTACTGACTTACTGCGTCGTAGAAAATCTATATTCGAAATGTACATAGAGCACCAAACTCATCATACAAAATTCATTGCATGAATATACGTGTGCCAGTACCCTAATTTTATGCTTTTTTATTTTCTGTTTAAAATTTATCTTAATTGCAAAAAATTACATTCGTCATAGGCGTAATATCACAATCAGTGCTTGAATCCACAAATATCAAACGGATTTTGAACTTCTCAAATCGCTGTCTTCTATTTCTATTTAAATGTACGTCGCATATTATTTTTCATATTATAATGCCCTTTAGGGCAAAATAATGCAACATTTTTGACAAATTCACTATAATGTAAAATCATCATAACATTATTGTTCTAGTGATTGTTCAATAAAAGTAAGAAATTATTGGCATATTCCCAATATTTTATTAATCACAGTTCAAGAAGGTTATAAACAGTTGAATTTAAAAAAAAAAACCTCTCACTGGTCTGACTTATTTTCATCAACCGATCTTACGTAATGTGGTGCTTTATTTCAATATTAAAACTCCATGGTCGAAATTTTGCAAATCACTTCCGCAATAGGCGTACTTTCAATACATCTTCTTTATGCACAGCGATTAATTTTTTTCAGACTTGAAGAGTATTTTCGCATTTCTAAAGGAGAAAAAAGGTAAGTAAAGCATAAGGAAAATTCTGAGAGTTTAATATTTTGAAGAACAGCAATCAACAATATCGAGTAGTATCAATTAAATTTTCCCCAATTAAAAATATAAGTATGACGTTCAATGCAAAAATATCAACGATAAATTTTTTATGGGCATCATATAAAAAAAATTTAATATTTATATACGTTATATACTAACTTGTAAATTTCTTAAAATCTCCACAGACAAGATAATTAACTCTTTCGCTACGAATGTCGTCCATGGACGACATCCACATGACGTGCTGCGTGTACGGAAGTCGTCCATGAACATGTGTTTGCCTTTGCTTCAAGATTTATCACTATGAGTTAAACTACTGAGAATTCTAGTCGTTTTTGTAATTTCTAGTTCATCAGAAGTGTCATTTTAAATTTTTTACTATATTTTTATTGATAATGATAGAAATATAGATAGAAATATCTTAAAATATATCATTGTGTCTGGTCCATTCAATAGCACTACTAATGGGCACACTGTTCTGTACGGCAGCGACACTTCTGCAGAAAACACGTAACGCAAGAGTTAAAACAACGTTACAAAGTATTTGTAAAAACAATTTTCCAGAAAATGACAATAGGCCCAAATCTGCCATAAAATAGACCAACATTATGACAAAGCTATGTTGCGTAGCGCTTCTCATACTAAATGGTACTAAATACTGTCAAAGTGCTATGTAATTGCTGTGCGATCAGGCGATTTTTCCAGAAAATGCAACTAGATCGCAGACTGACGTGGAAGGACTATATTCAAATATAGCAAAATTAAATGCTATAAAAATTCGAACCTCTGAACTATTACTGGCTTCTGGGACGCAAGTCGATTCTATCTATTGACAATAAACTTCTAATTTATAAGGTAGTAATAAAACCAATGGAAATCCAACATAGTGCCAATGCAACGTGCCCTATCGAAAATATTAAGGCAGATTACTGATGCTCCGTCTACAATAAGACCTTACACGACGATGTTCATATTGAATTTATAAACAGAGTTATACAAACAGTGTCCAACATTTTCATAAAATAGAACATCATACAAGCTCTAGCTCGCTTTGAGTCGCTCAGCTTCTTGAGACACCAACTTCAAGAAGACTGAAGAAGAATCTGCCCGAAGATAATATGGAGGACCCTTAGAACTATCACAACTTTATATGAACAGAATAGTAGAATCACTTATTGAATGACATAAGCCAAATAGCTCATAGAATTTTCCTGTATTCTGATTGCTATTCAAAATAAAATTAAAAAAAAATGTTATTAAGGCACATCACAAAGATGCAGTTATAACAATCGTTTTTTTTTTGACATTTGTACGTTTTTCAAGTTAGGCTTTCTATCTAAAACGCCTGATCGCACAACAACCGCATAGCATTTGACAGATTTTAGTACAACTTTATAGGAAAAACGCTGCATAACGCAGCCTTGCCATAATATAGGTCTATTTTAGGGCAGAATGGGCCCCTGAGCTTCATCAATATTACAAACGGCGTTACGTCTTTCTTTTGCATTGTTTCATTAAAATTTATTATGTTATTATGCTTCATTATTTATCAATTAATTATTGGTTTCATTAATTATTACAATCTAACAATGAGCATTTATTACTTTAATAAATAGACAAATTTCCTATAATCAGAAAAGTTTTCATACCATAGTTTGCCCACGGATCTTTTTCCATAATGTGATTTTAAAATATTTAATATAATATATAATATATTATAATATAATATATAATATAATATATAATATAATATATAATATAATATAATATAAAGTTCTATCGATACTTTAATATCGATTACACGACACTTGTCTATTCCAGGGGAAAACGTCAGAACATGGACAGTTCGTTACGATTCAATTATTTTCTATTGGGCTGTCAGAATATAAGTTGAAACTCGGGAAAAACAAAATTCCAATATAAATCCAAGCAACCATGCAGTAGGGTATCCGATCACATTACCCAGTCCGAACAAAAGACTGAGCAAATAATCAACCATCCGGGAACGAAAACTTAACCGTTCTGAGCACATAATTTTGGAGCGCGGAAAATTCAAAAAATAATAATGGCGGCCGCCCCTGTCTCACCTTCGGCACAAATAACAGCCCTGAGTGGAATGTTCAAGACGTACGCATCGCTAGGCACTGGACCCGCTGGAGGAAATACAATAACTTTGACCCAAATAGAGAATTGGTTCACGTCCGCCAAGGTATTTATTTCATTTCCTAATACTATTATAATAGTTATATTAATAATATTAATTAGAATTATTATATTTATTCTAAATTATTCAAGTATATAAAATATTTTAAATAATTTTTAATTTTTTTTTTTTGACACTTTGACATTTGAATAGAAATTGGCCAATGGCTTAGAATTTTATTTTCAATTGTATTGAATTTTCTCGAGCTTTCTCACAATATTTTGATAATAATAATAATATTTTGAATAATTTATTATTTTTATTTTCAAATTTGAATTGATGGATTACAAATAATTTTTCTACATGGAAGTTTCTCGAGCTTTCTCGCAATAATATTGCAAATAATTTAATATTTTTGATTCTATTAATAGTATTGGTTAAAATTATTATATTTATTCCAAATTATTCAAGTATACGGAATTTTTTAAATATTTTTTTTTACACTTTGGCATTTGAATAGAAATTAGCCAATGGCTTAGAATTTTATTTCTACTTTTATTGAATTTTCTTGAGCTTTTTCGCAATAATATTTTAAATTATTTATTATTTTTATTTTCAAATTTAAATTGACGGATTAAAAATATTTTTTTTTACATTGAAATTACTCGAGCTTTCTCGCAATTTAATATTTTTATTTCTATTAATAATATTGGTTAGAATTATTATGTTTATTCTAAATTATTCAGTATATGGAATATTTTAAATAATTTTTAATTTTTTCTTAACACTTTGACATTTGAATAGAAATTGGCCAATGGTTTAGAATTTTATTTTTAATTGTATTGAATTTTCTCGAGAAATATTTGTTTTTACATTGAAATTACTCGAGCTTTCTAGCAATTTAATATTTTTATTTCTATTAATAATATTGGTTAGAATTATTATATTTATTCTAAATTATTTAAGTATATGGAATATTTGAAATAATTTTTAATTTTTTTTTTTTTGACATTTGAATAGAAATTGGCCAATGGCTTATATTTTATTTTTACTTTTATTGAATTTTCTCGAGCTTTCCCGGAATAATATTTTAAATAATTTATTATTTTTATTTGCAAATTTAAATTGACAGATTAGATTCAAATTGATGGATTAGAAATAATTTTTTTTTACATTGAAATTTCGCGAGTTTTCTAGCGGCAATAATATTGTAAATAATTTAATATTTTTATTTCTATTAATAATATTGGTTAGAATCATTATATTTATTCTGAATTATTCAAGTATATGGAATATTTTAATTTTTAATTTTTTTTACACTTCGACATTTGAATAGAATTTGGGCTTAGAATTTTATTTTTAATTGAATTGAATTTCCTCGAGCTTTCTCGCAATAATATTTTGAATAATTTATTATTTTTATTTTCAAATTTAAATTGACGGATTAGATTTAAATTGATGAATTAGAAATAATTATTTTACATGGAAGTTTCTCGAGCTTTCTCGCAATAATATTTTAAATGATTTTTTTTAATTCTTTTTGACATTTGAAATACAAATTGACCAATGGATTAGAAAGAAGATTTTTTCGCTTTTATTGAATTTTTTCGAACATTATTTTTTATATTTTTTTGAAATTCAAATTGACTAATGAATTAGAAAAAAAAAATTTCACTTATTGAATTTTCTCGATCGTTCTCGCAATGATAATGTAAATAATTTATTATTGTTATTTACTTTGGCACTTGATATTCAATTTGACCAAAGAATTAGATTTTTTTTTTACTTTTATTGAATTTTCTCGAGTTTTCTCGCAATAATATTAAACAAATATATTTTAATTCATTTTGATAATTGAAATTCAAATCGATCGATGAATTAACTTTTTTTCTCTACTTTTATTGAATTATCTTGAGCTTTCTCGTTTCAATTGTGTTATATGTCATCGATTAATATAGTATACACAAAATTAAATATACCTAATTTTATAAACGTGGCGTAGATAGTGAAATATAAATATCAATCTTAATTTCAAAACTAAATATAGACATATTTTAAAAACCAAGCGCTGCTAATTCAGCAATAATCAATAATATAGCAATAGCTACATAGTTAATAGTGAAAAGAAATTTCTATTCCAAAAATTAAGTTCTAAATTATTCAAGATTCCAAAATAACTATAACATCAATATCAACATATTTCAAAGATTTTTGTTCTGGAATTGTTGGAAATATAGCAACGGCATCTGTTAGTTTCCGATTCAATTTGTCGCATTCACATATTGTTTATAGCAAAGATCGTGTAATTCTATTTGGCATTTGCAAATATTTTTGAAGTATTCCACACGTTTAGTTAAAATTATTTTCAATTCATGCATTGAATTTGCAAGCTTCTTTGTTCTTTGTGTATGCTCATGAATAGTATTATTGTTTTGAAAAAAGCTTTCTACAATCGTTTTAAACATCGACTGTTTATATAAGTTTGCAATTGAAAAACAACTAGACAGTCATTAGTCGTAATTGAGCTGCAAACTCAAATTAAACTGATTAGTGAATAAAAAAATTCTTGCAATTTATTCCAATTCCAACTTATATAGTACAAACTTACATAGACAGTTTATATTTAGATTCAAATTTATCTTAATGTAACGTCGGATAAGATTATTAATATTTTTTTTGTTATGAATACATATTGAATTTTCTATTTTATTATGTTACTAAATATATTAATATATCATTTGCAGCTTTTAAACACAGCTGCGTTCACTACAACCGACTTATCCACATTGTTCAGCAAGTTTGCAGCTGGAGCCGGCGTTACACTTGAAGACTTTGTGCGAACGTTGGGCGATGCATCTACGCTCATGGGAATATCTGTGGAAGAGTTGACCAATGCACTATCTACCGCCCCAATTCCACACGCAGGACCAGCAGCTTCCGCTGCAATTCCCGCGCCCGCACCCGCTTCAGCTCCAGCTGCAGCAGCAGCTGCTCCAGCAGCAGCGGCACGTGTCGATCCCGCCCCCCTACCGATGCCCGCTCCAGTTGCTGCGCCAGCCACTGATCCCGCATCTGCGGTTCCTGCTACACCAGCGGCAGCAGTGCCGGTAGTTGCCGCGAAAGAAGTAAAGGAAACAAAAGAAGCGAAAGAGGCGGCCAAAGAAGCTAAAGAGGCGGCAAAAGAAGCCAAAGAAGCGAAAGAGGCGGCAAAAGAAGCCAAAGAAGCGAAAGAGGCGGCAAAAGAAGCCAAAGAAGCGAAAGAGGCGGCAAAGGAAGCGAAAGAAGCGAAAGAACCGAAAGAAGCAAAAGAGGCTAAGGATGTTAAAGACACTAAAGACGCGAAAGATGCCAAAGACGCTAAAGACGTGAAAGAAGCTAAGGAAGGCAAGGAAAAGGAGAAGAAGAAGGAATCCGACAAAAAGAAGAAGTAATTCAATATATTTTTATGGGAAGGGCGAGCGATACTGCGCAATACAGATTTTTGGAATTTATTATAAGGAATGAGTGCTCAAGCGGATAAGTTTATTAAAATTTTTTCGGACATATACATGGCTGTTTTTTTTTACGAAATAAGTTACACAATAATATATCAAAATAAGTCTTATCCGCGTTGTTACAATATCAGGTTCATATATTTTATACAAAAATCGAAGTATAATTCACACATTCCAACTTAGATTATTTGTATAAACTATCAGTTTATTTTCAATGAGTGTAATATGCAGATTGGTTACCAGTTTATAAATAATTATTCGAATCTAAAAAATCAAAATTCTATCCAAAATCTGACTTTCTGAACTTTTTTTCGAATAAATTTAAAAATTAACAATATTTAAATTTTATGGCGAAAATACTGGCGACAACAGAGACTATCATTATTTAACCCTCCGTAGGTCGGGGTGGTCTGGCCAGACTTTTTTTTGATTTCAATTAAAAAAAAAAATACTTCTAGTAATCCTATCGACTTGAAATTTCTTGACTTTTCCTAAAATTTCATTAGCTGTCGATCAATGAAAAAATCAGGACAATTATAAGGATAATTATAAGGATATTAACTTTTTTATACTTCGAACGGTCGGAAAGGTCTGTCTAGACCACCCATACATTTTGTATGAAATATACGCTTTTTGATGAATGTAGACCAGTATTTTGTCTTTTTTCTGGTATTTTCTATTCAAACTGCATTCTATATATTTTTTGCTATGTGTTGTAACATGAATGTTAGTATTTTCATGACGAGAGTTCCTTGAAAACCTACCAAACTTATTGGTAATCGCGAACACTGAAAATCGGATGAGTAATGCACACATTATCAACAATTTTTCTACCCGTACTGCGTTCGAATTTTTTTTTCTGGCAAACCTGTAGTGAAATTATATTTTCACTTTGAGTTTTACAGCTCATTTCAAAGGCGACGCACCTCATTTCGTTTTCATTTGAATTTCACATTCATTTCGAAGGCGCCGAAAAAGAATAAATATTGTTTTTCATTGATATAAAACAGAAAAATTAACAAACAAAGCAACCATTATTTTATATTTCTTGATTTTTTTATATAATATAATATGTAATATTTTTATTATAAGCATGCTCAACACATGCAAAAGACGGTAAGAAAAAGAAAAAATTAAAACTATAAATAATAATAATCGTTAATATATAAGACAATAAAAACTCATTTTTCCACATAAATGCATGTAAAATGAATGGTGGTCCAGCCAGAGCTTTCCGACCGTTCGAAGGTGAAAAAATATCCGATCGACGGAGGGTTAAATACGTCTATCAAGTTATTTAGTAAAAGCATCTGTTTAACAGAAACTACTTACTGATACCTGCATTGTTCATACCAAAAATTATAGATACATTAGTTTAGCATCAGCAAGGCAACAGAAACCTTTCAACTATGGCTATGAATAATTCCTTCGATGGCCTTTCTACTAGATCGAAATACTTTGGTAATGAAATAAATAAATAGTGCGAGATAAGTTAGGTTAACGAACTTCATATAACCGGTTCGATTTTTAGAACAAAGGATCTAAACAATATACGTCGCTCTTAGGTAAATATTTTCAGTGGGTTAATTTTACGGAAAAGCATATCGAACAATATTTTGAATTTGCTATTGTTCTCATAATCATATAAAATTCCATGCAATATATTGTTCCACTGGTACGCCAATATGTAAGTCGTAAACAAGCGCGAGTTGTTTGGGTTCCCCAGCGCGCACCATATGCATGCATTTAATATTTCATATCAGATATTTTTACCATCTTTATTTTTTACATTTTGCTTGAATTTATATCAATGCACTACAATCTTAACCAATTCTGTTAGAGTAAAGAAAAGTAATGAAACCTGTAACTATTATAAATCTGATGCACATGCATGCATTTAATATTTCATATCAGATATTTCTACCATCTTTATTTTTTACATTTTGCTTGAATTTATATCAATGCACTGCAACCTTAACCAATTTTGTTAATGTAAGAAAAAGTAATGTAACCTGTAACTATTATAAATCTGATAATAAGCAATTATCAGAGTGCAAAGAAGTAAACTAGATTTTAAAATACAAATTATAAATAAATTTAGATTAAAAAATATAATGAAAATAAGTCCTTCACAGTCGTGATGGAGGTTTGCCAATAAGAAAATTTTTCCATGAATTTTTCCTGTCATTGCTTGAGCACGGTTCTATGAACCGTAGTCGTTTAGGGAACGAATAATATTTGATTGGTCTTACATCCCAAGAAAAAAAGTATCTAAACAAGTAACATGTGGAGCATTTTCAGAATTGTATTGGAAAAACGAATGATAAAAAAGCAATTTATTTCAAAATATAATATTTTCGATGCGCTTTTGATGTCATACACAAGCGTTCGTAAAACTAACTTGCCACATTTGAAAAAGTTACCCCATTGACAACACGTGCCACGAGAATGAATCGAGCCAGAATTTGTGGATCTGAATAGTTGCAATACATATGAGGTCTGATGACACATGTCAATATTTCATTTCATATTTTTCTCCTTTCTTTTGAAAGATAGCATAGTGGACAAGGATCGATTCTACTTAGGTAAGTTACCGTTCATATCGACGAAGGCGGCATATCGGAACAAAAACTTACATAGATCAGTACACCTACTGCCATAATGTCAAATAAAATTCCACCAGGTATACTCACAATCAGATATGGTCAGAAGTATAAAAACAGGCTGACTGAACAAACGAATGCAAGAGGATAGTTATTAGATCAAGCTCATAACAGAAGTATTAATAAAAATCCTTATAATTTATTTTTAGTAGCCTAATAAGAAAAAAATCTGTGTATACCTCAATTCTTTCTTTTATTGTACTATTATCACTGTCTAGCAGTACTGGGACGAAGCTGTTTCAACTTTAGATTTTTAAATATATTCTCACTTCATAAATAATTGAGTATAGATAATCAAGAAATGAAAAAATAACAAAGAAAATATGCAAGCAACATATAAATATGAAGTCCTGAATAAAATAGAGAAATTGTCACCAAAAAATGTGTATTTCGATCAACAATCCGTAAAGCTGGATAAAGTTTCAGAACTTTATAATAGTACTGGCAACTCTTTAGTTCAGAACGAAAGCTTACGTACCCACTCGCATGAATCACAAACTCATCTCCATTTTGTAATTGTAATTGAAAACAAGTTGCTACAAAATCTAAATTTATTGACAAATTACTCATTGGTTGTTAATAAAACTGTTGATCATAAGAATATAAGTAAATAATAATCGATTTAAGGGATGGACTAATTTTTATGTTTTATTAGTGATCAATAGGTTCTATTGGTAACACTGTGCGACATTAATTTTTTTCCCTGAGTTGTTATGATGGTTTTAAAATAATTCGAAGCCGCTGATTTTGAAAACGGTAACAGAAATTTGCTAACAGCTCTAGTTTTTAAGATATGCAAATATACTAGTTTTACTTCAAATTACAATAAAAAATACATGTTTCATTTTATGCCTTCAAAAATCATTATGATTTTCGAACGTGGACAAGATCTAACTGATTTCGTCATAAGCTCCAATAATTGTGAGCCATGTGGATGTTCCATCTTATTTGATATCGCTCCTGCAATGTCCTCAGGACTCTCGCCTGCTCTTAGCTAATATCTCCGAGATTTTCCAAAAACTGCTATGAATAAGAGTGCGAGTAATGAATTCAAATCAATTACATCAAATATATCAGTTTTTAATTCTTCCTGTTTTCTTGTTTAACGTTGGTTTCTACATCCATTACATGGTAATGGATAGGCAAGAGATGTTGATGTTCTAAGTTGTTCATCATTAGCATGGATAAGATTCGTGTAGGTGATCGTAAGTAGACTGGACTGGACCTCAAAAACATTGGGGTTGTAGTTTATGACTATTTGCTTCTATTGCCTGAACTTATTTCATTGGTATTTACCACACAGAAGAAACAACCGTCATGGCGATTCTGAGATTTTTTGTAAATGACGGGGGTATTAAAATTATATCATTTCTTTTTTCTTCTGGATAATAACGTAAATATACTACGCATTCACTTACGAATACTACGAATACTACGAATTCACTTATTATAAGTATGAAAAAACCATGTTTTATCTTCATTGCGCAATTCAGTTTTAAAGTGGTTGAAATACGATGTCGTTACTCAGTTTGACATAGGTTTCCGGTATTTGTCGAAGACATATTAACCACAGATGTAACAAAAACTACTCGAATTATGCACACAACGAAGCCATACCAAAAACAGCAGAATAAAACTCTTAAAAACACGTTAAACTGCAATAATCATAGACAAAATTACTAATTGGGGTAGTTCCTTAAAACTCAAAAACTAGAGCTGTTACGGAAAAATTGAATATTTGAAATCAGCGTGCAATTTTAAGTCGATTTAGAAAAAAGTTCAAGTAACAAAATAAATAATAACTAGTGGTGTATGGCATCGTGCCTTAAGGAAAATTGCTGGAACTTTCCGAGATATTCGAGAAATTTTAAACGTTTTCAAATATATTATTACAAATACTGTAACTTTCATTATTTTTGCTATCTTATTATATCTGAGCAAATCAAATGTAAATCGTAGATCAATTTATCTCCAGAACATTAATAATCGTCATTATATTTCGAATTCAATATCAAAAAAGAAAAAAAATAGTTGCCTAATTTACACAAAATTGAAAAAGTGCTCCCGTATAGTCACAGTCTAAACGCATTTGCAAATAATTCTGTGCGACATTTTTACTTACACTGTGTTTAGCTTGGCGGCATTTTCACATTTTTTAATAGTTTTCACAAAATTGGAAAAGTGCTCCAGTACATAAACAGTCTTGAGTAAACGCACTTGAGTAAACATTTGCACCAGAGTGGTGCTTAGACTGTGTTTAGCCTGGGTAATTTTTTGAATTTTTAATCGAAAATTACAAAAATATTTTTTGCAAAATAAAATTAGAAAGAAAAATTTTTTTTCCAAAAGCAATTATTTTGTTAAAACAAGCAGAAAGTTCTTTGAATCATTTAAATCGGACGCTTAGTTCTCTCAAAAACTGTCATTTTTTTTAACATTTAGCTCTGTGTCTCCAAAACCGCTGGGCCTACCTTTGCCAAAAACTAATAATCACTTAATTAAATTATAATGCAGACTAACAAAACACACACACACATCGATTTTTTCTGAGGTATGGCAAAATGTTCAAAAGCCTCTGAAACGTGAAGAAATGCAAAAATTTTCATTTTCGATTTTCGGCCCTACGGAAAGTTAATAATAAAAAATTAAAGTGCCATTTTTGTCGCGCAGTATAATTATTTAACCGTGGCTTAAATAAGTGGATAATCACATTATGAAATTAATATTTTTATAGCGCATTCGATATGTAGATATAGATATTAATCGTAAATTCAAAACTATATTTGTTGCAGCTGGATTGTTTATTTCTAGCATACATACAAAATAGAAGTACATTAAATTATACAGCATGAATATAACATTCATATTTACGCGGGCAACAAAACGGTGTGGGTTGTATTTTGTTCTGTACCAACCTTTGCATTCTTCAGGGAATTCGTCGCTGCCGTCGTCGCAGTCCCTCTCGGCATCACAAGCCCAGCTCAATGGTATACACTTGCCATTGCCACAGCGAAAATGACGAGCTGCACACTCTGGTGGACCGACTGAAAAAAGGACACAAAATGAAAAGTTTGAATCAGCCCAGTTTCTAGCATTTTTTTTCACTTCTAGTGTTTCTTACAGTCGAAAGAAATAACATAGTTTGACAACAGAAAACATGCTGGAGCATGTTGTGAGTAAAACCAATTTATCATTTATTTTATTACTTTGCTCTACGTATTTAGTTAAAAATAAAATAAAATCACTATCCTAATTTTATTCTTCTTTTAAATGTTTGATTGATTTGAATGTTATTTATTGGTATAAATATTTCATATTTCCAACCAATAGAAGGTAATATTTCAAAGGATCAAAGGATAGTGCATAATATAATGCATGATCATCAAGGTTCAAATTAATTAATGATACTTTCCGTTTTGTGAACAAATATTATATGAAGTGAAAAAAAAGATTTATTACAAATTTGTAGAGACTGTAAATTTGAAATATTTTGTAATCAGTATTTGATCAGATCTTTTTCCATTTAAGGGGTTATATGGGTTTCCTCGGGCAAAAACGGCTTTTTTCAATAATTTTTTTACATATAAAAATTAAATATTTTAATGATTTTTTTTTATTTAAAAGATACATATTTAATAAACATTTTGTAATATTGTCAAAAAAATATCAAAATGGCGGTCATTACGATGCAATTTCCGGCAGTCCCTCGGAAAAAAGTGCCTCCGCGTTGTCAGCAGAACTTCTTTGAGAATTATCCGAAATAAAAAGAAAAATACGTGTTTTAGTAAAGACAATAAACTAGGTATTGGACGAAGGAAAACAAAATAAAATGAAAATTGGATTCTTCTCAATATTTTTTTTAAATAGTTGTAATTAAAGAAAAAAAAATCCTTAGTTCAAGACCTTGTAAATGATATCTCGAAGCCCTGTGTAAAATTTCATCAATATCGCTTGAGAAGTTCGCGAGAAATCTTGACAACCGTCTTTGAAAACATAGTTTTGAGAAAAACGCGTTTAAAGTTTTAAGAGAGCCTATATCTGACCTCGAGCGTCCACCTTTTCAAGGCTGTATCTCCGAAACTTGAAAATTTAAGACAATATTCTAAATTTCGATTTTTTGAAACTGTGAAACCCATGTAACCCCTTAACAAGGGACCCTTCGGGGTACTATATGTATGCATATAAATACCTGTCACTTATAACGAAAAGACTAGCAAAAGTAACGAAAGGAGAAGGCTATAGAGTAAAGAACAATATATATCGTAAACTAAATATTTGTTTTATTCACTTTCCTGATGGTAATGGGATATTTATAATTTACAATCCACTTGATTTCTAATCAATCATAGTGATCCTCAACATTTTAAATTGTTAAAAATATAAAAGTTTTTTGAAAATTCTGGAAAACTTGGTTTTGAAAAGTTTCAGTAATTGGGAAATGTTGAATATTCTGAAACATTTGAAAAAACATTAGAAGATTTTAGAAAAATTTCAATTTTTTGTAAAATTCAAATATTTTGATTTCCTGGGTAAATCTATGAATTCTGAAAAATCAAATTAAAATCAAGTAAAGAAAAGAAAAAATGTTAAAGGAATATTATAGATATCCGCCAAAATGACCAGCCAATTCTGTCGTAAAATAGACCAATGTTATGACAAGGTTATGTTACGCTGCTTTTATCATATAAAATGGTACTAAAAACTGTTAAAATGCTATATGGTTACTGTGAGTCGGGCATTTTTAATGTAAAACCTAGCCTGGAAAACCCACAAACGCGAAAGATAGAATCTTATCGTAAGTGCATTTTTCCTAGATTTGGATTTTGACAGTTTTTACATTTTCATATATTTCATATGAAAAAACGCAGTGTAACATAGCCTTGCCATAACATTGGTCTATTTTAATAAAATTTTTGATATATTTAAAATTGTTTAATTAGTATTAATTCAAAATTCAAATAGTATAACTAATAATTGTGACGAAACTCAAAATTCAGTAAAAAAATGTACACATATTATTAAACCAACAAGTGATAATTTTATTTCATAATTAAATTTAATAAATTAATAACGTTAACAAAAAGAAATTACAACAATCAACCAATTTTTATTGATTTTTTTCATGTAATAACGAATATTAATTACTATGTAGATAAGATATTTCTTATTTCTTCCACTAATTTTCCATGTATTACTTTTCAGTATGCAAACAAAATGATAAGCGAGCAATTTTAAAGAAACACAATGCGTCATAACAACTTTTGTAACAAACATATAATTAATAAAATACTTATAAATTCAACAATTCAGTTTTAAATGCGTAAAAGATTAAATCCTGAATAAACAATATTATTGCTCCAACCTTTGTTTATACATATATTTGAATTACAATCTACCTATTATTACATGAAGGCATACAGGGGCCGATTCTGCTGTAAAATAGACCAATGTTATGGCAAGGCTATGTTACGTAGAGTTTTTTTTTCAAATATAATGGTACTAAAAAATGTAACTTCACTCATATGTTATTATGCCACATCACAAAGACGCACTTATGATCAGATTATTTTTTAGCGTTAGTGCGTTTTCTAATTGTAATTTAGGTTTTCTATCTGAAACGCCAAATCGCACAGCAACCACATAGCATTTTGTGAGTTTTTAGTACCACTTTATATGAAAAACGCTACGTAACATAGCCTTTCAATAACTTTGGTCTATTTTACGGAAGAATCGCCCCATCAGTATTCTTGTTTAGTTAATTTAATAGCTATTAGAAAGCAACCAGCTAGTTGTTTTTGCTAGTTGTGATAGATTTTAAACATATTTTATTACATTTAATTATTTTTGCAGCAATACTCCGAAAGGCAATTTTCACAACTTCCAGGAAGAAAATAAAATTAGTTGAATGAAGCCTAATGTATATATAACTTTTATATTTATTATAATATGTATCAAAAGAACACAGTTCGTTAATATCGACAAATATTCGATCGATGAAAAGGCTTTAAAAACGCACATGCTCCATATGTTTACCGTTTACGCAATAAAAATATGCCATGTTCATAAATTTGAAAGATTGATTGATTGATTGATGGAAATCAACGTTTCACTCGCATATAACTACATTATTTCCTCTTTATTCCATTATATATTTGCCTTTGCAAAAGGTATTTTTTATCATTTTTAGCATATGAAACAGAATTCTGAACACGGTAATTTTACTCAAATACTCATGTAATAATTACTTCAATTATTATGTCAGTAAATATTGTTTTTAAATGCGCCTAATGAGCGTAATGTGCCTTTAGGAAGTATATATATATATATATATATATATATATATATATATATATATATGCATATTGATGATAAAAATAAATGCTTAAAGGTCATAGTGAAGTGAAGTCTGAAATCGTACGAAAAGAAAAACAAATTTGGAATAGACGTAAATTTTGTTCAAAATATTTTAGAAACCTGAATCTGTTTTCATGTAATAATATATATAATATATGATTTACACATGAAAACAGATTCAGGTTTCAAAAATATTTTGAACAAAATTTACGTCTATATATGTTGATACATATTATGTATCAACATAATTTCTTTTATATATATACTAGATGACCCGACAGACGTTGTCTTGTATCCATGTCTACAATTCAAAATATCCAATTTTTTTAATATCCTATCCTATACTTTTTAATATCCTATTTGATGTCCTGCCTTTGTGATTCATTTATGGTCTTAGCATAAGCAGTATAAGAAATTCAGAAAAAAATAGTATCTGCGATAAAAGAATAATAACACTCTTGATTTTACCACACAACATAATTGCTTCAATAATTTAGTCTATAATTTTCATAATCTCGTACGATATATTAGTTGCTTTTAGCAATTATAATTTCGAAAGTACATCTTTCTTACTAATAATTTAATAAACATTATTGTTTATGTTCAAATCTTAGGTAAATTAATTTGTAAAATCTAGTTCGTATGAGCACTCTTCAATCTAAGATCAACTTGCTAAATATTCCATATCCAATACAAACAAAATTATAAATCTTTTTTTTTTAGTAAGTAGAAATATTTTTTGTATTGCTAAATAATTTAGTAAAGTAAACCAAAATGCGGCATGCATAAGTTTAAAAAATATTGTATATGCAATTTGAACTTATTGCGTTATTTATTTAACTGAATTATTTAATTTATCTGCCAAACAAATACCGTTGACTGTATCTTATTTTAATTTCTGGCACTTCTCAGCTGCTTTTCAGCAATAGTAATGTAGACATTACATTCTTCTTGTATATTATATTTTATTATCTAGGCTCATAATTTCAGCTAAATTCAAATTTCAAGTGAATTGATGTTTCTAGCAGATGACAGTTTAACCCTCCGTCGGTCGGCGTGGTCTGGCCAGACTTTTTTCGACTTCAATTTAAAAAAAATACTTCTAGTAATTCTATCGACTTGAAATTTCTTGACTTTTCCTAAAATTTCATTAGCTGTCGATCAATGAAAAAATTAGGACGAAAAAATGTACAGAAGGATAATTATAAGGATATTAACTTTTTTATACTTCGAACGGTCGGAGTGGTCTGTCTAGACCACCCATACATTTTGTATGAAATATACGCTTTTTGATATATGTAAAAACCAGTATTTTGTCTTTTTTCTGGTATTTTCTATTCAAACTGCATTTCATATATTCTTTGCTATGTGTTGTAACATGAATGTTAGTATTTTCACGACGAGAGTTCCTTGAAAACCTACCAAACTTATTGGTCATCGCAAATATTGAAAATCGAATGAGTAATGCGCACATTATCAACAATTTTTCTACCCGTACTGCGTTCGAAAATTTTCTTGGCAAACCTGTAGTGAAATTATATTTTCAACTTGAATTTTACAGCTCATTTCAAAGGCGACGCACCTCATTTCGTTTTCATTTGAATTTCACATTCATTTCGAAAGAGCCCAAAAAGAATAAATATTGTTTTTCATTGATATAAAACAAAAAAAATAAAAATAATAAAAAAGCAACGATTTTTTTATATTCTTTGATTTTTTTATATAATATAATATAATATATATTTTTTTATTATAAGCAAGCTCAACACATGCAAAAGACGGTAAAAAAAAGAAAAAAATCAAAACTATAAATATTTATTACTAATAATGGTTAACATATAAGACACCAAAAACTCATTTACCCCATATAAATGCATGTAAAATGAATGGTGGTCCAGCCAGACCACTCCGACCGTTCGAAGGTGAATAAATATCCGACCGACGGAGGGTTAAATGTTTTCAATGCCAAACAATGATAAATGGTTTTTTGTAATATTTGCCATTTATTTCTACAATATTACTATAGTTTTATGGTTCATTAAATCTTAAAAATTTCCCTTGACAAACTCTAAAAAGAATTATCAAAATCCGAATAATCGTTTAGAAAAAGTATCAAATCATACACCCGCACAGAATAATTAAAATATATATAATATGTATGAGGACTGAAAGGATAAGAAAGAAGAAGAATGCAGATGGTTGATGACTTACGCGAGAGAAGAAAATACAGGGAAATGAAAGCCAAGGCACAAGACCAGGAAGTATGATAGCAGAAGTTTGAAAAGGAAATTCATAGAAGTCAATAAAAAGTGATTAATGACTACAAAATGGTAATGAAAATAATAAACATGGGAGAAAAAGGGAAAATACAACTTGAAGTAGGAGTAATGTGGACGAAATGACATGTATGACAAAGACACCTTATTCAAAAATTGGCGCGACGCAGTAGTCAGTTAAACGTGTTCTTAGGCAGCTATTATATAATCAGGCATGCCTAGAAGAGAAAAGTCGATAACAAGACTTACATTAATACCTTTTTGATATCAATTTCCTATAATGACTCATCGGTTGCGCAAGGAACTTATGGGCTGTTGAACAAAAACCGTGTGATAGGAAGTCCGTGTAGTCGGAGGGATGTCGGATTTTTAGCTCCGCGCAGTATGGGAATCGTGTAACCAGAATGCCGTGTTAACGGAGGGTTTACTGTACATACACATGTAGTATAAAATCAAATATCTCCGTAATTTGGAGTATCACTGATTATTACAATACAATCATTTAGAAGTAATGGATATTTATTTTCTCACACCAGTTTTATCTTGTGAAATATAATATGTAAAATTGCTTGTACTTCCGTAGTATCTATATCACGAAGCAGATAATGATATTGCGATATAGATACGACAACGGTTTTTATGTTGATATTCTCAGAAATTAATAATTTCTAGGTAAGGCCAAGTTTATTGAATGTTACGAAAAATGTTATCGAATAATTCTTCATTTACTGATAGTGAAAATTATTTTTACTACTGGCTTGGAAAATGAGCTGAAGAATATAAGAAAAATTGGGAAAAGAGCTGGAGTATATATATATATATATATATATATATATATATATATTTATATAACCCTTGCCACTCTGCACCGGCTGCTGTATTCTTGATTTCATTTGTACTTTACGCAATGTGTTTTATATGAATTTGTAAACATTGAAGAACATGTATTTACAATAATATCTAAATTTATTTCGTCCAATATGTTAAAGTTTAAAGCAATTGATCAAAGGCATAGTAGGTTGATTACAGTGCTCTTACAATTATAATTAGCGTCATGTTTTTTTATAAATCCACAAGAAAGTTTGTAACAATTAAAAAGGATCAAATATTCTTCGAAAATAACTAATAATTAAATTTTGAAAAAAGAACATTGTCTTATCATTGCACAGATTTATTCTGAAAATGAGTAACCTTTTCAACTCAAGATTGAGGCGCATTTAATTTTTAAAACTTCATGGCGGACCACATTAAATAACATACAGTTTTTAATATGGTTTAATATTATAATAAACATTATAATATAAAAATATTAAATAAGAAACGTAAATATTTAATTAGTTAATACAATATAAGAAGAGTATTGTAATTAATTTATTGGTAAAAGAAAGTTGATAAAATAAATAATACTCTACTTTAGAAATGCTTTCCGGGTCGATGAACAATATTTAAAAGGCCGCATGAACCCGAGGCCCGCGGATTGCTCGTCCTTAATCTATGATGTTCGACGCTCCAATACGAACTGAGCCAATGTAATAAAAACTGCAAAAGAGCTGCTAAGTGATACGCTAGATTTACGTTGTCCCCTCAGCGGGACTGCCGAGTGGAAAGAATTAATATTATACAATCAGAATAATTGAAAAAACTTTATAAGTAGTAAATAAACAAAAATCAAATAAAGGAAGTAAAAAACGTCGGAAGACTTGCTCCAATCAGCAATTGACATTGAAATAAAAAAAATACATTAAAGGCATAAGGTTTCTTGTTGAGTCTCATTAGATTAGTCTGACAATTTTCACATGATATTTACAACTGCTCTTCTCAGTGACTACAAATGGGATGTTAAGGTCATGTAATATATATATATCTTAAATAATGATTTTCAGCCAGTCGTCGAAATAAAAGAAACAAATGATTAAAAGATACACATACCACACCAGGAAAAACATTTTTTCCCATTTGCTCATAACCACATTACACAAATTTTCAGTTTTAAAATTAAAAACAAAACATGTTCAGTTTTTGAAAACACAACATGTATGATTAGTTTTTTCTATTGTATTTATCAAAAAATGGTTTTTCCTGGTGTCAAAAATCCATACACTTCGGCTTACGCTTAACCTCCATTTGATAAAATAGTAATTAAAATACAAATACAATTATTACAGATACTGCAAATGGTTATTACTTAACTAAAATTAACAATAACAATCCATTACGATTTTATTACACGCGTTAAGAATGTAATAATTATTTAAGTGAGAAGTATATATATTAAATAGGTAAATATGAGCATATTAACACTCAAATTTTTGCTCAAATTTTATTAAATTCATTTAAGATACAGACATCAGCTCCTCATCAGTTTAAATTCTTACAGAAGAAGTAATGATAATTAAATAATTTTAACACATAAAATATTTATTCTAGATTATATTTAGATATGGATAAAACACCTACTTTTTGTAGTTATGAGTTTATGAAAAAGCTTGAATTTCACTTAAAAAAATAATTTAAACTTTCATGAATGACTTCCAGAAAGAGCAAAAATATTATAATCTTGAAAGCAGTTTTTTATGGGAAACTAGGTACAATACAAAAAAATGGCAAAGCTATAAAATTTTCAGTTTTTGAAATCCCACTTGATTCTATTTGACGCACAGCATAATTAACAAATAAATTAATATGCCTATAATAATAATTTTGAAAAATGCCAATTTAAATGAAATTAGTATCAGTTTAGACTAGCACTTGAAATGGCTATCAATATCATTCAGTTATTTTTATCCTATAATTTTTATGGAAACATTTTTCATTGCTAAACAACGTTTGCGGAGCCAGCTAGTATATATGTAAACTAGCTGTAAGTGGAATTCTGTCTTAAGGCAATTAAGGCATCGTGCCTTAAGGCAAATTGCTGGAACTTCCCGTACCAAAAATTATTATTTTTTTTAAAAACGATTAAAATTGAAAAATTGAAAAAAATTTACTTCGAAAAAATAAGAAACTATAAATTGGATAAAAAATTACTTTTTTATGAAAAAAATTTTTTTTAAAAAAAAAATTTTTTTAAAAAAATTTTTTTTTTATTTTTTTTTTTTTTTAGAAAAATGTTTTCTTTATTTTGACATATTTTGGAAGATCTGAACTTGTTTTTCAGAGCAATCGTACTGCTTTAATTGCATAGAGACGAAATATAAAGCGCGTAAGCGCGGCGTCGCTGTCTAACGGGTAAACATTGATACGGAACCCATAGGAAAATAAACAAAATTTATACTTATTGTTAAAATCTCTATAAAATATCTGAAAATTTGATGTGCATATGTCTAATGATCATTTTTGACCGCCAAATGGCATTTTTTTTTACTTTTTTCGTTATATCTCCGAAACCGCTAGACCTGCCTGTATGAAAATTTGATCAATTCTTTATCTTGTCAATACAAGTAAAATGTTTTTTGAATTATTAAAATCGGACACTCCGTTCTCTTTAAAACTGAGTTACCGTTTTCGGCATTTTTTGCCCCGTATCTCCGGAACGGCTGGACCTGCCTTCGCCAAAAACTAATCAGCACGTCTCCTTATCAATACGAATCGAATGTTTTTTGAATTATTCAAATCGGTTGATCCGTGTTCCCGAAATCGTCGACGAAAATTTGTATCCGCACATACATACACACACGCACACACACACACACACACACACACACACACACACACACACACACACACACACACACACACACACACACACACACACACACACCACACACACACACACACACACACATACATCCATTTTTTCTTAGGTATGCCAAAATGTTCAGAAACCTCTGAAACGTAAAGATATATAAAAATTTTCATTTTCGATTTTTTTGCGATTACTATAACTTACCCTACGGGAAGTTAATAATATGTATACAAATTAATTCAATCATAAATTGAAATTTTTTGATAATTCTCAAGCACTGGGCAACATAATTTCATTATAATGAAAAGCCAGACTTCAGAATTTTTTCTAATATGAGCAATGTTTACAATATCGATTTGATACGACCAGCGAAGTATTGAAGCGCTGATATTATCTAATATCAAATATCTCAAAATATAATCATTTCCGACTTTGATATAAACATTAGATAAAATCGATAAGTAACTCTTACCGCTAATGTTCCATCTGGTTTAAGTCTGCTCGCGTAAAAAGAATAATTACCCAAGTAAAAATAAACACTTGTATTATACATTACCGGATCATGTTAAAAGACGAAAAAATGTACTTATTTTCGCCTAAATGATGCCGCTGTATACATACTTTATTAACTTAAAATACTCCCCGATCTCAAAAATTGATGTAATAAATTGAAAGGCATTTAAATATTAAGTATTTCATTTATTTAATTATTAACTTCCCATAAGGTAAGTTTTAGTAATCGCAAAAAAACAGAACCAAAATTTTTTATAAATCTTTACATTTCAAAGTCGTCTGAACCTTTTGGCATACCTTACAAAACCTAAGTGTATATGTATGTGTGTGTATGAGTGATGTAACCGATTTGAATGATTCAAAAAACATTCGATCACTATTGCTGGTAGGGCTCGCCCGTAGGTAAGCAGTTAAGAGCGACGGGACTTGTTTCAGAGGTCCCGGGTTCGATACCCACTTCGAGCAGCCTGTTGTCAGGCAACATTGACAAATTTTCCCTTGGAAATATAAATAGCAATATGTTTCCGAGTGAAAATAGCCCTCACCCGGCATTGTTGTACCATACTTGCCATATTACAGAGATTGTAATAAAAATTTGTCAGCCAGAGATGTGACAACTGTTTGGGTTGCCATCTGTAATAAAACAAACGTAGTAAACGTTTGTAAGATATCACAACAGCTTTAGAACCCATAAGTTCTGATCGCTGTTCAAATAAAATTAAAAAAAAAAAAACTATTGATGGGGGATATAGCTGATTTGTTTTTGGCCAAGGCAAGTCCAGCCGTTTCGTAGATACGAGGAAAAAGCGCCCAAAATGGTAATTCAGTTTTTGATAGAACTAAGTGTCCGATTTGAATAATTAAAAAACATTTTACATTGTATTGCAAAATGAAAAAATGATCAAATTTTTGGGAAGACAGGTCTAGCGGTTTCGGAGAATCCAATAAAAAAGTAACAAAAATTGCCTTTTCGCGGTCAAAAATAATCATCAGACATATCGGCATCAAACTATCAAATTTTTATATAGATTTTAATAAAAAGTATAAATTTTGTTTACATTTCTAAGGCTTCTAAAGTTACATTTTTTTTTCAAGGATCTAATTTTTTTAAAGTTTTCAACAAATTTTAAAGTTTTAAAAATTTCAAATTACACTACGGTAATTTCTAGCAATTTGCCTTAAATCACCTTATTATGCACAACTAGTTTTAAATTTATAAGATGATAAAAATATATTAGTCCGAGTTGAAACGCAATAAAAAATTTCCACTAAAAATAATTAAAAAATTTGAAGTTAGAATAAGGCACGTTTTTGTAAAGCCAATCTTGAATGTATCCCATTGTACGCTAAATGAAATTGCAAACTAATGTTTATATATCTATTTTGTATAATTGGCACAGACTTACGAGGTATATATAATGATCTTCTATTTTATAATTGGCACTGAAATACAAGTTATATATAATATTATTTACAAATTGTAGAATTTCAGAACGTCAATTTTGTTGTCCACAAGTTTTTTCTAAATTATAAGTTTTCACTACGTGCTAAAACTATAAGAAATTCCACACATCAGGAAAAAAATGCGCAACTCACGATTTCACCATGGTCAATCATTAATAAAAGTTTAAAAAATTGACCTTATGGAATTTTAGCAAGAGAAACGATAATATCTACGATAAATATGAATTTGCAAAGTTCCGAAAAGCTAGTTTAAAATTAAGAATTTTTTGTCATTTGACAACAGGTAAAAAATCAAAAGCTACTAACTAGTTTGTTCAGAAAAGGAGCTCTAATATTATAATTTACATAATCACTTGATCATATTAAGGGAGTATTAGGGTCTAGAATTTTGAAAAAATCGATTTTGTTTTTTTGCATGTTTTCGAAGATTAACTATTTAAGGATATATAAACAAATCGATTTTTAAAATTCAAATTATTCTGGGAAATGAAAAAATCCGGTGTTTCCTTCCTCTACGAAACTTTAAACGCGTTTTTATCGATATCTATTTAGATACGATACCCACGATTTCTCAAATTTTAATTTACTTGATTTTTTCATATTTTTTATATTTTATATATATTCTCAAAATATTAGTTAATAACTTGTAGACTAGTGGTGCATGGCATCGCACCTTAAAGCAAATTGCTGGAACTTCCAGTACCGTAATAAAATACTGGAGAAATTTGAAATGTTTTCAAATAGATTATTACAAATACTGAGAGACTTTTAATATTCGTATTTTATAGAAAAAATATAAGAGCTTATATATATAAGCTCTTATATTTATATTATATATATATATTATAACGACGACATTTATATATATTTACAGGAAAAAAATCAAAACTTAATCAAGTGGAGTTAGAATGAAGAACATTATCTCATTTCTAATAATAAGAATTATATAAACGAATTTCAAAGTTTATTTATTTCAAGTTTATAAGTGAATTTAGTATTTTAGCTTTCGATGAAGCTAATAGAATCATTTTCGATGTTTTTGAAGAAAAATTTCATAAAAATTAAATATTGGAATAATTTTTTTCCAAAAACTAATCGTTTCTTCATACTGTCAACACAAGCAAAATGTTTTTTTAATTCTTCAAATCGGATGCTTCGTTTTTTTTAAAAACTGCAATTTTTTGCACTCCGTATCTTTGTCAAAAACTAATCATCACGTCTCCCCATCAGTAGGAATCGAATGTTTTTTTTGAATATTTCAAATCGATTAACCCTCCGTCGGTCGGCGTGGTCTGGCCAGACTTTTTTCGACTTCAATTAAAAAAAAAATACTTCTAGTAATCCTATCGACTTGAAATTTCTTGACTTTTCCTAAAATTTCATTAGCTGTCGATCAATGAAAAAATCAGGACGAAAAAATGTACAGAAGGATAGTTATAAGGATATTAACTTTTTTATACTTCGAACGGTCGGAAAGGTCTGTCTAGACCACCCGTACATTGTGTATGAAATATACGCTTTTTGATATATGTAAACAGGATTTTGTCTTTTTCATGGTATTTTTTATTCAAACTGCGTTGTATATATTCTTTGCTATGTGTTGTAACATGAATGTTAGTATTTTCATGACGAGAGTTCCTTGAAAACCTACCAAACTTATTGGTAATCGCAAACACTGAGTAATGCACCACATATTATCAACAATTTTTCTACCTGTACTGCGTTCGAATTTTTTTTTGGCAAACCTGTAGTGAAATTATATTTTCACTTTGAATTTCACATTCATTTCAAAGGCGCCGAAAAAAAAAAATGTTTTTCATTGATATAAAACAGAAAAATTAACAAAAAAGCAACGATTTTTTTATATTTCTTGATTTTTTTTATATAATATAATATGTAATATTTTTATTATAAGCAAGCTCAACACATGCAAAAGACGGTAAGAAAAAGAAAAAATCAAAACCATAAATTTTTACTACTAATAATCGTTAATATATAAGACAATAAAAACTCATTTATCCCATATAAATGCATGTAAAATGAATGGTGGTCTAGCCAGACCTTTCGAAGGTGAAAAAATATCCGACCGACGGAGGGTTAATCTGTACACCCGAAATTGTGGATGATAAACTGTATCCACACAAAATATGCACTTTTTATTTTTTTTTTATTTTATTATTATTAGATAATTTATACATACTGTATATCAGTCAGACAAATATTCTGGTATGAGAGATCACAGCAATCTTAATAGCGATAAAGTAAAATTTTGCATCTTTATAACAATGTTATATTTATATTTATATCAATATATTTGCTTACATGTATATAAATATACATGAACACAAGCATACACATACGCCCATTCTTAAATATGCCATAATATGCCAAAATGTTCAGAAACCTCTAAAACGTAAAGATATGCAAAAATGTACATTTTTGATTTTTAGACAATTACTGTAACTTACAGTGCGGAAAGTTAAAAAATACAGTAAGAATACTGTGCCTTCTTTTTATGACTTTTCAAAAATCGCATAAATTTCTTTCATGAAAGAAATTAGATTCTGAGAACACTCACTACAGAAGAATTCTGTTTAAGCGCAAAGAATTTCAAAAACATCGACATGAATCATCTAGGGGATAGTCATGAATGATATTATTTACACGTAGCATAGTAATCGCTCAATAAACGCGCAAAATCAAGTAACGACATCGAAATTATCAGTTAACTAGCGGTGCATGGCATCGTGCCTTAAGGCAAATTGCTGGTACTTCCCAAAAATTATATTTTTTGAAAATCTTTAAAATATTTTGAAAACAGAAAAATTTAGATTTTTGAGGTTTTTTTAAATTTTTTAAGGAAATTGACTATTTAAAAATATGATTTTCTTAACTTTCTGTAGGGTAAGTTATAGTAATCGCAAAAAATCGAAAATGAAAATTTTTATATATCTTTACGTTTCAAAGGTTTCTGAATATTTGCCATACCTTAGAAAAATGGATGTATGTCTGTGTGTGTATGTGTGTGTGTGTGAGTGTGTGTGCGGATACAAAATTTCGTCGACAATTTCGGGAACACCGATCAACCAATTTGAATAAATAAAAAAACATTCGATTCGTATAGGAGACTTGCTGATTACTTTCTGGCAAAGGCAGGTCTAACCGTTCCGAAGATACGGGGCAAAAAGTGCCAAAAATAGTAAGAGAAGGGAGCGTCCGATTTTAATAATTCAAAAAACATTTTACTTGTATTCACAAGATGAAGAATTGATCATTTTTATAAAGGCAGGTCTAGCGATTTCGGAGATCTAATGAAAAAAAAAATGCCATTTGGCGGTCAAAAATGATCATTAGACATATGTACGTCAAATTATGAGATATTTTATAGAGATTTTAACAATAAGTATAATTTTTTTATACATTTCTATGGGTTCCGTACCAATGCTTATCCGTTAAACGGCGGCGCGGCACTTGCGCACTTTGACATTTCGTCTCTATGCAGTTCAGGCAGTACGATTGCATTGAAAAAAAGTTCAGAATTTCCAAAATATGTCAAAATGAAGAAAACATTTTTTTTTCAAATAAATTTTGTTTTCAAAGAAAAATGTTATTTAAAAAAAAAGTAATTTTTTGTCAAATTCATAGTTTCTCAAAAATCGTTAATCGTTTTTAAAAAAATAATAATTTTTGGTACAGGAAGTTCCAGCAATTTGCCTTAAGGCACGATGCCCTAATTGCCTTAAGACAGAATTCCACTTACAGCTAGTATATATTTTAAAAATGTTTGAAAATTTTAAACTGTATTTTTTACAGAAATTGACTATTTAAAAATAGGATTTTTTTTATATTTTGAAAATGTTTGAAAATTTTAAACAATATTTTTTACAGAAATTGACTATTTAAAAATATGATTTTTTTATATTTTAAAATTGTTTGAAAATTTTAAACTTTATTATAAAGCAGTCGCGCTTAGTGGCTGTTTAAAGACAAAATATCGAAGCGCATAAGCGACGCGTCGTAGTCTAACAGTTAAAAATTGGTACGGTTCCCTTAGAAATGTAAACAAAACGTGCACTTACTTAAAATCGTTATAAAGTATCAAATAATTCGTTGTGCGTATGTCTATTAAACATTATTGACCACCAAATGGCATTTCTTTCTACTTTTTTTTTTATTAAATCTTCGAAACCGCTAGACATGCCATCCCAAAAATCAGTTCTTCATTTCATTAATACAAATAAAATGTTTTCTGAATCATTCAAATCGGACACTCCGTAATCGGATAATCCGTGCTCTCGAAATCGTCGATGGAAATTTGTGTCCGACGCACACACATATAAATCATTTTTTTCTAAGGTTTGTCAAAATGTTCAGAAGGTTTTAAAACGTAAAAATATATGAAAATGTTTATTAACTTCCCATAGGGTAAGTTATTGTAATAGGCCGAAAATCAGAATTGAAAATTTTTACATTTCTCGACGTTTTGAAGGTTTCTGAACATTTTGGCATACCTCAGAAAAAATGGATGTATGTGTGTGTGTGTGTGTGTGTATGTATGTATGGATACAAATTTCCAGTCACGTTTTCGGGCGCACGGATCAACCGATTTGAATGGTTCAAAAAATTCCTATCGATAGGGGAAAGAGCTGATTAGTTTTTGGCAAAAGCAGGTCCAGCCGTTTCGGGGATACGGAGCAAAGAGTGCAGAAAATAGAAATCGACTTTTTGAGAGAACGGAGTATCCGATTTGAATGATCTAAAAAACATTAAATTAGTAATGATTGAGAGAAGTGTTTATTAGTTTTTGGCAAAGGCAGGCCCAGCCATTTCGAAGATACGGAGGTAAATATGTAAAAAATGGCAGTTATTGAGAGAACTAAGCGTCCGATTTGAATGATTCAAAGAACTTTCTGCTTGTCATAACAAAATAATTAATTTTGGAAAAAAAAATTTTGTTTCATTTTTTTTTTTTTTTAATTTTTTGTATGTCGAAAATAATTCAGATTTTATTTTTAATTCTGACTATAGTTCTAATATACTTTAAACAAATAATTTCAACTTTACAATTCAGTTTATATAATTCTTATAAATATTAGACAATGTTACAATATTTATAAGAATCTGTTTGAAAACATTCAGTATTCCTTGAACATTTCGTTACGGTACGGGAAGTTCCAGCAATTTGCCTTAAGGCACGATGCCACCCACCCCACTAGTTTAAGATTTGTTTGCGATTACTATGACTTACTCTACGGGAAGTTAATAAATTCGAGTCCATAAGTGACGACTGACGAGTATCAATGAAGTAATTCGCGCACAATCAGTGGCGCCTTGACATTGAACGTGACTCACGAATTGCATAAAAGCCATCCATGCGCTTAAGCGTTCGTTCCTTAATATATTACTATTGCATAATCTATGAATTAAGCGTTTTGGAGAAAACATTCACATGGTGGTGTATTACGACGACTGAATAATTCAATTATTGTCAAAGTGAAATTCAATGAAGAGCCGAGAATATAAATATGTACGTCTGTCTGTCTGAACAAACTGAACGAATTAATAGGCACCGTTGTACGCATACTTGAGCGTGCACTGCTATTGTAATCGTGCACAGATTCACTCTATACTATATATATATAGTTAGTGTGTTGTGTTCGATCGTATGATCTGACAAGACAAGGCCCTCGAGCCGATTGTCAAATGAGAGGCAAGAACAGTCACAGCACGTGTTTGTCAATATTGCCGTGAACTGAAAACAACACGGCCAATTTCATTCATAATTTGCTATAGATCTTGTAGGTGATAACGACAGGTGTGCGCCGTAACCTACAAATAGACGTACATGGGTACATGTGACATTCGCGAAACAAAACCGAACGCTGACACGGGGAACAATTTCTCAGTCCACGATCCCAACTCACCTGCTGATAAATCATTGACGTTCGTAGTTAGCACTGTACTAGTAAACACTAATAACAACCAAACATACCACATATTACCACTCTTAACACTCTTGTCAATAATTTCGGCCGAGACCATAACTATCACAATTCACGTCAGAATTTCCACAAGGCTACTGTCAAATAATCATCACATTATTTATGTAAAACATTCACTGACACTTAATGATCACACGAGAGGTCCTAACAAATAGCTGCCAGAAAAATATATTTAGTAGGACTCGAAAATATATTGCACATAGCGGACGAGCACAACAGAAACGGTGCGACGCGCCGTTCGCAGACCAACTGAGACACTGAAAACAAATGCGCGCGCATTACCTGTGCGTCGCAGTTAAGGTCAGCATGAGCCGTGGTAACAGACCATACACCCATACACCATACACTACTACTGCATGGGGGGAAGGATGATTATTTCTCGAATTAGAAAAGAATTCGAAAGTCGCACTTATCGTTCTTTCCAAAACACTAAATCACATATAACAATAGCAACTTACATGGCAATAACGTACCCCCGCACTTTTGTTGTATTTCCAAAGACTTTGCCTTATTGAAATAGTATCTAAGTGCATTTTGATTCTGCGCTCGAGAGCCCTTTTTTGTAAAATATAAAACGGAACTTAAAAAACACATTTAAAAAACAACACAATCATACTTACACAAAATAAATCACCAAAATTAATGCTGATATAATAAACAAATAATGAATATACCAAAATATAAAGCTATTTTAATTATAAGACCTAGCTTCTATTACTGGGTGGGGTGTGGTATCAAACAATAAGTAATTATTCACCAGAAAGATTAATTCCATGCAATTTCGTAAAGGATACTTATACTTATACTTCGGAACTTAAAAAAAACACAATTTAAAAACAACACAATCACACTTACACACAATAAATCATCAAAATTAATGCTGATGTGATAAACAAATAATGAATACACCAAAATATAAAGTTATTTTAATTATACAACCTAGCTTCTAATACTGGGTGGGGTGTGGTATCAAACAATAAGTAATTATTCACCAGAAAGATTAATGCCATGCAATTTCGTAAAGGATAATTAGATATTTAAAATGAACCCAAAAATCGATATTTGTTAAAGAGCTAATTTAAATTAAAGCACATAAATTATCCATTATGATCTTAAAAGTTTTTAACAATTTCTAGAATTATAGAAGGAGATAATACGGCTAAAAATCTCTTCCAACTAATTTTACATTATTGTTGACAGATATAAAAATGTACGGCGGTAAATATATATATATATATATATATATATTAGGGTGGTCTTTAACAAGGGCATTTTCGAATTTCTTTGCCCTATATATTTATTAAGGGGTCGATTCTGCCATAAACTATACCAATGTGATATGTAGCAGTTTTCGCACAAAACGCTACTAAAAACTATCAAAATCTTATGTGATTGCTGTACATTCAGGCGTTTTAAATAGAAAATCTAACCTAAACAACACACAAATGTCAAAAAAACGATAACTAGTTCTTGGAGATTTGGCTTGATAACATATGAGTAAAGTTGCATTTTATGTGTAAAACGCCTGATAGCATAGCAAATACATGGTGCAGTATTTAGTAGCATTTTGTGTGAAAACTATAACGTAACATTGCCTTGCCATAACATTTATTTTACGGCAGAATCGGTCCAGTATGGGCCATCTAATAATATGAAATTATAATTATTGTACAATAACTGTACGCAAATGGCTAATGTACTTGTTTACAAAGTCAATAAAATTAAAATAATTCTAAAGCAAAAATTTGTACTACGTACTCGTACTAATTATTATTTAAATGATTGCGAAAACCAAAAAAAATTAAGAAGTTATAGATAGACAAAATAAGTTTAAATCTTTATTTTTGCGTTAAAATAATTTTTTAAAATAATATATTTAAAAAAAACAATGTTTTATTATCTTTTTATTATTTGTTAAAAACAAGTTTCCAATAAGTTTAAATTCCCTAAAAATCGATTTTTTAGCAAAAAATAAATTTTGATCATTGCAATAGACTAAGCATTAGAGACTATAATTGCGACGAAAATTTGGGTTAACTACTGAATTAATTATACCAAAGGTTGATTAAATACCGTACAATAATAGCACAATATTGGAATCAATATCATTCAAACATGTATATATTTCTCCATAACTATATGAATATTTTATGACCTATACGAATTTGTTGCAAAGTTATAAGCTGAATCACTTTATATTCAGACATATTCATTAATTATACATCTAATTAATATATAATAATATACATCAGGTTTGAGAAACAATGGGGTGAAAGCTTTTACAATGTGCACCGCCTCACTTTCCGAACCAATGAGACAGCAGCATGCGCGCCACGTTGTAACCCCGGCCGTCTGTATTGACTTATTTCCAGCGATATTTTGTAAGAATAAGTCGCTGAAGAAATAAATTTAAAACGACGTTCAGCAATTGAAATTCAAATCATTCTCGAAATGAATGAATGTAGAATTGCGAAAATGCACGCATGTCGAAATCTGTAAAAAAAATAATTAATTACTATTTTTTTATCACTTACTACTACATCCAAACATTAAAACAATTATAGCGTTCAATATTATTATTATAATATTTGCAATTACTATGTGATAAATGTATATGTTTTTATCGGAAATATTAAAGCTGATAAAAATACTAAAAAAATAATCATGGTGCCATCTTGCCTACCTTTCACACACTGATATAGTAATCGGTCAGAACCATCGATTAACAGAGAATTGGTGTGAAGCCTCGTAAACGAATGGAAAAATATCCATTTGTCTTCAAACTATCGTCTATCTTCACCCCGTTAAGACGATTACTTGGATACATTTTGTGCTATCCCGCATAATACGATTTTTGCACTTTAGGTCCGTTCATGATCTTGTCTTGAAATTCGCCTTCGTGTGGTTATTATACTGTACATATCTATAATAATAAATAGTTGTCTATCCGAAGGCAGGTCTATGGTGTGAAAGCACCACAAATTAATGATTCCCTTTTCCTTCCTTGTTTATTATTTCCATTACCATTATACTACCATTAATAAATTTTAAATGCATTTAAGCATTTTCCTTTACAAACTTTTGCTGACATGTTTCCCGATCTTGCGCTTTGGCTTTTAGTTCCCTGTATTTTCTCTTCTCGCGTAAGTCAACAACCATCTGCATTCTTCTTCTTCCTAATCCTTTTAGTTCTTCTATTTTACCTTCGACGACGTCGTGCAAGAGGCATTCTTTTAGCAGATTGGGTCCGATTCAGTTTCCTTTTCTTCTCAGGATTGTGCTCAGTGGTGTCCTTTCTTTGCCAACTATTCTCAGGACTTCTTTATTTGTTATTTTGTCTGTTCACTTTATCTTCTCCATTCGCCTCCAGCACCACATTTCAAAACTCTCGAGGTAGTTCTTGTCGGCCTTTGTTAGAGTCCATGTCTCCGATCCGTGCAGAACTGTGCTCCATACGTAGCACTTTATTAGTCTCTTCCGCAAGTCGAGACTCAGTTTGCTCTTCAGTAGCGTTCTCTGCCTCGTGAAAGTATCCGTCTATGATTAGGATGCTTTTTAAATATATATAGCTAAAAAAGAAAAAGATTATTGGAGATGATTAATTACGATGTTTTAGAACTAGACACTTTCCATCATTATTTTTTCGCGATTTTGATCTATGAAATCGTATCACATTTTAAAAATTTAATTCAATTAACATATAAATATTTTACTTCACTTCACTATATAAACGAAGATAATGAGGTGTGTTTGCCGATTCAACTTACAAAATACATAATTAACTGTAAGAATATTGAACCATCGCAAAACATCATCTGGATTTAAATGTAATAAGTAATGTAATATACGAGTAATATACGAGTAATATACGAGTAAGTAATGGAATATACTCGTATGTACTATAATATAATCCAATCCTATTCAATTCAAGTAAATTTTCTCTAAGAGTTCACATCAGAAATGCAGAATCTGTAAGATTGAATTTACAAAAAACGTATACAATGAATAGTTTATTTACCTGATCTGTCCTGAATCTAAAATCCTCCAACTAATCTATGCTATCTATAATATCTATCCTTCTCAAATATGCTTTTTAAATTGCTGCAATAATTTTTTTCTACTAAATATGCTACAGCTACAATGCTACAAATATGCGTTTAATATGCATTCAATATGCAATATGCATATAAAACTTTTAAAGATATAAAACTTTCTGACAATGAGTGTCGCATAAAATTTTATGATAAGTAATTATTGCAATTATATAAAATACTATTCAAAATAAAAATAAATAAAGTTTACATATGCTTGCGATTAATATATTAAATAGATTTACATACATTTTTATGAAACACACTATAAAATAATCATATACATATGCATAGACTCTTTAAACTTTTTATTTTTCAAATAGAATACAATTTCATGTCGAGCATTGGAAACTCACTTAAAATAGTTGAAATTAATTATCAATAATTTTAAATAATAGTTGGCAACGAATACAATATGCTTTCCAATTTCATGAAAGAAGTTTAACCAATATTCGACATGTTGCGAAAGCTCAAAATAATCTTAATTCTAAAATTTGTTAAAAGTTTTTGCCAAATACGTTAACAAAATATATATATGACAAAATACTATGGTAATTTCTTTGTTTCTAACAATTGCCAAAATATTTTTTATTATAAAAAATAATTACAATTGTTGCATCTTGTGCATATGTAATATAAATCATTATCATTGAATAAAATTGGTTTACCGTATTCATTATTTTGATTTTTATCTATTCTTTGATTAAATAATTTAAAAATTAATATAATCATCTCGTCACACATATTTTCTAAAAAATATGTTCTACAGGCGTATTTTGAAAGGTTTTGATTAAAAAAATATGCCAATGTGGAAAAAGAAAAACCCAGTGTGATAGGACAACATAAAATAGAAAAATAAATTCTATAATACTACCAAACATTAAAACTTTCTTTAGTTAATCCATCTTTTTATAGGTCATGATACATTTCATGACTATCATAACTAAGGACATGCCAATTAGTGTAAAACTAATAAAAATATTATAATGTTAGATTTCAAGAGCTGTAGAAAATTTTACCTTGTGTTCAATTATATGAAATTTGTTATATATAATCCATTTTTTAATTATATATTGTATATTAATTTGTTATATATAATAAAGAAGTCAGTTTCGTAAACAATTGTTTTTTATATTTCTGTAGTAATTGTGTTTGGCTTGTGCATGAGATTGCCGTAATATTTAAATTTACTTTAAATAAATAATTTTTAAATAATTTATATATATATATATATATATATATAAGAAATTTTTAAATGTCAAAGTTAAATATATAATTAAACATCGAAATTTTTTTTAAGAATCTGGTAGATACACTCAAATATTCATTAGTATATTTTTTAGAGTTATCTGAATAATTTTCTATGCTGTTTTAAAGCATCAATATTATTGTAAAAAATATGCTTATAATTTCTATTATGTCTGCTTGTTATAACAGTTAAAAATATTTAAAATTAAAGGTTTAAATTAAATCAACGTAATATTTATAATACATTTCCAAACAATTTTTCTCTATATATCTGCAGAATCTGAATTTGATTACAACGTAACGAATTTGGGCTTTACATATTTTTATTTATCCGAATGCACACCTGTCTCAATATTGCCAAATTAGACAAGATTAGTATTTTCCATGAGAAAGGAAAGTTTCAACGACAATATTCAATTATTTCAATTTTAGGGTTTTGTCATTTGTAGATTCATTGTATTTCTTTAATTATACTAATAGATTTTATTAGATTAATAGATTTTGAAAATGTCAATAAAATCTATAGTAAATAGTATATTTCTGCTTCTAAATGTAAGTTAACGCATACGTTTTTTTCCATGGTCTTTTCTTTAATGATTTGTCATAAAAATTATATAAGTATAATTTCTCATAAGAATATATGCACGTATATAAGTATTCAAATATAGCAAATCCAGGCTGCCTTATTACTTGCCTTATATTGTAAATATGAACATTCCTTTTATTGATGATTAGTTTTAAAGATTATATGACTACTTATAATTTGAAAAACATGAAACAAACATATAAAAACGGCAAAACTGATCATTGCCTGTTAAAAAAAGGAAAACATTATAAAATTTTCTGAAGAATATATAAAAGGATTTTGGGGTCGAACGTTGTAGTTTTACGGGCATACCATAATATTTTAAATTCTAAAATTTGAAAAGCAAATAAATAAAATTGCCAATAAAGACTCTTCTTAAATGATAATTTTCTTAAACGTCGGGATCGCACCAAAAATCGTCAATTCGTACATGGGTTAAAAAACAGAATAGAAAAATTTAAAATAAAACTAAGTCAAATTTATTGACAATGAGTGATGATGGGCAATTGGATTGCTCTACACAATTTTAATATAAACCATACTTATCAGTGTTTAATTGATTCAGATACCACATTGTGTGCCTTTTGTACACATGGTCTTCAACGTGCTTAAAGTGTTGATATAAAAAGACAATTATTTTTATATCAAGAACGATGTGTTGAATACATATTGAAGTATAAATGTGTAGGCATTTTTGTACAACAACAGTGCGTTCTATTTTTGAAATAGTTTTGTGTATTATTTATAGTCTTGGTAAACTATTTGAATGCTATTCAAATTGCGCCTTATTTCATTGCGAAACCTATTCATATAATACGGCGCAGAAAAAACGCCACGATTCAGAACAGGGCTAGACTAAAGACACCTTGGGGAAACTCCGATTAGTTTTTGTCGAAAATGTTGGTTGAACAACCCACTCTTAAGGTAGAAATAAGAAAACGCATTGGATTCATAACAAAAGAACACACACACACTTATATGTACAAAAGTAAGAACTATGATATAATAACACTAAATAATCAAATTCTGTACACCAACCAGGGGACAACACACTAAATAAATAATTGAAAAAAAATAAACCAAAAATTTTACAATTTTAGATTAAAACATCGTGAATTTGTTTAGTGAGTTTTTCCAGGGTTGATGTAAAAAAAATTGACTATTCAAGGTTATTATAATATTGTGCATACTTTTGAATATTTTTAGATGAGTGATGAGGCATGTGATTCAGGAAACTGTAAAATTTAAAAAAAAGTTGATGTTGACATATGTATTAACAAAGTCTAATAATCGAGCATAACATCAATAAGAAAACATGAATTTCTTTAAAATATTATTTTAAAACACACATGTTTTGACTATATCATTCATTTAGTGGCAAATAAAAATAGTTTTTTATCTTATATTTTAGTTTCCACTGAATAAAGGCTAAGAATATAGCCGAAACGTATGGGTTTTAAATATTTTTTTCGAGAAACTCATTTTTTTTATTGAGGTTATGCTTTATTATTAGTGTAATATTTCATTATTAATTCAAAGTATTGTAACAAAATATATTTATAATATCTTATTAAGTCTTAGCTAATTGCTAATTAGGAAATCATTGTTTTACCAATTGAACATTTACAATAAAAATTTAGATTTATGTCTCACTTTTTTCATTTCATTGTTAGTATTAGACATTAAAGTCTTGATTAACAAAAATAAATTATAACAAAAAAAAATGGTAGTATTGATACTTTGGTATTTTTATCTCAAAGTATTATAGCTTATGTATTATGAAACGAATTATATTCGAAACGTTAACTGATTTTGAGTAACCAATCAATCAACAATTTTTTAAATATAGAATCAAATGAACCCAATAAAATTTGTAGTCTGATAATATTCACGATGATATATTATAAGGTGAGCATATGCTTGGGGGGCGTTCATTAATCACGTGAGGCCTGAAAGGGGGTAGAGGTTTTATAAAAAATCACAAAATATCACCTTGGAGAAGGGGAGGACTAGTAAGATAATGTGTATTTAGATTTTACTTGAATTTATAAAATATTCAGGTAAAAATAATCCAAAAGTTTTACGTTTTTTCTAGGTATTAAAAATACATGCGAAGGGGGGTAATTTTATTACTAGATTTACGAACTCGAGCCAATTTGACTCAATAAAAATTTGATATGACTATAAACATATAAAACTATATACATTGATACATACAAGTATGGCGATACCACTTGATCAAGTATTGAAAAATGTTTATTTTGAAATTTTTGATAATAAACATTTCATTTAAATTGCCTTGGAACTACTTAAAAAAATATTTTTTTTATGCACAAAATTGGCCCACTTCAATAAAAATGGGTACAAAAACGTTATCACCACGTATCACCAAGAGGGAAAAACTCTTAAAAATTGATCACGTTATTAATGGACGCCCCTTTGTGTATATGTACATAATGTGAAGCAAAATCAATTAAATTCATATTATTGATAAAATTTCCTGGCGCCAATGTATGTAACTGCTGTTTGGTGTCAATTGACCTTACAGAATTTTGAACTTGATTCTATGCCATTGCAGAACAGAATCTATATTCATTACGAGATTGTCTATTTATATACAAATACATTCCACGCATATATATATATATATATATATATATATATATCTAAACTGGGGATCAAAATAAGATACTTTGCTGAAGAAACCATATCTCTAATATGAATTCTGACGTCTGTGCATTGACCGAAAGATAAGGGTTAAATGTTGAATAACCTCTCAGGGGTGATCCCAGGGGGTGAAGCACGTTCATGAGTGAATCGGCTTTCCAAAGTTAGTGGTTGTAGTCCATACATTGAGACAATATAAATGGGTCAAAATTTTTCGAATTTTAATCCTCATTTTTGGGTCAATGCACGGGACATCAGAATTCCTTTTAGAGGTATGGTTTCTTCAGCAAAGTATCTTATTTTGATCCTTAAAATAAGATACTTAAAATAATAAATAAAATCATTCTCGCGATTTTTTTTGACCCATACAAATCGACCCGCTCTAATACACACACACATATACGTATATATATATATATATATATATATATATATATATATATATATATTATGTATATATGTTCATAGACATTTATATGACAACTACACCCAAAAAATAACGAATATCATGCGACATGAACGAATATCAAACAATTAAAAAATGTGTTAAATTTTGTTCATTTACAAATAAATTCTTAAGTTATTATGAAACAAAAAAGTTAAGCATTCAAATTGTTATATAACTTATCTATAGATGTAAGTATACATTTGATATGTTTTTGTTGAAAGTGATCCATATAATCGATGGGGTTTTAGTGATCACTGAACGGCCAATTCTGCCATAACATCGACCAGTTATGGCGAGGCTATGTAAGACTGCGTTTTTCATATAAAATGGTACTAAAAACTGTTAAAATGCTTTGTGGTTGCTGTACAGTCAGGCGTTTTAGATAAAAATCTTACCTAAAAAACACACAAACATTAAAAAAAATCGTATCATAAGTGCATCCCTGTGGTGTGTCATAATAATACATGCAAAAAGTTAGATTTTATGGTATTTTGACAGTTTTTGGTACCATTTTATATGAAAAAAAACGTTATGTAACATAACATTGCCATAGCATTTGACTATTTCACGGCAAAATTCGTCGAAGACTTTTTGTACATTGAAAGTTAGAGAATTTGAACGAATTATGTATCAGGGTCAATGTTAAGATATTGTTTTTAAATAACTGCTAATGATAATCATAAATACTTAACTGCTAATCATTATCATTAGCGTACATGTCCCATCTTTGGAAAAAACATTGAATAAATATTGATTACGTCACCAATATATAAGTTGTGATTGAAAAGGTTTTTATCATAGAATAGTCCTGTCACACTGAGATTTTCTGGAAAGCTTTTTGGAAAATTCTGATTTTTTATTTTGATTTACAAACAGTTGCAATGAAGTTTTTACGCAAGAACAAAACTTCAACGATTTGTACTTTGTTATCTGTCTCACGACAAAGTGAAATAGGTTTCCTTTAATAAAAAAATATTTAATCGATTATAAGGAATAAAAGTCATTTATTTTTTTGACAGATTATATATATTTTAATTTAACATCATTGGACTATAATGGCAATAAAAATATTTCTAATATTTTGAAACATAATATGTGCTTTATAATAACTTATTATATTTGTAACTGTGTTATAAAAAATAATTTAATCAACTATTAGACGTAGTCTGCTACTTGGCATATAATAAGAGCAAATATTTTGACTTTCTTATTAAAAATATTTCTGTTTCATATACATTTCTTATGCACTCGTATATAGATATTTTGTATAAATTAAATGCAAATCAATATAGGAATGTTTCTTAAATAAGTGATTTTATTTTACCCGTAATAATAAAAGTAATTAAGCCATGTGTTCAAAATTAAAACAACATTCGTGTTTCCAATTCTCAATGTTAGTCATTAGGTTGAGATCACATGAGTAAAAATTGATATATCAGGTATATAGTTAATCATGATAGTTGAAACATTTGCTCCAAAGTAATAATCCTAATTAATACATAGCGTTATCATTTTTGTAACATTCATAAAATCTTTTTATTTAAAATGTAAAGAGATATCTCATAAATAGAAAAATAAACAAATTATATTTTATATTATTCTTTGATGAGTAATCTAATTGTTTTGTTATTCAACTAGATTTGTTTAATCTCATTAGATATATTTAGCAGAGCACAATTGTCGTAACTTGCATAACATGCTTTCAGCCCAATACATATTAGAGTGTAGGTAGCTATAGTTTTGCGTTTTGCAGATATATAAATGCTAAAATACTATACTGATACAAAAATATGTAAGGATATGTATCTATTCCATTTTCAAACTGGAAATAACATAACATTTCGTATAGGATTGTGACTAAAAATAAATATTATATTTCGTAAATATTCTTTTATGTGATTTAAAAATATATTTTGAACAAATTCTTTCTTCGGAAGCCAAGCAATTTTATGAGATTATTTTGTATAGTATATTAAGCCGGGAGGAGAATATGCAGTAGAATTAACGGTTATAGAGTTTTCATTACAGTTATATTTACTTTCAATGATTCTAATTCTTTCTAGTTAGGGGAAGGTATAGTTTTAGTTATTCTTGACTTAATTCGTACAAATTTTCAATAATTGCAGCTTTTCCATATGATACAATCAGTACTTTTTTATATCACGCGTATAGTAAAATAATTATACAGATTCACAAAAAAAGTTGTTTGTATTGGGTGGGCGATATATGTTTTTCAATGTAGTTTGTGATGCTGAACATGAGTCTAAAGTGAAACAAAAAAATTTAACAAAATTAACAAAAAAATTAAAAAAAGATTTAAAATATTCAAAATTTCCGAACTTTTAATTGCTCTGTATAATAATTCAAGTCTTATAATTTTTGTCGTTTTCTAAACTTTTTTACATTAAAAAACTATTGAATTTGAATTAAATGTATTCCTTTTTGTATAATTCAATAGTAATTTGCAAACATATTTAATACCTATTGCCTCTGATTAATCTGCAACCGCGTTTGAAATTGAATATTTGAAAATATGTTTTCAAATTACTTCTACAAAAAATCTTATTAGATCATTTAAGTATACCAGCCTGAAGGTACCTAATTTAACACGTTAAGAGCTTTAGGTACCTAAACATTAGTTATTAAGGTGTTAAGGTACTTAGTGAGGTCTTATTTTTGGACTCGGGTGAATACTAATTTAAGGTAAAAAAGACCTGGAAACGACAGAAATTATAAAATTTTAATTATCATGCAAAAGAATTATTAGGTCAAAGATTTTGTCTTTTTTTGTAATTTGACCCATAATTTTAACCCTAGATTCGTATTTAGCTGTAAAAACTGCATTGAGAAACTTATTTCGCACACCCAATGCAGACAACTTTTTTTTGCGGACCTGTGGTATTATTCAAGCAAAAATAAAAATTAATTTGAATATAGAAATTTAGTTATTTGAATGGAAATATTTACAACGCATTCCAAATTATCTGCCAAATTGTGTAATAGATTAATCGTATTTCTGTTATAATTAGTTTGCTTTTTCAACAAAATTTAAAAGCGTTGAAATAAATGAGTTATTTTATCTGGCAAACAATCATTTAATCGTAAATTTGCGGTTGGAGATAAAATTAAAGTAACTATATTGTAAAATAGTTAAAAGCATTAGCTAACACACTGAATTGACACCGTAAGAATTTTTTTGCATTTTTACATTTAGTAGAAACAGACATATCGTTTTAAAACATGCGCATGCTGACGATGACCGACACGGTTTCTAAAGAAAAATTAGAAGCCAAAAATTTAAATGTGAAAAATAAAAAATTTAATAAAATGAGCTCAATCAAAAATTTAAAATATAACTTTAACACAAGCACAAAAATTGATTTAACACATAATATGTATATTGACCGCTGTGTGCGTACAGGTTTAAATCCGCGAATGTTTCTAAATCCTCTCATGTATAAGACTTATCATTTGCATTCGTGTGCTCTTATGATTATTCAAACGGGCATTAAAATTTTTATTTTGTGGTTATAATATAATTAGAATATTAGACATTATCTTCTTTGAAGTACAACATAAATGACAAAATACAATTATCTTAATTTTTGCGCATTTCAAATGAAGCGCGTATATCTGTTCACCTCAAACTACTACTCATATATGTATATATAATTTTTTTTAAATGTGCAGTTCTATTTCCGTTTTCCAATAATATCCGACTGATGAAATCTAAAATACAGCGTTCCTATCATGTTTTATATTCAAACATATGCACTACATTTCATACACCCTCAATTACAAATATAAAACTAGATATAAACGCTGCCGCTAAAAGATTACACCAATTAAATATTATGGTCAATAATATATATATGAGTACTCATAATAGCCATTATAAATTTGTCAAAATTTTAGGATAATATTATTAGAGTTGATAAATAGCCAGTCTTATTGATTATAGTAAAAAATAACTAATTATAGTTTTAAAAGGTTAATTAATTCAATATTCAAAAATAGACATTAAGTAATGTTTTAAAACTCTTCATATAAATATAAAATTATGTTTGTATGCTTTTACTGGAATGTTTAAATAACAAAATAAAATGAAAAAATATTGAACTCTTTACCGCATGTTAGGATGAACATTCACTTGTAGATTTTCTCAATTGCATGTCTACTTTTCCTCTTTCACTTTGTTGGTTGCAACTGAATTTCCTTTGTTGGTTTGATCCTTTTCCTTGTCCTTTTCCTTTTCCTTTTCCTTTTCTTTTTCCTTATCTTTTTTATCTGGAAGGTTGGCCGGGAGCGCTTTCAAAATAGCATGGACCTAAAATAAATATCTTTTATATAACATATTCAGCGGTAAATTAATTTAAATATTTATTGAACTATTTAAAAAAAAGTGGAGTCTTCTTATGTAGGAATGATGCAATTTAATCATCAATAGAAACTTGTCTATTTGAAACAATTATAATTCAGTATCAGCATTAGTTTTGGAAATATCGTGTCATATACAGTTGAAAAAAGTCGCAATCGTGGTTCGTAAAACCCTTAATTTTTAAATTCATCTTATGGATATTTGATGATATTCGTGCAAAGTTATGCTCTAAATAAAAGTCTATACAAAAAACGTAACTCTGCTGACAATTACTATTACGATTTGAAATTTTACATTCTTCTTAGAATATAAAATATTAGTGGCTGCTTGTCTCAATATATACAGAATAGAGTCATTACGATTTAAATTACTGGTAAAATATTATATAATAGTTTTTAATACTTCTTCCATAATTAACCAATTCTTTTGTGAATCCAAAAACCAATATTATTATAAGAAGTGATACTGTTTTCAATACAACCGATAGGTACAATTAAATTGTGAAATTAATTAGTCATCCAATTTCAAGTAGAGGGTACTGTTGTGACAGGGTAGTGACAGTCGTCATAATAGCTAAAATATACTGATTTTGAGATAGGGACCAGAAGGAGAAAGGTGAAGTACGTTTGTTCGAACAAGTTTCCATTGCATTGTGTCAGCACCCTATATTAATATGATCTGTAGACCGCATTGTTTTTAAAGAGTTATTAATAAGTTTTTTGTTTGATTACTTTTAATAATAAAAGTTTTTTATATACTGATACATAATTTTGTTTGTTATTTTGCATTAGTAGTTATTTACCAGCAATTGGTTTTGTTTTATGTGACATGTACTTCTTGTTCTTTTTGGGTGAAAGTTGAACAGAAAAAGAACAATCTAACTTAACTGAAATACAAAAGGAAAAAGAAAAAAAAATCAATACAAAAAAAAGATTTCGCAAAGATTTCTTGTTAACTTTGTTTAAAAAATTATGTTTTATTATATATTGTTTTAAAATATTTATAAAGCTTTGCTTAAATGATTATGTTGTGCTGTATTGCAAATTTCTAGCAATAATAGTCGATATCAATATTGTCATATTATTTTAAATCTATTTTTCCCACAGGGACGGTTGTGACACTCGCTCTTCTCTTGTATGATTTGATTTCAAACAAATGTTCAAATTACTATTTAATTTTGTGTTTTTTCAGCTGACTTGTAAATAAACAAAATTATTGTTGGTCAAAAACAAAGTGGCACAACCTTCCCCAGTCTCCCCTATAGTTTAAAGCAAAACTGGCGGTGTAAAAACATTATGCCTATTGTAGAAAATACATTATTGAAATATTTATGACATAATAAAAATAATGAAAGCAGTTATTCCCAATTAGCCACCTTATACCAGTATAAATAAAATACATTCACAAATAAAATCTGCAAAATACACTACACCACATTAAATCCCAGATCGCAATTACTTTTATCGTGGTTCAAATATTCAATTCGCACTAAAGATTTTGTGTTAGGGTAGGGCGGGGCTAGTTGAGCAAATTTTTACTTAAACGGATGTAGCTCCTCAATGAAAAGTCTCAATAAATTGTTATACGGCTTAATGGCTTTGTTGTTTATCGCCAAAAGTGTTAATACTGTTTTTTGGTAATAAGTAAAATTTAAAAGCTAGAGCTGTTTAAATGCAAAAAGTTAAGTATGCTCAATGCATTGGGTGGGGCAAGTTGAGCACTAAGAAAGTATAATGAAATCATATGTTCAATGTCGATTAGTGATGAAATAAAATAAGTTTTTAATAACCAGTTCTATATTTATTGTCTTTATTGACAGAGAAAACAAAACTTATAGTAATTTGCTTTGAATAATTAACGAAAAGTAGAATCAACAAAACAATATCGTATCTTAGAAATTATTTTACTATTATATATTCAGTATTTTTGTTTAAAATCATTATTTCTTTATATTATTACTCATAGACTTAGCTTGAATCTTAAAAATAATAATTAAGTTCTGGAAGTTAATGGTAATTGTCTTAGTGAGAGAACATGTTTAGCAACTATGTTCAACTAACCCCAACTCGGAATTTCAAAATAAAAGTGAGTTTATAAAAAATCCATGAGAATTAAGCCCAGAATCTCTGTGCATATTAAAAGTACTATAATTATATGGAAGAATAGTATTTACCTGATTAAAAATAAATAACACTTGACTAAACCAGACGAAAACTCGTGATGAATTACTTTTTTACTTTTTTGTTTCAAAATAAACAAAACGGCCGTGAGCCTCACTCATTTGTCCAGCGGCCACTAGCGATCGCGTGATGTTTATTTCACCCAAACCTCTATCTTTCCGCCATATAATGCCTAAACGGACGGTGAATAGTTTTCGAGATATTTCGATTGCTCAACTTGCCCCTATGCTCAACTATCCCCGCTCTACCCAAATTTAAACTGGTTTGAAATTTTTTTTTAATATTGACTTTCGAATACTTCCAAAAGAATGTACATATAAGAATGCAAAGATAATCTTTGTTAAGTATTTACCAACATATATAATATGCCAATTACCAACATATCAATTAAATCAATAAGTTATACCTCTTCAGCGACAGCCGTGAGTACGAATTCAAATTGAGCCCTTGTAGCGACCATTTCGGCCCTCTGATCCCTAATGTGTTCCAGTGTCGCAGCTATGTCGATCTCACGGGCGCCCTTGGCCATCCTTGCTAACACCATGTCGAGCAGCACGTAGGTACCAGATCGACCAGCCCCATCCGAGCAGTGCACCACTATCGGGCAAGAACGACCACGGTATGACTTGTTTACCTGTAAAAATGGTATGATAAATTATACAATATCTAAAACAATCTTGACTCTATTATTTATAACTTGTTTTGATTAATGGTTAACAATATGAATATAGTGGTATGATAGTCAAATGTAACGTCACATACAAAATATCCTTGATATTCGATGAACCTGTTTCATTTGCACTCCCATAAGTTTACGTTCACTCTAGATCAGTGGTTCCCAAAGTGGGAGCCAGCGTGGGATATTGAAGTTTGGATCCCAAGTTTTAAATCCATTAGGAAGATTTAGTTCCGATATTTGGATACTCCGCGCGGGTGGACTCGATATTTTCTTAAGCACAAAGGCATATATATTTCTATAAAATTAAAAGTAAAATTATTCAATTTCGTTGAAATTCCATCAACACCGTGGAGTTTAATGCTCGTGAATTGAAAATTAACGCCCAATTTTTGAAATAGCAATTTTGATTTTGAAGATATTATGTAAATGAACTAACGTGATTCAATACAACGTGATTGGATTTTCGATCCTTTTTCAAGTGAAATTACAGAAGATTTTTTACAGCTACAAGAAGAATTGATGGAGATAATAACAAATGATAAATTGAAATTTAAATTCTAAAATAGCTACCAACATCTCTGGCTGCAAAAAAAGACCCCGACGGCTTACCCACAAATTTACTCTGTCATTAAACAATTTCTGACTGCATTTCCGTCATCACACTTATATCATTAGTGGAACGTGGATTCAGCGCAGTAACTAATTTATTATCAAAAAAAACGATTACTAATAGTCGATCGTGGTATTTTAAGATTACTTTTAACGAAGATAGAATCGAAAATTGCTAAATTGGTAGCAGCACCACAAATTCATTCCTCATATGAAAATTATAATGTGAGGGATGAATGTATCTTTATTCTGAATATAGTTTTATAATTTTATAATTTTAAGAAGATAGAATCGAAAATTGCTAAATTGGTAGCAGCACAGCAAATTCATCCCTCATATGAAAATTATAATGTGAGGGATGAATGTATCTTTATTCTGAATATAGATTTATAATTTCAAATTTTAATGTTATTTTAAAACCTTCTTTTGAAAGAGTAAAAAATTAAGTTTTTTTTAATAAATAAATCATCAAATGTTTTGCTAAACCTTTCCGTCAGCAGTGATGTACCAATTGCAATTGCATTTCATTACAAATATATCTGCAATATATCTGAAGAATTCAATACAATGACTTGCGGGCTTAGAAAATTTGAAATTCACTGATGGTACAATTTTTTCCTGAATGTTTTATGATTTATTAAAATAGTAATCTATCAAAATTGCTTTCTTATTCATAAATGTATCTTCTACAGATACAATAAATTTTATAGACCTTATTAATTTCTATTTGAAAAAAAAATAGGGGGGCGCTGAGTAATATTTTTTCTGGAAAGGGGCCGTAGGTGAAATAAGTTTGGGAATCACTGCTCTAGATATTTTTTCTTTTTTCCAGAAAAAAAGATTTGCGGCAAATTACCCGCTCATAGGTAGATTTATTATTAAAAAAGTTTGTACTACATACCTTTCTTCTGAATTCGAGCAAAGTTTTGGCTGAAGCAGGCACTCCATTCTGGGGCCACGACAAGAAATGAAATTGGGTAACAGTTCTTGTTTCGCCAGTGCGGAAATTTTTCAAATAGAAACTTCGCACCAAGTAGTCTTCACACCAAATGTGTTCGCTCACCAAATGCACCTCATATATATGGTAAATCTAAAAAAAATTATACTAGAAGTACATGGATCGTGCCTTATGGCAATTCGCTGGATCTTTCCGTACCGTGATTAAACATTCGAGATCAATAAAATAATCAATGATCAATAAAAGTTATTCATAATTAATAACAATTGTTTCAAATATTTTCAAATAGATTATTATTAATGCTATACATTTATAAGTAGTTATTAAATTGGGCGGCGAGCGTATTCTACAAAGTTTGAATTTTTTTGAAAATTTTCAACTTGAAGTTTCGAAAATTTGAAATATTTTTTAAAATTTTATAATTTTTTTAAATGAAAATTTCGAAAAATTCTGAATTTTTCGGAATAAATCGTCTTGAAATTTTATGAAGTTTTTCATAATCTTGAAAATTTTAAATTAATTTAAAATTTAACTAGTTGGTATTGGTATTTTGCCTTGAGGCAAGTTACATGAACTTCCCGAAATGTGTAAATAATCGACATAATCAATAAAAAATAAATTAATTTATGAGTGATTAAAAGTATTCCGAGTGGAATTAATTACACATCATTGAAAAGGAACGAACCGTAGGACTTCAGTGGTTTACTATGTTCAAGACCAAGTACACTATCGTTATACCAAGTGAATCGCCTAATTTTATTTTTAACAAACGTAAAAAAAACACTTATTTTCTCAAACTGTGATGAATTTTTAAAATTCAACTACTTGTCGTAAAGCAGTAATTTCTATAAGACCATGATATATATCGCTAAAAAAAGTTCTATAAAAATCGGCCTAAATTTTTTTTCAACAGTTAATTTTCACCTAAAACTAATTAGTATCATTCCCAACTAATATCTTTCGAGAAGTTATCGATTTTTTAAAGTCGATTCGGTAGCATGAGCTTAAATGTGGACAAAAAGTTTAAAACTTTTTTTTCAAATTGCAAAGAAACGGCTCGGCAGATCGTCGCACAAAACTGACAAACAATAGACCTCATCGAGATACATCGAGTGGCTTTTAAGTTTTTAAAATCAGTCCAGCCGTTTTCGAGAAAACGTCGATTTGCGGCAAAAAATCTGTTCACATACACGCGCACGCACATACACACACACATACTTTTTCCAAATTTGGTCTCGTTCGATTCAGAATGGCTTGAAACGTCGAGAAAACATAAAATTAGCAATTCGGATTTTTTTATGAGAACATAAACTTCTCATTCGGGAAGTTAAAAAAAATTAACAAAATTGTACTCATTAAAATCTGTATAAAATAAGTTACAGCGCTACTAGTTTATTGTTAATAAATGCAAGTAGGTAAATCATACTAACAGTTGGCACTCTGTTATTTTTTTTAAATTTAGTTGTTTCACAGACGTACTAGACATTTTTATTTGAGTAACATTTTTTGTTTAAATTTCAGATTATTACAGTAAGTCACAATCATAAAAACAAAAGATCGTGTAAAACTCGATCGCTTCAAAATCATTTCAAAATCAAAATTATTTTATAAAAATTTACAGTTTCAATGTTTGGCCTTTTTCTAAATTAATTTGAAGGAATACTCAACAACGTAAGTAAAATTTACTATTACTAGTAGCTAGTGATCCTTTTGCACAATGTATATTTTAATTTAATTTTTGAACTATTTTTAAATTTTGTTTGGGTATTATTGTTGCGCCGATGACAAATGTCATTTGACACATTTCCACAATTTATAATGAATATATATATCGCTGTTTTAGACATTTCAACTTGATCTATGAATATTTTAATTTTGAAATTTTTAGTAAATTTAGTAAAATTTTTAGTAAAATTATAAAATATAATATAGAAATTAGTTAATTATTATTACACATTATATTCTGTAAAATTTTAATATTATTTTTTCTCATATCTATTTTCCCAACTTAACTGTAGTAGTTTTCATAATTTGGTCAGATTTAAATTATATTTTATAATTTTTTGGATCGTATTTAAATGAAAAAATTTTTAATTTAAGTTACAATACAGACAAGCAAGTGATACTTTCTTATAACAAACTGCGTTAATTAAGTAGTTTCTTTAGAAGTAGCTGAATAGTGCAAAACTTTTCATCCACGTTTTCTTGAAAGATTTTGAACTTATTCTGAACATTCAAAATTAATTCGAAAGTCATTTGGAAAACATGTGGATTAGTTTTTGGCAATAATCGTTTCTAGATGATTAATTGTTAACATTTTTTAACGGTTTTAATGAATATACTACAATTTAAACAATTCAACCTTAGTCCGCAGTATTTTTGTATGGTTTTTATGTTTTTAAGATTATGATCTCTATCGTCAAAAAGTTTTTAAAAATAGTTGATTTTTTTAACAATTATGAAGAAGGCAGGCCCGATCTTAACCAAAACTTAATCAACACGATTTCCGCTCAATATCTTTCGAAAATTTTTTAATTCTTAAATTTGATTCAGGATTATTAGCTTAAACGTGGACGAAACTTTTGCACTTTTCTGATAATAACTAAGAAACGACTTGAACATTGGTTGCAATGCAAAACTAATAAACGCTAGCCTCTCTTGAGCTACATAAAATGGCTTTAAACAAAAAGTAAAAGCTCGGTTCATACACACACATACTTTCTCCAAATTAGGTCTCAAATGATTCAGAATGACCTAAAACTTTGAAAAAAAATAAAATTAGAAAGTTGGATTTATTTGATAAAAACATAAGCTTCTCTTTCTGGAAGTTTAAAAACTAGGTTGTAATATAAATTATAAATAAAGCACAATTTTAACCTTGAGGTAAGCCTAATTAATTCGTAAGTTCTAAATTTTAAAGTTTTAAAAGTTTCGTATTAGGCCTAATTTCGATTACTTATTGCTTCAGGCTGAAGCAATGAAAGCAAAAAAAGCACACAAATGCTTCTCAGCTCCGCTACTAAAACGGGACCCCAAGAAGAAAAAACGGTCGGCTCGAAGCCAAACATTGCCCGCCGTCCTGGTCGCAGACAGCAGCAAAAAGGTAATTGATTGATTTATATGATTAAAGGCATATTGCAAAACTAGTGGGGCGCATGGCATCGTGCCTTAAGGCAAATTGCTGAAACTTCCCGTACCAAAAATTATTATTTTTTTAAAAGATTAACATTTTTGAAGAAAAATTACTCTGAAAAAATTAGATTTTTGAGAAACTATAAATTTTTGACAAAAATTTAAATTTTTTGAAAAAAAAAGAATTTTTGAAGAAAAATTTATTTTGAAATATTTTGGAAATTCAGAACATTTTTTCAAAGCAATCGTACTGCATACTGCCGAACTGCATAGAACTGCGTACTGCATACAGCATACAGCCGAAATATCGAAGCGCGTATTAAGCGCCGCGTCGCCGTCTAACAGATAAACATTGGTACGGAACCCATAGAAATGTAAACAAAATTTATCCTTATTATTAAAATCTCTTTAAAATATCTAATAATTTGATGTACATATGTCTAATGATCTATTTTGACCGCCAAATGGTATTTTTTAACTGTTTTTACTAGATCTCCAAAACCATTAGACCTGCCTTCATAAAAATCAGTTCTTCATCTAGTTAATACAAGTAAAATCTTTTTTGAATTACTCAAATCGGACGCTCTGTTCTCTTAAAAACTGAGTTACCGTTTTTGGCACTTTTTGCCCCATATCTTCGGAACGGCTAGACCTGCCTTTGCCAAAAACTAATCAGCACGTCTCCTTATCAATACAAAATCGAATCGAATCAATACAAATCGAATGTTTTCTGAATTATTCAAATCGCTTCATCCATATTCCCGAAATCGTCGACAAAAATTTGTATCCGAACACACACATATACACGCACACACACATACACGCACACACACATACACACACACATACATCCATTTTTTCCAAGGTATGCCAAAATGTTCAGAGGGTTTTGAAACGTAAAGATATATAAAAATTTTCGATTTTTTTGCGATTACTATAACTTGACCTACGGGAAGTTGAAAATGCCAAATTTTCTTCGACATATCAAAAACAAAATTAAAATAAACTAATATTAAGTATAATACATAGTAATGGTGTTGGCTTAAAATGACATATTACAATTTTTAAAGAAAGGCAATAAAGATTGAATACTAGAAAGATCCATAGCATTTACAGAGCACTTGTGCATTTAATTTTTTTCAAAATCAAACTTTAAAGATGATTTTGAGAAATTAATCTGAATTTAACTACATATTACAAGATTTGACAAGAACAAAAGTAACAATATTTTATCGATTATATTATATTATTTAACATTTGAATTTTTTAGAAATGCAGACTTCTATTAAAAAATATTATTTTTCTAGACCTCTAAACGAGGAATTCATAAGCTATTCCACCTCTCGCCGGCGCTGAGTAAACTGCTGGGCACCGACGAACCACTGGCTACTTATAATATAACGAAACTGATATGGCGGGAAATCAAAGCTAGGGAATTGCAGGATCCAGAGGACCCGCGCTACATAATTTGTGACTCAGAATTCAAGGAGGTGACTGGCATGGTCAGAACCCGCGGGTTCACGATAATGAAAAGAATTAAACATCACTTGCTTCATTAAGTCCAGTGTCATTTTGCTTCATAACGTGATGGTAACATATGTTTTTTATTGTAATTTTTAGACTATTTTTTGCATTGTATAAAATTACATTTAAATAACAAGGTGATCTCGATATCTTTTCTTAATTGCTAAACATTAATGTAACGAATGAATCAGCTGCGTAAAGCTCAGCGAATAAAAATTAAAACACTTGTAAAAGCCGTCTTTCAAGAATTTTCTATATCATAAAGTCATTAAATAGCTATTGAATGTAATTAATTTAAATTTATTACACATTTTTTATATAAAAAAATAAACCAAATAAAATAGAACCTAAATAGATTAAATATACAATTATCTACTGAAAACTTATTTTGCATTCAAATATTGTGTGATATAAATTACAAAGTTGAAGAACTCAAACATTTTTCAGTTATAATCACAATCATCATCAAAATGAAGCAAATGCGCACTGTGACTACAATCGTGAACCGTGGGAGAAGACCATTAAGTTCCGGAGACAACCTGAATTCTACATGCGATGATTGAATATCCTGTTCCTGCTTTCCCCTATCAAGGCCTAGTACGTGCTTAAAGTCTGTCTTAGTGCTCAATAATGCGTAGTTGTTTCACGGCGACATTGAACTATTTTCTGCTCCATTCGCCCCCAATACTTCTGTTCAAATCAACCGATTTTTTATTAATTTTAAATTTTACTAAAATTTTTATGGGTTTTAGAGAACATTTTTTCAACTATTTTTGTAACATTTTTCAACTAGTTCGTAAGTTTTTCCGTTTTTAGAGTCGTTTGTACACTAGAAAAGGATATTTTTTAATTTTACTAGAATTTTTATGATTAGGAAAACATTTTGACTTGTGAAACGTTACTCAATATGTACTTCAATTCATTAACTTCAAAAACTAAAGTCGAGCAAGTTTTTAATAATTTCTACGATATTTCTGAAATAATCGCCGAAAGCTAAATATATTTTTCGTTTTATCTTCAAATTCTAAGATTTACTGAATAATTACCGGTTTCGTATCAATATAAAATTGACACAAACCAATTTTCTGCCAGGTTTAAAGAAACTTTCATATTTTACTTTTGTATACAATTTTGTGTTGTTTGGGATCATAAAATAATTTTGAAATTTAACCTATTATTTATTATTGACGTAAAAATATTACAGTTTTAATTACTTTAAACCGTATCAAATTTCGCGTTTTTCGAATCCAAATCCGTCACCCCATTCTCTCCAAAACTGAATTGCCATTTTTGGCACTTTTTTGCCCCGTATATTCGAAACGGTTGAACCTGCCTTTGCCAAAAACTATACAGCACACGTTTCCCCATCAATAGTAATGGAATGTTCTTTGAACCAATTAAATCCGTGTACTCGTAATCGTCAATGAAGATTGCATCCGCACACACACACAAATACACACGCACACACACATATCCATTTTTTCGAAGGTATGTCAAGATGTTAAAAAAACTTGAACCTTAAAGATATGCAAAAATGTACATATTCGGCTTTTTTAGATTACTATAACTTACCCTACGAAGAATTTAGAAACATTAAAATTATCGTTAGTCCTTTTTTAAAATCTTATTGTTAGTATTATGAGGAAAATGAGACATAAAAGGCTCTTATCATTTTGAAAAGCTGCATAATATTATATATTCTTTAAAAGTAAGTGTAACTAGCTGTTAGTGGAATTCTGTCTTAAGGCAATTAAGGCATCGTGTCATAAGGCAAATTGCTGGAGCTTCCTGTGCCAAAATTTTTTTTTTTTTTAAAAACGATTAACATTTTTGAAAAATTAGATTTTTGAGAAACTATAAATTGGACAAAAAATTACTTTTTTTTGAGAAAAAAATTTAAAAAAAAAAAAATTTTTTTTTGAAAAAATGTTATCTTAATTTTGACATATTTTGGAAGATCTGAACTTTTTTTCAAAGCAATCGTACTGCTTTAACTGCATAGAGACAAAATATAAAGCGCGTAAGCGCCGCGTCGCTGTCTAACGGATAAACATTGGTACGGAACTCATAGGAATGTAAACAAAATTTATACTTATTGTTAAAATCTCTATAAAATATCTGATAATTTGATGTGCATATGTCTAATGATCATTTTTGACCGCCAAATGGCATTTTTTTTACTTTTTTCGAAGGATCTCCGAAACCGCTAGACCTGCCCTCATGAAAATTTTATCAATTCTTTATCTTGTCAATACAAGTGAAATGTTTTTTGAAATATTAAAATCGGACGCTCCGTTCTCTTAAAAACTGAGTTACCGTTTTCGACACTTTTTGCCCCGTATCTTCGGAACGGCTAGACTTGCCTTTGCCAAAAACTAATCAGCACGTCTTCTTATCAATACGAATCGAATGTTGATCCGTGTTCCGGAAATTGTCGACGAAAATTTGTATCCGCACACACATACATACACGCACACATACACACACACATACATCATTTTTTCTAAGGTATGCCAAAATATTCAGAAACCTTTGAAACGTCGAGATTACTATAACTTGCCCTACGGGAAGTTAATAAAATGTTCAATACTCTTCTATGAATCTCACGAAATTTTTGTAGGAGTTTTTTATTTGAAATACGTATAAATATAAATAAATGTGGTCATTAACAAGTTATAAAATAATGTAGTATTAAGTTAAAAACGGATGAATTAATTTCACAGTTTCAGCAAAATATTTTCTCTGTGTTATCAATATTAATTCTCGATATGTTTAATGTAGAAGCTAAAATATGGTGTTTTTGATATGTTGATATTTTGTAGATTTCCAATCGACATTGATGACAAAATTTTTGCACATACATATAATATAAACATAATTTGAAATTGAGTTGTATAGAATAAAATACATATAAATATTTGCTTACTTCAGATTCTTCCCCTGGCCAATACTGGTAACACATTTCGACTCCATCCTCTGCCAACGGACACAGCATCACCATTACTACAGCTCCCTGCTCCCACACCATCTGCCAAAAGTGAGCAGCTGTTTCCTTCAGCGGACCCTGAGCAACAACGTACAAAGGAGCCCGCGGGTCATGGTCGGAAATGGTCGAAGCGTTAATGTAATCAAGGCCGGCTGCATTACTCAAATGGTTGAGAACAACTCGTGAATGGTCATAGGGCAGGGGGGCGCCTTGACGATTCAGTGGCAGGCTGGTCTCGGCAGAGGCAGCGAAACGTACACCAGGTTCTGCCTCGTACCGACACAGCGCACCCCATTCCCGGTCCAGGCGATCCTTATTACGCAAGTGATCTTCCATATAGGATAACACCTTAAAAATACGATTAACTTATTTAATACAAAGATAGTGGATAATAATTAATAATTATTAATTATTAATTATATACCACTAATAATACGGAATACATTTCTACAATGCATGAGCTCTACAACGAAACAGTCATAGAAAGTTTGTTAACTTAAAAAATCTACATATAATGCCTATATGTCCTGCAAATGACGCATTGGCGTGCGGTCGTAACTTAGTTTTTCATAAAATCGCGATATGAGTTCAGTCTATTTGTCATTCAGTCCAATATTTTTATTGTATTCAGTCAATTACATATTTTCGTCAGTTATGTGTAAAGTGTACCAGATATAATGAAACAAAATAAATACATCAAAAATCTTAATCTGTTTATCTGATCATCTACCACCATACAGCAACTCTACATTTGTTAGCAACAGAAAGAAACTACATGTTGTTTGGCATCATCAGTTGGACCTTATACATATTTTGGGATATTATTGGTGGTCTCTCTCTCTCTCTCACCCACACACACGCACACACACCTATGTATATATATATATATATATATATATATATATATATATATTGATGAGTTATTTAGAATCGGGCAGTAACACCAAGTAAAAAAATTAAAGTAGTTTTGAAATACTTTACTTATCCAAACGTTAATAAAATAAGTCTATAACTTTATATTATTTTCCTCCTACATCATATAAAATCTTTTAGTTTTTCCACTGAATGACGGTCTCGATGAAGACCGAAACGTATGGATGAATAAAGTATCACAAAACTACTTTAGTTTTTTTACTTGGAAAACTGATAGGTATACCTTCAGACAGGTTTTTGCATATTTTGAGTGAAACTAAGTAATAGGAAAGTTAGCCACCCAAAATATAACTTCTATAAAAGCTTACATATTGGTTGGGGTAAAAAAGATCAACTAAATCTTTATACTGGCCAAGGTAAAAAAATAACATGATAAATAAAAAAGTATATTGAGTTAAAAAGAAATTTAAAGACACGAATTAAATTAATAGTTATTCAAACTATGCTGATAAATATTTAGGCATAATACTTATAAAATCGTGGCCATAAAATATGTATTTAAAATTGGTTACATAACATATTTCAGAAATTATCTTATTATTATCAATGAAACATTAGATGTGTCTGCCCTTTATGAGGCGAAAAAATTTTTTAGACAAATAGCAAATTAACATATTTTTTTATTCAGGCAATGACTGAAAAATTTTCTGAACATATTTCGATAGTTGGTTATTTGATATGTATTATGTGCTGTAATGTATCGTTCTTGGTTTTTACAAATACATATACTGAAAGTCAGAAAAATACTGATATGAGCTTTTATTGAATATTCTCTTTTATTTTATCGAATTTCTCTATATGCTGAATAAGATATTTCTCTCTGGTGCATAAAACATAGATCAATAAACAATCACGAAAGATACGAGCGCCATTTTCCATCTTTATAACTAGATGTAACAAAATCGCATTTTTGTTTGAATTTTTATTTATAGGTATAACACAGCAACGTGTGATCGAGTACTTAGTTTCTCATAAAATATAATGAAAACAGCACTACACAAAAATTGCATGAAATATGTTGTACAAAAACATAAAAAATAGGTTTTTAAGTTTTTAAATTTTATTTTTCCATTACCTTTATCAATGCCTATTGCAATTTTTACCATTGTAATGACTAAAAAAAAAAAATAGGTCTGTATTAAAAAATTGTAGTACAAATGGTGTAGGAAGTCCATTTGTAACACAAACGGTATTCACAAATTAAATCGAAAATAATAAAATAATATACGTTTACAATACGTTTACAAATATATTACGATTACGATTCAAACAAATATAATATGAAATCGTAAACGCTATATGCTATATATTTTATTAGCTATAGTGCTACACGTGCAAGAATAAGGACAATTGTAATGATTTTAATTTTACCATTTATCATGTAAACTTACACAGCATTTTTGTTTTTCGAACTGATCAAAAATTGTGTCTGATACATATATAAATATAAATAAAGATATAAATTTTGATCGTGTACTAGGAGATTCTAAATACGTGGGTTAGGAGCTATGTTGTTTCTTTTGAACATTACAAGGTTAATATTAACATATGTTTCTTATGTGCAAAACTATGTCTCACCATGTGGCCAGTAGATATGTCCATGTTAGTCATGGCTGGTTCTTCACTCCACGAAGAAGTACTAGATCTCGATGATGGACTGTTCTGATCAGATTCTTTGGATAAAGACGCAATTCTTGTTGATACACTTAAAGGTTGAGGTTGAGGTATTATGGATTCTACAATACCAGGATTTTTTGTTGCCATGTGAGCTCTGCATAAATCCTTAAAAAATGAATGAAAACAGTTAAAATAATACAAGTAGTGTAAAGTAACAATAAATAGAACGTATAGCAACATTATATGTATGTTATGTATATATGTTGCCAATGGTTTACCTGATAGTCTTTGCTGCTACCACATTCTGGACCTTCTAGTGAACCCAGTTTATTTTTTTCTCTGGAATGTTTCCTTATGAGAATCATTGCTCCAATAGCAACTAATATTGCGCCTCCTATGCCTCCCAAAAGAAAACCAGCCAAATGGCCATTGAGTGCGTTGGTGTCAGCCAGTATTGTTTTTTCAGGTTTTAATGATAATTTAGCCTAAAAATATAAAGTTTGTTTAAAAATTTGTTAAATAGTCATGAAGTGATACATGAAGATACACAATGATTAAAAATAAAGTGAAACGAATAAGATAAATTTAAATTAATTGTATCGAACTAACTTTATCGCCGACTCCAGATCCGGTTATTATGATTCCATATTGATTTTTTAAAGTATTTATCATATTAGCACTCATAATTTTCTCCGCAATCGCACTCGCATTCATCCCGGCCTTTTCTTCTTCTACTAGGAATGACACCTCATGACTATCGACCCTGCAGTAATAAAAATGAAATCAGTTATAAATTTACAATGTCATACTGAGACATAAAGTTTTTATACACACCGTGGATGTGATAAACTCCCTTGCGGTAATTCCAAGAGTTCAGTCAACATTTGCACAAGCCTTGCTCCTACACGCCACGCTTTTATGCTGGAAAATGTAAAATGTAATGAAACATTTTTTGTCAAATATAGTTCTTGAAAAATATTAAAATCAACTGCAATTATGATAAACTCATAATATGAATATTATATTTAGTTATAGCGTATTCCATTTTCTTGATGTCTGTTATGAATAAAGTCATACCAATTGATCACAAATCATTAATAAAAATCATACCATGAATTAAGTTTATCACAGTTTGAAAAAGGAGAGTTTATGATGATATTAGACTTTTTTTATCAAAATCTTAAATATTTAAAATAGCACCACGTTTTAATTTGTAATTAAAATATATTTGCAACTTTATATGGTAGAGCGGGGTACAAAGGCACAATTTGACTTCGAGCAATTATATTGTAAAAACTACAAGAATCACAACAGACATCTATCTGACTATGTTTAGTAAATAACCCAGGTATCATCATTGTATAAATGCGCTGTTTTTGCCGAATAGGCGAGGTAAATTGGGACGGCCAAAAGACAAACAGGTCCTATGTAATTTCGTAAACTTTAAAGTGATTTTACAAAAGAGTAGCTACATTATTCTACTAATGCAAAATATAAATTTTATGTGTGAATTTATACAGAGACAACCTTGTAAATAACCTTGATCTGGTATTTTGTCAAAAATATTCATTAGCAGAGTTAGAATACCTATTTAATCTTTTATTGAAACATGTAATTTTACTTTTTTAGAGGTTATATAAAAAAACTGTTGAATCAGTTAACGATACATCTTATAAAACTATTAAATTACGTATACTTATAAATAACGTAAACTAAGATCGTAATATATTGGGAACTCGTAAACTAAGCAACAGTGCTCTCAACGAAACAAATAACAATGAAAAAAAAAACTTTTTTATGGAATTTCAAACATTGTCGTTTTTCTTCCGATAGGATCGTCGTAAGAATCAAGGTAATGGCTGGTTATATACTTTTTTCGATCTACTTTGAAATATTATTTCATTACTTTAAGATTGTATAAAGTGTCTATGTATAAATTTTAACAAAGATGTATTCTATTTAATTTATAATTGTTAATTCTAATTAATTTATAATTGTTAGCAGGAAACAATCTATAGTACAAAATTCTGAACTAAATCTAATTTCAATAATAACTCAATGCATCCAGTTAAAAGGTCCCATCAATCAAAAGCAATAGAAAAGAACTACGAAAATGTATTTGAATAGCTATAGTTCAGTAAATTATTTCAGTCTCGATTTTGTTAGTTGAAGAATAATTCTATAAAACTTTCGAGTTTATTTTATGTTAGTGTGAATATTGATGTTATTCAATTTTACCTATCTTTCACTGTGACGTAGGCATAAGATGTATCGACAGAATGAGGTGCATGGTATTTGGTAACTTCTTTCTTCTGCACAGGGACCGCAGTCTCCATGGCCACCAGGGACATAGTTTTATAAGAGTCGCTGGGTTTCTCACCATGTTCCATAGGTTCCGGTAATGGGCCTGGTTTCTTAACATCGAGACGTTCTCGACGCTTAAAGCCGGATAATGCATTTCTTCCCAATATTCCCAATATATCGGACTTCTCGGAATCTATAATATGAAATAAAACGTGTTGCCATCATAAGATATTATACATATACATTATATTATACATTATATTATATTTACCTGAATTTCCGTCCTTTCTGTCAGGAACGTACACCAAGCCACCTTCGGTGTACACACCAGCGGTCTTTTGCTGTGAACCCTTATCATATTCATCGTTAATGAAAAATTCTTGATTTTCATCCATGTCACTAAGTTGTTCTTCACTAGCCGAACTACGATCATCGTTCATGTAAGGTTGCATATCTAATGATTTTCGATCTTTCATCTCAATACCCATGCGGAAACTCTCAGGTGTGTTATACTAAAATAAATCGATGTAAGTATGGCGACAAATATTTTAATATAAGATATGATATTTTCATAAATACCTGCATATTTTGCTTGAATAAATTTTCATAGTTTTTACTGTATTTTCTTTCCATTGCAGGTAGTTTGTGTTTAACATATTTAGAAAGTTCCGGAGGAAATGCGTTAGGATCATCCAACCCAAAACTATTCTCGCCATTTGGCAGATATCGAGAAAATCCAAATAAGGTATTCTCAGATGTAAGAAGATCAAATGCATTCCTAAATAATTATATTTTTTTACACATATGTAGAGATATGTATAAATATTGTAAATATCAAAGCAATTATTTTTATGATATATAACATTTTGTTTACTCATAAGTAAATTCATTCATTTATTAAAATGAATTTGAAACAAATTTTATTTGAGAGCAGCTTTAAATAAATTGCATCTGAGTACATTGAAACTTTTGAGTAAATATAGTATTGAAAGTATATAGTAAAATAAATTAGCTAAAATATTAATGTTTCCAAAACAAAAGAGCTCAATAAGAGATATTTTTTTATTAGCACTATTTATTATCATTTAATTATGATTATTAATTGCTTTTATAACAAAAAGCTAAGTGTCTCTATAAAACACATTCAAATCTGAAACGAGTAGGGAAGACTGGGTACGGTTGTGCCAGGGTACGGTAGTAAGAGTTGTCATTACAGATAAAATATACTGATTTTGAAATAGGGTCCAAAGGGAGAAAGATATAGTATGATTATTCAAACAAGTTTTCATTATTGCTTTCAGTCGGTGACTTTCATCAACGTTAACGTGAAGTATCGTTAGATATCAATAACAATTATTTACAAATATTTGAACAAAAGTAAATACAAGTACTATCACATATCAATCAACATAACTCTATAATTACATACTTTGAATTCAGGTAGTATATAAAGTGGCATATATCAAAAGAGCGTACCGAGAGTTTGTTATCATGAAATGCTTTAAAGTGTTAAGATATTACTATTTCACTCATTCAATTGATATTATAAAGTTAAATACTAATTGATAATAGATAAGTATTGGGTATGCACATCTCTTAATTAGCCCGGTCAATTTAAACCTAAAAGCAGGGTGAAGTTTACAATCATTCATAACCGGCTGTACAAAATCTCTCAGAAGTCCTCATCGTTCCAGTGCGAGCTAAACAATTTGCACATGGTTTAAGGTAAAAAACGAATTTTACGCAATTTTCAGCTAAATGGTCAGTTTTATCAGAAAATTACCAGATACAAAATTGTAGAGCATAAAATTATCTACAAAAAATGTTTCAATACTTTTTTTCCTCAGAGCCACCGTTTTATGAATATATATCAATTTAAAAAGTACGTTTAAACTCCACCTACGACCTACGAGATAGTGTGCATAGCGCGTTTTTTTACGTGGTTTTCTCAGTAGCCCTATTTTACGGGTCTGTTGTGATTTTGTTTATTTCGGAACTATATTGTATTGATACATCTTTTGTAAATAATTTTCTGCTCTACAATTTTGTCTTAGGTAATTTTGCGATAAAACTGACCATTTAACTGAAATTGACAAAAAATTCATTTTTTGACCTTTGTTCTTGTGTCAATTTTTTAGGTTGCACCGAAACGATAGGGACTTTTGAGATTTCTTTTATAATTGTATTTTAAGCAAATTTACCAAGTTACATCCTATTATGATTTATTGTAACCTTGAATGCGTAAATTGAGTGGACCATAATGTATTTATAAGTTTATTATCAATTATCTGAAAGATTTATACGTTTATTATTACACTTGGGAACAAACAAAAAGTTCATATCGTGATTTTGTAAATTTTATAACGATACCTAATGTTTTTCTTGTCACGATCTCCTTCTTCGCTTTTGCCAGATGGGAAATAAACTTCATCTGCATACTCTCCGCTGGGGACACCATTGCTAGGTGTGAAGCTTACGTAAGCCAGTTGCTCCTGATCAGAATCATGGTCTCCTGAACTCGTTGGGTAGCCTGTATCCTCCTATATAACAAAATATAATAAGCATTAATAATAAAGAGAAAGATAAAAGACAAATACATTATAATGTGTCATTCCTCACCAATCATTATCTATATTTTTCAAATTACTGTTTTCTGATCATATATAATAAAAATTCTTTATCCTTTTTATTTGTTATTAATATTAATATGCATAAAATTAGATCCTTTGGTATAAAGATTATTAAACAAAATGATCCAATTTTATTAATTAATCATTTCTTGCCAAATAAAATTCAAAACTAGTGGTTTATGGCATCGCGCCTTAAAGCAAATTGCAAGAACTTCTTGTACCGTAATTTAAAATTTTAGAAAAATTATATATATTTTTTTGAAAGTTTAAAATTTTTTTGAACATTTTTGAGACATTCGAAAACATTTTGAAAGAAATGAAGATTGAAAAAAAATTTTTTTAAGAATACTGATATTTGTTGAAAACAGAAATTCTTTAATTACTTGTAATTTTTTTGAAAACTAAAATTTTGATATTTTTAAAAGTTTTCGATACGCATTCCTATCGGTTGATTTAAATTATAAAATATCTGATTTTCGACCGCCAAGTGGCATTTTTTTAAACTTTTTATTCTGCAACTCCAAAACCGCTGGACTTCATTATAGTATACACTAAAAATGACCGCAAAGTGGTTTCGAGAATTCTAAATATTTTGTACATAAGATTGCCTAAACTTATCGGTGAAATTAAAGAATTATTAATAGAAAAAGAGAACGATAAAATTTCTTACAATTTACTCAAAACTTTCAAATCGCAGTTTTGGCTATTATGACTTATTCTAAATATTGTCTTGAAAATCACCTAAACCGACGCAAGGTTGTCAAAAAAGGTATTTTTTTAGGTTTTCAAATATATTACTTTAAATGCTATTATAATATTAAAAACTATTATAATTCGTATTTTATAGACGAAATAAATTAGGCGACGAAAGGAATCGTATACTTAATGTGAACGAATGAATGCATCATAGAGGCGAGTGAGCGAGTTTTTAAGAATTTCAAAATGACCCTCCCCTCCTCCACCAAACATCACCAACTACTTGTCGTATTTTTAGTTACGTGATAAAACTGTAAAATTTTTGTTTTTTTTTTAAATGTTTGATTTTTTTTAAAAAATCTGTTAAAAAATAGATACACGTGATATTTTACTATACCCCTCCCTCCACCACGTAATATTTCATGATTTTTTGTCAAACCTCACGTGATTAATGGACGTCCCCATAGATGTAGGGCTCTCATATTTCCAAGCACTGATACGACATATCGTAAATATGTGTTTGAGAATTTCATTCAAAATTGTGCCAAGCATTTTGGAAGATTTTTGAGAATTTGGAAAAAAATTAATATTGAAGGTTTTGAAAAATAAAGGCTTTTTTGAAAATTTTAAGTTTTTATGAAAAGTTTGAAACTGAATTTTTAAAAAATCTCAAAAATTAAAAAAAAGTAAGTTTTTGAGAAATTTTTTTTTTCAAAACTTTGTCATTTTGTTTATATTGGTAGGAAACTCTAAGTAATAGTTCACTTTGCTCAACAAAATACAAATATTAAAATGGCTTATTTGATGTAAATAAGAAAGCTTACATAATTTTAAATATGTAGGTACGTTTAGAATTTTTTTGTCTGTTTTTCTGAAACCGTTAGACCTGCATTTCTCAAAAATTTAATCAGTTCTTAATTTTGTCAATACAAGTAAAGTTTGAATGATTAAAATCGGACACTCCGTTTTCTCAAAAACTGAATTATTATTTTTTGCACTTTTTGCCCCTTATCTTCGTAACGCTTGCGCTTGCCTTTTCAAACACGTCGATCAGCACGTTTTCTTATCAATAGGAATCAAATGTTTTTTGAATCATTCAACCGTGCGCCCGAAATCGTTAACGAAAAATTGTATCCAAACATACACACACATATATTAATTTTTTCTAAGGTATTAACTTTCCGTAGTTAACTTACTCTACGGAAAGTTAAAAATATAATAATGTTTTTCATATCGTAAGCTATCTTAATATGAGTTTTACTGATTGTGAGTTTTTTTACCTGTTCGACACGTAATTGGCGGCAGGCGCGCGGTGTTGTCGGTGAGCCGCGTCTTAGCTGCCATAAGACCGCTTGTAGATGGCACTGGGTATAGCCGTCTGCCCATCCATATCCTCGACGTTGAAGTGTAGCAATTCGTTTAAATAACTCAGCTATTTCCACTTCAGTCAAAGGAGAACTGTAAGAAAATTATTTAATATAATCCTATACTTCATGTAAAAAATACATGTTTTAAACTCCAACATTAGTTTCTATTTATTCCAGATAAGGTTATATCAAAACTCATTTTACTCCAAAATTACAGAGGTATATGATGGTATAACATTAAAATGCCGCAGGTCGTTTTATCAATACTATTATGTTACTATATAAACTTTATAATATTGCTATAGTCTGTCCTCTAATTCTTAACCAACTATCCTTCCTAGGTTATCTTTACGAACACATATTTTTTTAATTATTATATTCCTAAATCTAATTTGCTATTAAATTTGCCTATTATACTTATGTCCCCTAACATTAACACAATTAACAAAAATATAGATATTCATAACATTACACAAAATCAAATAATCTTCATCTGCTCTAGTTAAACCTTAATATTTCTTCTGTAATGTTTTTTTCTTATTCTACGTTATTTCATGAAATTGTTACATTACGTATTATATGTTATATTTAAAATTTTTGCAAAAGATAACTTTGCGTTTAATTAATCCCAATTTTTTTTACATCTTAATTAAGATTCAACAATAAATAATAGTTATTTCAAAAAATAAAAAATTAAAGTTTTTAAAAGTAAAACTTCTATTAACAAATTACCTGTAAAGCTGATCTTCATCAATTGGTCCAAATTTAGGTAAGCAACGCCCGAATGCTAAATCTATAAAACAATAAAATTAATCAATAGCTTTGGTTTTGTATGTAGTTTAATGTAATAAATCATTGAAATAAATTTCCACCTATTGCAAGTATAATTATGAAATGAAAATGAAACTCACCATCGTAACACCATTCTAGTTCTTCCATGCAAAGTCCATTTGCAAAGAAGCATCCTAAAATATAAATTGATTGAAAATAGAACATAAGTATGACAAAGGAAAATTAATGTTCAAAATTTTAACTAGTTCAAATCAGTATTTATTTTTAAAATTCAATTAATATTGCAAATATAATAAGTTAACAATTTTATGTTTTTCGAATTCGTCGATAGATTTAAAATTTCTAATAAAATTGGTAAACATTTTTTTAGAATAAATATTTCTATCATGAATAATGTGGGACATATCACATAAACTTTTGAATAAGCAAGTTTCAATTGCTAATACTATTGCACTAATATTATTGATGAAATTGTGTAATTTACCTATATTTCCTTCAGACTTCACCAGGGTCACAGTCAACAATAAAAAAGCCCAAAAGGGAGCCGCGTACATAGCGGTACACCTGAAAAAACATGTTATGATATTTTTAATATGTTGTATAATAATATTGTATATAACTAACTATAACATTATGTAAGCATCAATAAGTAACATTTGATTATAAAAACCCAACTATTTTATGCAGATCAAGACAATTATTTTGTAACCCTATAACTTAATAAATGAAATATTCATAACTATTTTTATATTCTTAAATAAGATATATTCAGTTATCCAATCCAATAGGAAAGATGCAATCATCCAATAGACTTATATAAACGATGTATTGTAATTATCAATTCAAATAAATAAAACAAATTCTATCATGGCTCTAGGCCATAATGATGAAGTGATAATATTTACGTTTTTGAATTAATAGTCTTGAAAGTGAATCATGTATTTGTAGCGGTTTATTACAATATTAATCATAGAGAAAGGTCATGTAAAACTGAACCTTTTGAATCTTATTTTTTTGTCTTGATTAATCAAATAACAAAAATCGTTAAGAAAATATATAAAATATGTTGAGGTCAAAATAGCAGAATATTTCATTCTTGAAAGAAAATGATGTAATAGTTTATATATATATATATATATATATATATATATATATATATACATATATGAGTGAGTTCTTGAGGGCGATACATCAAACAAAGAAAAGCCAAAGATTTATAAAATAATCTTTATTTCCAAACGTTTCGACATTCAATTTAATGTCATCATCAGTGGATCTGTTTTAGATCCACTGATGATGACATTAAATTGAATGTCGAAACGTTTGGAAATAAAGATTATTTTATAAATCTTTGGCTTTTCTTTGTTTGATGTATCGCCCTCAAGAACTCACTCATATATTTCAACATCAAAATTAACTACTAAATCATATATATATATATGTATATATATATATATATATATATATATATATATATTGAATTATTGAAACTAAAAGGTAACTGCAACAGACAGCCCGACAAAAGAATTATAATAAAAGTTCTGTTCAAACTTTCTGGATATGTAACTTTCAAATAATGTCAATATAATATATTCCAGAACTAGACAAATAACATATGTACATATAAAAAATGCATATAGCAACAAACATATGAAAAATATGTCAAAAAGTTATAAAGTAAATAAAAAAGACATATATTGTGCAATCGTATATAAAAAGTCTTTAATATATATGAATATTATGTTTAGTGTAAGTAAAAATAAAAAAAATAATTTTTGAAAAAATATTTAATAAAATATCTATATTTTGGTATTATGATATACCATTTTATGTCAGAAATTTGAGCGTGTTATTATATTTTTCCTGCTATTGTTGAATAATAAGAATCTACTAATTCGAGTTTGACATATAATAATTTTCTATAAATTTTTGGTTGAATATAATAACTTATTCATAACATTATACGCTTATAAAAACATATATATATATATATATATATATATATATACATACATGAACCACATAAATATGTGTATACATAAATGCATATATATGTAATTATATACAAAAATTTAATATAACACTATACTCATATACACCAATAAACAATCATAAAGATAAATAAATAAATAAAAACAATCTGATTAAGAATAATATTTAAATTTCTACCTTATATCTTGTCAGTATCACAATTGCAATGTGGATCGCAAATGGAGAAACAACAGGTATTCACCAAGTTTTCAAGTTGGCACTAATGTCCACAAGTAAATTGCGTAAATTTTCATGTGGAAAACAATCCATGAGTTAATCTGCTATATTACAAACAATAATATTTGATTAATGTATAATTTGTACTGTTTTTGTTAGTTATTTCGACGAGCAAAGTATTGGCGCGGCAGCTGCCTCGATTATCTATATAAACTGCGTGGGCCGTTCGTTGTGGAAAATCGATTTTGTATGAAGCCTTGCTATGCTATCATATATACTTACATATAATATATGAATGAAAAGCTTCACTGGGGCACGTACGCAAAAATAGACGATGTTTATTTTGAAACATCAAGAGCTTTCGATAAACAACAAAATGTTTAACATGATATAAGCTAAATGGGAAAAGTTTGATTAGAACGCTTTTCATTTAAATCAAGATTATAAGTGATGACGTAGATATACCCGCACATATTATTGTGTGGGAGTTCAAAATCGATGGAAACCGAGCCCTGTAAATAAATATAACCACAAGCTTTATTAAAAAATAAAATAGATACGTATTTTCAATTTTTCTATGTAAATATTTAAAAACACGACATTTGAGATCAGACAGGAAGAATTTTAATAAATTACACATAAATTCGAACCAGTTTTCATTGCATTGTCGATTCATGCTGTTTTATTATACATATTAATATCGTTAACCTTAAACAATACACATTAGTATTAGATTACTGCATAAATCATTCATTATACTATTGTAAGCAATTATCCATTCAGGACTTCGTATTTCTTTTTTAATTTTGTTGCAGTCCACGTGCAATTTGAAGGTTAAATATGCTAAATATTTTAGTAGGTATAGTGGACAGATAGGAATTCTTAATAAGGCAAAATATGTGAGGGTATCATGAGTATGATAATAGGTTCTTCATATTTACTATATGTTAATCTCTTCCTCAATTTTTTGCTTATTAAATTTTCTGAAGTTCTTTTTTACCCTCTATAAGATGAGAAATATAAACTTGAACTTTGAACTCATAATGTGAATATTGTTCAAATATAGATTTAAGGTTGAAACTTTATAAATAATAATACAGTATTTTCAAATTCCCGATAAAAATGGAATCGATTTTATTTTGTATCAGAGCTAATGCTAGCAAGTTTAGCATTAATAAGTTAATTTATTTAAATAATTTTTTTAATTTGTTAGTGCCATTCTAACACACTCATAATATAACTCATTAAAAACAGAACGAAAATTTTAAATTTTTGGAATTAATAGTTTATATTTTCGCCAAAAATTCTGATTTACTAATTTTATACTTTCTCGACGTTACAAGTTATACTCAAATGTTTGAAAATAAAATTGAACTAGTGGCGCGCATGGCATCGTGCCTTAGAGCAAATTGCTGGAACTTCCCGTATCAATTATTATTATTATTTCAAAAACGAATAACATTTCTGAAAAAGATTTACTTCGAAAAAATTAGATTTTTGGTTAGATGGTTGTTAATTCACTATTCGTCGGCGCTTTCTCTAAAATATAAAAGCAATATGCGGATTTAGAAGCAGCTGCGATGATCAGCCGGCGATTTTGTTCATTCAACAGCTTTTCGAAAGATATCAGTTAGGAATCGTGTTGATATCATTAGTTCATAATAGTTTTTGATAAATTAATTGTTACAATTTTATGAAGATTTTAGAACAGCGTTTCGCACAGTCGCAATGAAAAGACCCAGCGTTATATTTTAAAATATTTCTGTCATTTTGAATAAAAAAATGTGTTAAAAAAATTGCGCTTCTAATAAACTAGAAATTACAATAAAAGACTGAAATTTTCAATACTTATAGTGATAAATTTTGAAGCCAAGGCAAACACATGTCCTTCTGAACGACACCCGTACAGACAGCACGTTATGCGGATGTTGTCCATGGACGACTTCCGTTGCGAATGGGTTAATGAAATTTGAACAGAGATAAGGTTCATGATTTTAACGAATATTTTTAAATATAGTTCTACGGCAAGTGTTTTAGTTATAAAAATTCATTAAAGTTTGTAACAATTGACCAAGTTTTTAGGACATGCCCCGTGTGTGAATTTACCCCGAGGCATGCCCAAATATTGCTGTCATTGCTCGTTAATTATATTATAACATTCAAACTATTTGCAAATATAACAAGCACGTATTTATAGTTACAATTTCAACCTTTTCCACTTGCGAATTACACCATTAATTTAAGGTATTTTGCCGCCAGAGCGGCGGCATTCGAGTGGAAAGGGTTAAAAATAGCTATATCTAAATTTTTATTGTTTAAGCAGATTATAGATGAGCAAATCAATCAGCCCGATTATTTACACATTTAGTAAAGTTTGAGCAATTTACATTAAAGTAAATTACATCTAGTTAATGTATAATTCGAATCTTGTATTGACAAGAAATATCGTTAAATTAATTAAACATTAACGATTGATATTGTTGCTTTCCGATGCAAGCCTAAAATAATATTTGATATTTTTGATTCCGGCTTTCTCATAAGAATACTAAATAAATAAATAGGCTATTCCGGTAAAGATGAAGAACGCGCAATATCGTGTATACACACACACACACACAGATATATATATATATATATATATATATATATATATATATTATTACAATTTTTATATTACATTTATTTAAATTTTACCTCATATATTTGATATAAAATTATATATGTGGACGACGATATAAAATTATATTATATGTCGAAGCGAATGGAAGAATAAAGATTCTCTAAAATATTTTCTTTTTTATTTGATGTTATGTCTTCCAAAATTTTATACATATATTTTAACATCAAAATTAACTATCTTAAACATATTTTTTTAAACTTAATACGTATAAACATGTACCTACAAACTATATTTGCAGTAACAACGCAGCACCCGCAAGTGTCCATTTTGCCGGTTTATCTTTTGTTTTAAGATTAAAAGTCCACACATATGTTGGACCTCTCATTCGCGTTTTGTAAACGGGGCACTCATACATATTTCTAAGATCTTGTCTATCCTGAGTTATAGCCTGATAATTTATAAAAAACAATGATTTGAAATCTTAATGTTGCATAGTTAAACATAGACATATGTAAGTACATAGGCGGATATTTAAATATAACAGCAATAAAACAAATGTTTCTCACCCGAACGTAAATTACAGGCATAGATGGAAACAATTCTTTCAGTTTAGATTCCATAATTATTCCAGCTTGAACATCCCATCGTGCACCCTCCATCAATAAACCGTGCACATAGGCACCATCTTTAGGAGAAGTTCTACGAATTTAGAAAAAATGAAACAATCAACTGTAAAGCTTTAGTAAATATGTAATCAGATGCGCCTACTTCTAAATGTATACTGGTATCACAATATTTTACGAGTTACTCAATCAAATTGTATCTATTATATATTGCTTACGTAAAATCTTCTTTTTGCTTCTTAGTAACATCGCACTGCAGGCACATTTTATCAAGGGGTTGCTCATTTTTACGTGCCGTACTTTGCATAATAGCGGTTAGAAGTGATTGTGGATTAAAAAATCCGGCAAGCCATACAGAAGCAGGAAGCTGCAAACATATGACAATATAAGAAATAGTTTTCAAATCATTGAGATTTTTCATAAATTCATAAACAAACCACAAAATCGGTAGACCAGGTTTCCAATTCTCTTAATCTCAGTAGTAAGTCTACAAACCAAGCCGTCAACCCCAGAAGTGATGGATAAGCTCTAGAAGACCAGATTTGTGGAACTTGATCTAAAAATAAAGCGTTTTCCAAACATTCCATATCGGACGTAATTGTCAGTTCGCCCTTTAAGAAAAGAAAACTATTTGGTATAATGCACATTTTTAAATTTATTATCTAAATAATTATGTAAAGTTAGTAGTCATACTTTTAATCCTAAATCGAGTTCTTTTAAAGATCTCTTTATTTCTCCCGTGAGATAATTCATTCTCTCGCATTCTTGAAATGCAACAATAACGTACGGTGTTCTTTCTTCGACTTTGCCCATGATTTCTAACATATTGAATTCTTCTGGTAATTTTTCTATAATTTCGTCAACAATCTGCTTAACCTGTGACAAAAGTATCTCTTTAATAGATGATTTTTTATGCTTTAATATATCACATATCAGTAAACCAAATGTTTTAATCATTATACAAATGATATATTTATGAAATTATTTCTGGATTTATTAGCAATATAAACTAGATATTTAATTTTGTCTGGTATGTTAATGTATATATATATATATATATATATATATATATATATATATAAATATTTGAATAGTCTTGAATTTGATGTTGATATATATGTTTAATTTGAGTTTAATATTTGGGCGTAACATCAATAAAAATAGTATGAGAGTTTTTTTTTTAAAGTTTATTTATTTAAAATCCATACGTAAATACGTATGGATTTTAAATAAATAAACTTTTAAAAAAAAACTCTCATACTATTTTTATTGATGTTACGCCCGAATATTAAACTCAAATTAAACATATATATATATATATATATATATATGTAATTTTTGTTGTTGATTAAATAAATAAATATAAACCCACTACTCTTATTTCGCTCTAACTTTATAAAATACAAACCTTTGAGATAAAAGTTTGCTTGTATAGGTTTTGTAACATATATTACTAAGCAGAGTATCAATTTATTTATTTATGGTTTAATAATAAGTTTCAATTAGTTTCAGTAATATTAATATAAGATAAATCATAATTTCGAAAGGTTAGTTACTTTTAACATTTATTCGCAGATTATTTAAGTTAGTGCAAAAAGAGTGGAGTGCGTTACGAACATTGTTAATATTTGTTTCACTCAAATTACAAAAATACTACTAAAATACGTATATAGTAGGGGAGACTGGATACGGTTGTACCAGGATACGGGTCGTCATAACAAATACTGAACTATACTGGTTTTTGCATAGGGTCCAAAGGGAGAAAGATGAAGTATGATTGTCCAAACAAGTTCCCATTATTGTTTTCAGTCGGAGCCCTACATCTATATGATCTGTAAACCGTCTTGCTTTTAAAGAAAAGTAAGTTTACAACAGTAAGTTATGTTCGAATTTTTTTAATAATACGTGTTAATTGTATGCAAACAGATCACTTTGTTTGTTATTTCGCTGTAAGTTGAACATTAGTAGTTAAATACCAGCAATTAGTTTTTGCTTAGATAGTTTAGCTCAGTCATAACAATTATTTGTTTTCCAAAGTCAGCGTTGAGATGAGAGTGCGGATGTGACATGTGGTTGTGAGTTTTATCCTTTTCGGATGAAAATTAAATAGATAAAGAAAAATTCAACTTAACTAAGACAAAACACGAAAAAAATGGAAAGAAAAGATCAACACAAGAAAAAATGTTTCACAAAAATTACTTGATAACTTTCTTAAGAAAATATGTTATGTTCATTATATATTGTTTTTTATGATTATGTTGAATTATATTACATATTTCTGACAATAAAAGTCATTATAAACCGTTTTGGCGTTCATAACTATTGTTTTTTTATCCTATTTTCATGGCTGTCACGCCCGTCCTTGGGGTGTGCATGGATGTGACACTTGCTCTTTTTTTGTTTGATTTGATTTTATGTATAATACATCGTATTTAGGGACTGCTTTTCAGTATTTCCGTGTAGACCATTACCATTACCGTTCAAATTACCATTTAATTTACTTCTAACTTAAGAAAATTATGGCTGATCGAAGAAAGCTGGCACAACTGTACCCAGTCTTTCCCTACACATAACATTCCAAAATTATCGTATAACTTCAACTCATTCTCAAAAATTCCAATATATTAATTTATTTATAATTCTCACACTTTTTCGGAATATACCATTACCGCTCAAATTACCATTTAATATGCTTCTAACCTAAAAAAAATATGGCTGATCAAAAAAAGTGGCACGACTGTATCCAGTCTCTCCCACACACAACATTTCAAAATTTTCGAAATAATTCACCCCCATTCTCAAAAATTTCCATATCCTAATTTATTTGTTATTCTCAAACTTTTTCTGAATTTTAATTTAGATTCTTTCAATAATTTCACCGAATTAATTTGCAGTAATTTGCCTTAAAACTCAATGACTACAATGACATACACTAGTTATTCTTTTGGAGACCAACCTTCTCTTCTCTGGTAACAGTTGCACCTCCAGAGCACCCTGCATTGCGCGGTTGCATTTCGAATACAGTTCGGAAGAGATTTTCGCTGGTTGTCGTAAGGAAACCAATCTCAGCATTTGGATGCAATCCGTACAAATACGGCGACTCGGCGGGCATTGCTTCATCGATATAGGCGTGGTAGCCGGCATAGTCGGTGTTAGGGGGTGCCATAAATCCAGGAGCTAGGAATAATTCGCCATCCACCTGGTAATTTAGTAAAACACCACTTAATAAATTAAGCAAGTTGTTATATTAATTAAGAAATTGAAAGCTGAAGAACAAGACACGGAAGCATGGATGCAGAAGTTTGAGAAGTAAAAAGCAATTCTCATAAGAGTAGTCAACTTAAACGTAGGCGTTAGAAAAAAACTATTTAATAACGTACTTGTACTCTAATTTTTTAAACGATTTTTATTGTGAAAAAATATATATTCATAAAATAATTCTATGAATATACAAAATACTAATAAGAAAAGTACAAACAGAATTCATTTAATTGGAAGTATAAACTATTATTATTTTTTTTAAAAATGAATATAATTATAAAAGGAATTTAATGCTTTGGACGGCTGTTCTATATCTAAGACTTCAAGTAGTCAAAATAATATGACAAATTTAAAATTTGCTCGACATTTTGAAAATTGGTTGTGAACAATTACAGTCACTCAAAAATAAGTGGATAAATTTGGATGCTTTGTACTATCATAGTGTATTGATGGATCTTTTTTGAAGCCAAATTGAAACACGATTCCAAAAAATGTTAATCGAAAATCACTATAAAATTATTGATTTTTTTGCTCAACTAATTCGAACATCGTGATATGAATTTCCTAATTGTCAGTTTCTTTTGAATTAGAACTGATAATAAAAAAATAAAGCCAAAACTATATCAAACGTCTCTAAATAAATGCTCTATGATTTTTATAAGTATTGACATGCGTTTAGTATCCTAATTTTTTTTTTTTAAATACGAACTTAGCGAATTAATTAACGCTCTATTTATTCTCAAATTAAAATAGTTAAGGTAAAGGCATCACAAAATTAAAAAAGCGGTGATATACGTGGCCAAATTAAAATAGAAATTACTCTATAAATAATACAAAAAAGTAATGAAATAGTTAAATAAAAAAAATATATGCTCTTGTATTTACATACTGTTTTTGATATAAATTATTTATAAATATCATATTCCGCACATAAAAAGAATAATCATGAAAATAACAACAATAACAGAATTAAAAAGAATAAAAAAAAACAAATTAATGTTTGACTTTTCTTTTCCAGATCATGCCATTCGTATTATATGTTATATGTGATACTAATGTTTTCCTAAAAAATAATCCAAATTACCAAATCGGGCTGCATCAGTTCTTCAAGATATGAAATACATAACTTTCTGTCCCAATCATCAGTGATATGTCCACCATACATAATTTCTCCGAACAAATATCGTAAATCTTCCCACGGCACTTTTGAATTTGCTTCCAAATAATTATATAAGACGTGCACACTTATATTAAGATCGCCTAATAAAATTTAATGCAGCTTATGAATAAAATTTGTATATATGATTTATTATGAGTAATTTATTAGAGAAAAAACACATCGACTAATATAATAATGTAATTATTAATATATTTAGTATTAGTAGTTTTATATAAACCATTTATTAAAAACAAATAATACTTACCAACATTGAATGGATATATTTTATTCCACCCTTGCGGACCAAACTTTCTTCTTTCCGCCACAACTGCATGGAAGTAGCAAAGTGCAAATACTATGACTTTAAATTCGGCTTCTTTTCCGCACATTTCAAGAGTTTCTTGATTAAAATTATCAAGTGCTTTATGCAGATTTGCTTGCATGCCCGTTGGCGGTTCGTTTGTGATTTTTATAGAAGACTCTAAAATTCCCTAAAATTATAGAAGACTCTAAAATTGAAAGTAGAAAATTATAATTACTCAAAATCAATTAGTACCGTGTTTTAAGACATGGCGTTTCAGAGCAAATTTCTTGTACTTTTTAAAAAATATTTTTTTAAGTAAATAACATGAGTAGATATTAGATTTTGAATCTTATAAATTAGATAAAGTAAAATTTTTAGGATAAAGATTAAAAAAAATTGAATAATTTGGAATTGTTTAGAAATTACAAACGACTCGTCATACGTGTTTCTCGAGATATGAGCCGTTTTAATGATAATTTAGTCATTTTTTATTTAGAAATTTGCTCTGTTTTTGCAGAATATGTATTTGATCTTAGCAATTAAAGTTTCATTTATTTTTATTATTAATGAAAAAAACTATGCTGGAAAGAATTAATGGCATTTCCATCTATTTATATGGAAAAAATTGCTTCGAGATACGAACAGTTCGACATGCGAGCGTGCTTACGGACGGAATTAAGCTCGTAAGGAGAACTACCACTGTACTTTGATTTTTTATATTGATTAAAACATTTAAATAGTTCTACTTAATTCTGGTGTATCTAAAAACAATTGACGTTATTTGAATGTTTTTCCTAAGGTTTAAAATCAAACTTGTGTACAAATGATTGACGGGGAAGCAAATCTAATTGAATAGAGCTTTTAGAGTTAAAACATTGTTTTACCATATGAATAATTGAATAAAGTGTTGTCTTTTTAAATTCATTAAATAAGAACCTGTGGAATGATGTGCGCCGCCGCCGTAGCTGCTGGTTCAGCACTCATAAATACGCGATAGTTCTCATGTGAACCATTAGCATAATACTCAATTTTCTTCTCCAACGAAGGAAGCCACTTTTTTACTAAATGAATATTCTGCAAAAAAATCAACGATATAAAAATAACATATAATAGGCAACAAAATATTTTCTAATGATTACCGTTAATACTTTAGTACCTGCAAAATCACCCAGTCTCCTCTCTGAGCCGCTATGTCCATTGCGGCTTCTGCAACCACTTCTTGTCCCTGACCAAGAGACACATTGTGAAAATTGCCAGCATCGGCAGTAAATCCAAGAACTTTTCCAAGAGCTTCAACATCCTACACAAATAGAATTCAGTGATATATGATTATTAAATATATCACTGATATATGGAATAACCAGTGATATATGATAGAATAATACAATTAAAGCAAATGTGAAATAGTTTCATATATCCACAAATATTAATATATATTCTTATGAGCGAGGAGTATCCATTTTTATAAATAGGATTTGTTTCCATAAATGCAAAGTGCTAAGGTGTTCGTTAGTAGATTAAATTTATTCAACAAACCCTTGCAATTTTTCCTTTGAATTGTTAGTTGAAATTTATTAGGGTAGACTAGGTACGGTTGTGCCATGTTATGATAGAGACAGTTGTCATAACTGATATTGATATAGGGTCTAAAAGTAGAAGGATGAAGTATGTTTGTTCGAATAAGTTTCCATTACTGTATTGAGTCAGCACCCTATATTAACATAATCCGTAGACCGAATTGCTTTTAAAGAGCCGAAAGTAATTTCTTTTATTTGATTTCTTTTAATATAAAGTAAAAGGGAAAAGTTCCGTAACGCCGGCGGCACCTAGTGCCGGACACTCTATTTAACACGTATTATTTAAGCCAGTATAGTTATTTTTGTTTCAAAATGCAAGTGAAAAGAGCGCGGGGGGCACACAAAATTTATGCACTATAATATGTGCTCCTAAATGCTTATATCCAAACCTTTAATGGATTAACTCCAGGAGACAAAATAAAGAATATAGGAGTAGATGGGCTGGTTTCTTCGAAAGATTTCGAAAATTCCATTGTACGATTTTCAACGTATTTTGTACCAAGTTTCTCCTCAATAAATGATCTGAAATTAAAATTATGTACATAATTAAAATTTCAAACCTAATATATGACCAAAAATATGAATACTTACGCAATCGCATAAGTCATTCGATCAGGTCTTAGAGCTCTCATCATGCAAAGTCTTTGCAAGGAGGTCTTACTTTTCCATTCTTGTGGAAACTTTTCTCGTTCAGGGCATTCACACTCTACTAATTTTCTCCATCTCTTTGATGAAGTTTCAATATCTCGGTCAAGATTCCTAAGCAACATAGACAAACATATAAACACTCACATATTCAGTTTCGGAAAGTTTTAGGATATTTTATAAACATTGCCACATTTTTCAGAACGCACGATCTTAATATAAAATTTCTATTGTAGTATTTAGTTGAAGTTTAATATTTTGAGAACACTCGACAAATGATTCAGTTTCATTTCAAGTATAATAAAAGTTAATTATTAGACCAAGTTACTAAAAACACTGTATCGGATGTTTCTACGATGCAACATGATGCCATAAAATAAAAACCCAATAAATTTAAATGAATTAGAATTTAGAATAACAAATACATTGCAAGCCAAACAAACATGTAAACTTACACGTAAACATTATTACTTTTATGGGATATAATAAAATTAGGTAATCAAGGTCTGCTTTTAGTCAAAAGAATCAATTTTCATAAAAGATTTTATTTATTACCTAAATTCATCGCGAGCTGATAAACTGCATATACCTCCCCAACTATTATTTGACAAGAAATCCACAGGACTTGTTACATGTGGCTTTATAGGAAAACGTAGAAGAAAATCTAAATCATTTGAAGATATTTCTTCACTCATAAGAAGAACCTGCGTATATAAATCACACTGAAGTTATGAAATAAAAAAAAAGAAGTTACTTACCTGAAATGCCATTTGTGAACTAAATATCAGTTTATCACATTCAAATAAACCCCTGGTTGTATATTGAAACACTGAGTAAGATATGCTATCTATTAAATTCAGAACTCTTTTTGCGACATCATCTGAAGGCTCTGCTTTCGAAATAGCTTTTTGGAAAACGACACTAAATGCCTAAAATCAAGAGAGTTAACATACAATATCTATATGGTTTTATGTGCTAGGGCATGAGCAAATACTTATTTAGATGAAAATATTTATATGAATGCTTTAGGTATCCAACCCTAAAATGCTAAAACAACTAACAATTTTATCAATGTTTTTAATGTATATACTTTCAAAGAAAATTGATAAATTGCATTAATTGTGTTGAGATCATTCAGTATGAAATACAATAAACTGGCGCGGGCAGCAGCTGGTCTATAATATTCTCTAGCCTGGTCTATTTGCGTCGATGTAACTTTAGATTCCGCCACCTGAAATTGATATGTAATATTTATCAAATCTAAAAACAAGTAAAATGTATAATCATCAATTGCACCTTTTGCTCTATTTCTGCCGCGGTTTTCTTTGTAGTTTCCAAATTTTCCACTAACGCAGTATCACCTAATATATTTTCACCTGCTGAAGATAATCTGGAGAGCAAATCATCTTCGAGCGTTTTAAGCATAATTTTGAAATCATTTTGTTGTTTTGTTAAATCAGCCTAGATAAAGGATTGGGTATAGTCAATATAAATGTATAGATTTTTATCAATAAAAATTGTAATATATGCAATACCCTTAATATAAATTATATATAATTTACTATTTGATAATTGGCATTGAAAAGTTAATCGATACTAATTAATAGTAGTAGAATTAGAAGGGAATATCGATAGCTTAAAAGTAACATTGCTGCAAATAAATTATACTATTTGCAGATAATTCAAGTTGACATGACAATTATAAAACAAGTATTTCTGAAAACAAATGAATATATTTGCGTGCTGTGCAAAAACAAGCAATTTAGACAGTTTAGGTTTGTCACGCGACCAACGTAATGCAGTAAAAAGGTTTTGGTCGATGAATTTTGAAAAGCACCCACAGGAACATTTTCATCAAATATTTATGATGTATTTGAGTAAATATCCGGATTACCATGAGAAGTTTCAATTTGATGATACTATTGGAAGCGTTGCATATGTTAAAAATATAAGCGAGTACAGTTCGATAATACTAAACTCTTTGAGCTCATTAGTTCGTATGTCGACCGAAAATATTGATGGTTTTACAAGGAGCATCGAAGACATTGCCGAGAGTCACATGGAACGAGAGGTCATATATACTTAATTTTCTATTCAACTATTTGATTAGTCCCATTTCTTTATTAATTCGTGTTTGTTCTTTAAATAGCCCTATTCAAATAAAAAAACGTTTTTTGATGGGAGTATTTATTCGCGGCATTTCGGAACTAGTAACAGTATAGTAAGAAAATGTGATTGAGAAAAAAATTTATGAATTGATTTGTCACTCTGATAAAAAGTAGAAATTGTTATTTATTTTTATTTTATTTTATTGTTAAAGAATATAAGAATTAAGAAGCAAAAATTATTCACATGTACTAAAAGTAAGTTCATAAAATTGTGGTGTGTTTCCAGATTTGACAGTAATAATTTTTACTTGTTAATTATAACATTATTTAAATGAAAAAATACCCATTTCCATCGGACTTTTAATTGCGAAACGTCGCAAATAAGCATATTGTTTTGCTTTTATTTGAATTTACCGTTAAAAAAACAAACATACACACGCATATATATATATATATATATATATATATATATATATATATGAAATGTATTCTGAGTGGATAAATAGATATTAATTTGAAAATATGAACAAACAACACTTTTTTTTGCACTAATTTATTAAATAATAATTTTCACAAACGTTTCGAGACTAGGTTTGTCTCATCATCAGTATGTTATAATTTAAAATTTAAAATATGGAAACCTAAATTAACATTGTCATGTCTTTTTAGTACTCGTATATCGAACGACTTGTAACGGATAACACATAATGCTAATTTAGGTTTCCATATATTCATTTGTAATTTTCCATTATTTTGTCTCGTTGAATTTATTTATTTATTGAATTATGTCTTTCTTTGTTTTTTGTTCTTTTATTCATAATTTGCTAAAATAATGATTTAATATAATGAGTAATGATATTATTACATCATTTTTAAATTTGTTGTTTATTTTATACATAAACTACATATGTAATTTTTTATTATTTTGTTTTGTTGTTTTTATTAACTTCCCGTGGAGTAATTAACTTCCCGTAGGGTAAGTTATAGTAATCGCAAAAACAAAGTTATATATCTTTACGTTTCAAAGGTTTCTGAATATTTAGGCATACCTTAGAAAAAATGAATGCATGTGTGTTTATATATGTGTATGTGTGTGTGTGTGTGCGGATACAATATTTCGTCGACGATTTCGGGAACACCGATCAACCGGTTTTAATAATTCAGAAAACATTTTACTTGTATTGACAAGATAAAGAACTATTCTAAGTTTTGCGAAGGCAGGTCCAGCGGTTATGGACTCTTAATAAAATAAGTTAAAAAAGTGTCATTTGGCGGTCTAAAATGTTTATTGGACATATGTACATCAAATTATCAAATATTTTATAGAGATTTTAATAATGTGCACACATTTTGTGTAATTTTTTTTGGGTTTGTACCATGATTTTTAATTACAATACGAGAAGTTCTAGCAATTTGCCTTAAGGCACGATGCCATGCACCCCACTAGTTTATTTATTAAATTATGTCTAAATAAATAGCTGGAGAACTAATACAATAATTTAAAAATAAATTATGTAATTAATAGAATAAACTAACAATTTGTTATTAATTATTTATTAATTAATAATTTGTTGTAATTATATCCAGGTTGGTTCTTTAGCAGTCAAACGTCTAACCGACACAGTAATAGACTACGCGGTTCTTCAATTGGGCGTTCAACGTGATTCAAGAGTCGTCGAAGGTTTGAAGATAATCTTTCAACATGTATATTCTACATTTCCAAATATTATAAATGCTAAATTAAATAGATTAAATAATGAAAAACAATAAAGACTATAAATGTTATTACATCGAAATTCTTTATCATAATCTATAGTATTAGGAATACGATAAGAACGATATTATAATTGATTGACGATGAGCTATGGAAATAAATTTAAGCTTTGCATAAGGTTGAATAAAGTTTTTATCAAAATTCAGTGAAACATATTTATAGCCTGAAAGCGAAAATAGGAATTTATGGTAGGAAGGTAAAAACTTGGGATTGTATGTGTTCTTTAATTATAAATTACAAACAAAAATAATCTTAAGGTTGACAAACCCTGATTACTTAGATGGCGTCCATTAATCACGTGAAGATTTTGGGGTGAGGTGGGTTTGACAAAAATCACGAAATATCACGTGGGGGAGAGTGGGGTATATTAAGATATCACGTGTATTTATTATTTACCTGATTTTTTTTAAAAAAAAATCCAAACATTTTCCAAAAAAAAAATTACAATTTTTTCTCGTAATTAAAAATACACGCAATTCTTGGTGATCGAGGGGTTTAATTTTGAATATCACCACCACGTATCAGCAAGGGTAAGGATGAGTCCAAAAATCCTTGAATAATTGATAGACCCTCCTTAAGGGTTTCTCTCCAATTGAGAAATAACCAATTTTCAAAAATAATGTCGATCAAAATATCAATGGCCATTTCAGCCCTAAACATTAAAAAAATACTACAAATTAGTTTAAATAATTTAAAATTTATACCTTAAGTTCCTCCAGGTCAGGTCTTTCAGCTTTAACAACTTCTGCCAATAGCTGATCTTCTAAACCGTCTCTGGTCACAGTAAAATTAATCAAAGTTGTTTGTGCTTGCATTTCGGGTTTATAATGAGGATTTGCTAATTTTGTATGTAATATTAATCGAAAACTATTATTATATTCAATTTCTTTGTCACATATTTTAATAGCCCTAAAAATAAACAAGTTAAAAGTTACATTGATTGAGATTGAGTGTAACAATAAGTAATATGATATATAATATTTATACTTACTTTCCCTTTTTTATTAAACTTCGACCTAGTAATGGATCTAATACAGGATCTAGCGTTTCTTCTATATTTTCTACTAACACGGTATAGCCTTTGATTATTGATTTTTCTATTGTATCTAAAAATCCTTTTTGTCCGAGTCTGATTACTTGCAAATCTTTACCGTACTTTTGTTTTATCCATTTAATACCTTGCAACTAGTAAATAGACATATAAATAAACATCTTCAGAGCAATATATCACAGAAAACATTATAGAAAAATGAATAAAATCTTTATTAAACTGCTTAACGTTTCAATATATTATTTTATATAATGCTCAGTGGACCAAAAATAAAATGGAGAGAAACAGAATATTTTTAACATCACTTTTTTAATTCTAATTATTTTTAAGAGCTGTACTTCTTACTCAAGTTATTCTAGTCCTGTTAGGTATTTCTGTCTCTTTTATTTATAGTCCACTGAAAAGTTAGCGAAAAAATAATCAAACTTTTTTATGTAAGAAAAAAATTGAAATACCAGAATGTCCGATAGTCTGGCTCCGTTTCACAAAATTCAGCTTTTTTTCAAAAGTATGCTTTATAGCAAATAAAATAGTAATTTGGGAGAGAAAAGAAATTATTTAATAAACGAGTTTAATATTGACGCAAACTATTTATAAAATTAAAAAAACATAAAAGATGAACTAATACAATTTGCTACTGTGTCGGTACCATTGTCTTCTAGACAAAGATTAGAATATCCAAAACTGGAAAAGCTAGATAGCATATGGTTGAAACTTCAAATAATTAAGTGCAGTACGATCGGAAGAAAAGTACAATAATTGATGAACGGGTAAAACATTTCGGCCAAAATTGAGGAGATGCGGGAATTATATAAATTATTCTGATGGTTGGCTCAGAAACTTGAAGTGTCGACATGCATTTCAAAGACACGATGCAGCTGGAAATATAATTTCAGCAATTCAAAGCTCAGGAAATACAAGAACGCACAGAAAAATACAAAGAGAAATTTTTGGCCAATAATAATTTAACTCCATATTAGGTAAGAAGAGAAAAAATCAGCCAAAACAAAGACAGATTAACCGTTTTGCCACTAATGACTGTAATGAATGTGTTAATGACTGCCGCCACCATTAAAAACTGTTTTTCGCCTTTTAGTACTGTTTTTGTAGTTTGTATTATTAACCTAATTGTTTTTATAAAAACCGTCTGATAGTCCGGAATTTTTGATAGGCCGTTTCCAATCATACCAGACTAATCGACTTCTACTGTAACTATAATAAATCATTCATATTACCTGTGGATCAATCATAAGTGGCCATCTATCCGAATTGGATAATATAGTCGCATTTTCCATAGACATACGATCGCTGGGCAAACCCTCGTTACACCAGACGGCAATTGTTGTATCATCCGTTAGCAAAGTGAGAGGATCCAAGTCTTCTGTTATAGGAATTGGCGGCTGTAAATAACGATTGATGGTTAATGGTAAAGTATTACATATTCTTATATTTGTAATGCCACTTACTTCTAAAGTCCGTAAAAATGGCAGCCACAATTTATTGAGCAAGTCCTGTCTGTACTGTTTGGTAAAACATCCAACGTACGATATGAATGCAGTGATTAGTAGCACATCCCCTGGCAGTGTTGTATCTTGCCGCATAAAACTAATAATTAATATTAAAATTGTGTATTTAGGACGACAAATAGACCTAACAAAGAAATAGATGAAAAACGAAAATGTAGCTAATAATAATCTTGTTGTTAGGACAAACCCAAAAAGCAATAAAAACTAAACATCAGTGCCTTATGGATATGATCCGTAATAATTTCTTTCTTTTAGCAAACAATTTTTACTAACTCAGTAAAAGTTTTAAAATTAGCAAAAAAAAATAAAATATAATTTGAAAAGGTTTTTATTATTGAAGTAAAACTTCTTTAGGCGCGACTAGGCGTACAAATGCAACGTAAGTCCGTTACGCCAGAACTGTTCGTCATTCACTTTCGATGAGATCATTTCTATAAGGTTCGATTGTGATTAGTCGTCGTGTATGTGAATAGAGATCTGTCTTTGTATGCGCACCGGCATCAACGTTGTATGCGTACCGATATCAACAAGGAAATCGGCATAAATAAATAAATTAATAAATAATAAAATTATTTCTATATTATTGGTAGTTTCTATAAATCTTTGAAGTTATTAAAATAAAAAATATTTTTTAGGCAAGACAGATATTACAGCTGTTCAAAGAATGAGATTATATCGCCAGCAAAAACGTAAAAAAAAACACCATCAGTCAATGAACGTACGTATGTAATGTAATTTTAATTACATCAAGTTCTTCAAACACAGACACAAGTTGCGAAAGCAATATTTGTTTAGGCGTTGTTTAACATAATCCACCGTGTGGACGAATATTATTATAGAATTTATTAATCAGCAATTACTTCATTTCTCAAATGAAGGTTCATTTGTAAATGCTAATTACAATGACAAACCGATCATATCATATTTGAAGTATGACTTTAATTACATCATTGTTTTTAAATATTATACATATTTTTAATGCTATTATAAATATATAATTTATAATTTATCATTATATAAATGTGTATAATGGTTGACACTAATAAATGTGTGCATCACGTGTGTTACCATATTACTAATAAACATTATTCAAAATTGTTATTTAATGTATTTATTTTTACTTAAATGCCATCTTGTACTGTAGCAAATAAATTTTACTTCAATCGCGTGTGAACCTTTCGCGCTATTTTATAATATTCAAGATTTAAAATATATTAAAAAATTTGCTAAGTATCGAAAAAGAAAAAATAAAAAAAATAATAGAAAAACAATTTCCAGTTCTAAGTAGTAAATATAAAAAAAAACGACAACATACAATATTTCAATAAGCACAACACTATTATCATAGTTATTACTATCACAAATTAACCTACTCTGCTACTGCTTCTGCCCATCGAACATTCTCACTTGCAAGACCTCCTACCAATCTATTAGCTAATAGAATGGTTTGATTTGTAGCATCGGCTTCTTGTTGACACCTGAGTTTTTCCGAAGTTGCCTGCTCAAAGTCTGCAGTCAATTTTGCCAACTTCTCTTCCAGAGACTATAATAACGGAAACCCATATATTGTACCATTTGAGAATAATTAATGCTATGTAGAGTTCCAACTTTAAAAGTGATCCTATGAAATAACTGAGACTCTTTTAAAAATTGTTATTCCTTCGATTGCAAACTATGGAGTAATGAAGGAACCAGATATATTTTTGACTATATATGGTCGCTTTTAGTTATTTTATTGATTTACTTGCAATGAGTTGAAACATGTTAAATTTATAGACGTGTTTGAATAATAGTATAAAACAATGATATTCTTGTGCAAAATTTTAATGTGGGATTGAGTATATATTGAGTAATGCAGTCTCAACTAAATTTATTTCACTCCTGGTGTGTTCAAAATAAACTGGAATTGAATATATCTAAATGCAAAATTATTAGTTTTACAAACAAGCGCGTTTCGACGCATTTTAATTATAAAATTTCTGACACCTGCATAGAAAGGTGTGTTAAAATATCTGACTTAGGCATTGTATTTGATTCTAGTTTGACTTTTACAGATCACATATCTAACATATGTAGCAAGGCGCAAGAATCACTAGGAATAATATTAAGAAACTGCAAAAAATTTGAATCTAATTTGTCACTAATTAGCATATACTATGCAATTGTACGTTCAAAGCTGGAGTATGGATCGATCATTTGGCATCCTAACCATAGCAATAATTCAGATGCGATAGAAAAGGTTCAAAGAAAATTTCTAAAATATCTATACTTTAAAAAACACAAAATTTATCCTGAACGTGGTTTCGACCACAATATTTTACTTAATACATTCTGCGTATCATCTCTTGCAACACGTCGTTTCACTGATAGTATTTTGTTCCTGTATAAATTATGTAATAATGCCATAGATTGTCCTCAAATTCTAGACCAACTATCCTTTAACGTTCCTAGACTTTCATCCCGAACTCAAATGTTTTTCAAATATCCTACTCCTAAGACTGACTAATGCCTTATTAAACTCACCTATAGTGCTAATGTCCTCTAATTTCAACTCAATTAATAAAGATATCGATATTCACAATACTTCAGTAAAACAATTAATTACCATCTGTACAAGTTAATCTTAATATTTTGCCACGAATATGTTATTTCCATCATATATAATTTAGTTTTACCGTTAAGAATTTTTTTAAGAGTTTTTTTTATTTTGTGTTATGTATTTTTATGTTATGAATTATATTATGTTATGTTATTAATATTAATATCATATATTAGTATATTTGTATTATTATAATATGTATATTAAAATTGTATTTTTAAGTCCTCCTGGAGCCACTCTGTGGGCTATACGATAAATAAATAAATAAATGAATAAATAAATAATAAGTAATAGGCTTTGACCCAAACGATTATATTGCATAAAATACTTCAATCTAGATAAAGTATTAAGATCTAGATAATTTACAAATAATCGTCCCTTTTTATGTATATCCACATTTACTTACAGCAACTTTTTGCTTGATAATAAACAGTTTTTCTTGAGCCGCGGCAAGTTCTGCATTTGCTTGCAAAAGTGCTTTTCTCTTCGGTTCAACGTCGCAATAAACTTCATAAAATTTGATGATATTTATAACCCAGGCACACAAACCAGCTGCCGCCGCTGATTTTGATCGCACAAATTCTGGTTCAAATTCGGGATCTTTAAGATATGGTTGAATCGCCTTGATAATTTCTGGATGGATATTTTCCTTATCATAAGAGATTAGTGCTTCCAGAAATGCGTCGACTTTAGCCATGACGATCTGGAATTCAAAATCAAGAGATACTATATTATATAAACTGTTGTTAAATATGTAATATGTTTCACTACTAAGAATATATACGTAGAGATATCAACAGAAAAAATTTCAATGAATGTGAACATTTGAAAGTGTCCCCTACTTTGTTTAATTTATTAAAATTTGATAATTATAATTTTTAGTTTAGTTATATTAAAAGTTAGTAGCAAATATTACCTTGGCCGCTTTCCAACTACGATCTTTTGGAACTTTAGCAGCAGGCGACAGTAATACCATAACGGCAGCTGTAACATTGGTTACCGCTCCAGGTGGAGATCCGAAGGACTTCAATTCGGTAAGATTGCCCTTGTTTAAAGTATTAAGAGCTTCTTGAGCTGCTATTAGAGCTGGTTCAGCCTTCAAGAGATCTTCCTCGCAATCCTTTTGTTTTTTCGATACTTCTTCTGCTATTATGCCTACTTTGCTCTCTTCCTCATCAGCTAATAAAAATCAGTAACCACGTGTAATAAAATTATTAAAAAAATCAAGGTAAGTATGTAAGATAAAAGTTCATCGTATAATTGAATCTGAATGTAACAAAATGACTAATTTAAAAATAACTTTTATTAACACTATGGCTCGGTTTGGAATTAATAAGAACTAAATTGATTCGGATTCTAGTATTTCATACACCGTTTCTATGAATGCATTCGTATAATAATATCTTTCACACAAAACTAACTTTATCATTTCGTTACCTATTCCTTTTTCATTCTGCACTATCTCAGTTTCAACTCCAATAATTTCAATTAATCGATCAGCTGCATCATTTTTTATTTGTAACTCAATTTCTTGCTCAGCCAGTTTTGTTTTTAATTCTTCGACTTGCGCAGCAGTAGTTTTAAGTTTTTCCAACCCATTTTCAAGTCTAGTAGTAATATAAATTAGTGATAAAAATGAAATAATGTGAATATAAATGTAAATATAAACTATGTAAAATATAAACTACATATGTTTTTAAATAAATCTATTTGTTAATATATAATTAAAACGTAGAAAAAAAAAAGATACTCGGATGCAACAAAATATATAAAATATAAAGAAAAACATTTAAACGTACACAGAATACAGAATAAAGTAAAGTTTGCACAAAAATAGCTAAAATTTTGTTAAGTATGTATTTAAATAAAATTTTATCATATAGATTCATTCAAGCAATTTTTAGAGATAAAATTTTGTGAGAAATAAAAGACATCCTTGAATTTAAATTGAAAATTGGAAATTGATTGTCCAAGCTTGAAGTAATACTTCTAGCATTACTCCTGACAAGAGCCTGATATAATATTTGTTTATATTGATTACGGCTTGCTTATAAATAAGTAAATAAATAAATAAGTTTGGAATATTGAAATATTTTAACCAGATAACTATGACGCGCTCATGGAACAAAATATTCTATATCTTAAAAATTGAGAATACCTCTTTCTTTCAAAAATTGCAATCTGAATAAGTCAATGAGCAAAAAATTGTACACATGACGAGTATATTACCCATAATGAGCATACTCGTCAATCAAGTTAACTTGTTAAACTAGAAAATCTATCTCTATATGTGATTTTGCTTCATGTATGGCACAACTAAAAAAGTTTCAAGTGATAATGACTCACCTCACAACTTTGCTACGTAGTTCAGAGCTCTTATGAGTCAAAAGTTTCGAATACAAGCTGATTTGTTCCAAATACGATTTTGGAGTGGTATAGTTATACCTTCTTTCATTATGCAAAAATTGTTTAGACATTGTATTAACAGATGTGTGAGCGTAAGCCATAAATTTTGCAGATGCATCTCGATGTGTTTCCTACAAGATTTAAAAGTATATATATACACTACACATATTAATGCATACACAAGATGACAATTCTTAATTAATACAAGATAATATATATGGACCAAGAGCTACTGAACTTCTTGAATAAGGGTCAATAAAAAAAAAAGCAAAAAATGTAAAAAAGTTTTAAAAATTAAACTTTCCCTGTTAGCTTCAAATTTTTATATAATTTCATTCATTTTTTAGAAAGTTCAAAAGCAACGACAGATCTCTATTCACATACACGACGACTAATGACAATCGATCCGTATAGAAATGATATCATCGAGAGCGAATGACGAATCATTGGCACACGACTTTTTGCCGTAACGCAGTTCCGTTGCATTTGTACGGATTTACACCCTAGTCGCGCCTAAAGAAGTTTTACTTCAAAAATAATAAGATGATTGTTTCAAGTTTCAAGAGCACTTACTTGTGTGGTGATAAAAATATAAGAAAAGTTAAAATAGTTTGTACTCGTATATAAAAAATTAAAGTAAGTTAAAATAGTGTAATATATTTGTAGAAGCATTAGATTCGCAACTTAAAAATGTAATAGATAATATTAATTGAACATAGATATTATAATTATTATAATTCCAAGTACTAATATTATAATTATATTTATTATACACAGTGTACATACCGGAAGAACATCAAGTTCTTGGAGAAATCTTAACGATACAGACATAAGTGCTTCGTGCGGCCACTCGTGAAACCAATTAATACACGTACAATTGATAATAGCTGGAATCTTCCTCGATCTTACTCTCAATGATGATCCCACAGGTGAGAAACAAAGCATCACCTTCAGTTGTTTTCTTACACGATCTATGAAGAATTTCCAACAGTTTTCCCGAGTATCGACAATTCCAGCACCTTTAACTTCATTTCGTACTCCACCGATGATGTTTTCTACCTCGTCATCCGGAAACAAATCGGGAATCTCTCCTGACGCCAACATGTCGTTTATTAGCACCATGAATTGCTCGTTTGCTATTTGGGCGTCTGTCATTAGAAACATGATGCCTACGTTTTTGAGACCAGTTTTCATGTATAATCCAGATAATTCAGCCTGAAAATAAAAAGCAATATTAGGACTTCTATTATAGCGTATCGTCCACTGTTGTCAATCGAAACCCTTAATCTCAGACTGAGGAACTAATCTGAAATTATTTAATTAAACAAATTTGTATATTGTAAAGCTATACTATTTGTAAATATTGTACTTAAAATTAATATGGTTGATAAATTTAACTATTCATTTGTAAACTTAAAAAAATAGAAAAGTGCGACAAATCTTGCTGTCGATTTTCTTCTCACAATTTGTTTAACATGTAATATATTTAATTTGTAACTGATATCAAATATCTCATAACTAATAGGAAACTCATTTACTTCATATTTAATAAAATTTGTTTATTTAAGTTTATAAATATATTTACTTTTAAATCAGCAAGTCCATATCCCTTTTTCAATTGTATTTGTGAAACTTCGAGTCCTGATATGAAGGCAGCTAATCTGGACAAAGATTGTTTGCCACTACCACCTACACCAACTAGTAAGGCACTTCCTCGAGGTGATTCCAAAATACGATTTATTCTGAAAAAATATATTAAAAAAGTGCTCTTAATGCTAATTATAAAATTAGTAATGAATTCTCGGTAACACAATTAAAATATTATTGCACATTGCACATCTAATACAATTTATATTAAATTTGAATAATCGTCTTTAAATAATTGATTTTAATTATCTATCAATTTGTCAATTCAATCAATCAATTCTCTTTTTACAAGTGAATGCAGCAAAAGATTTTTCCGAAAGTAATTTGATTAAAAAATGGCAAATGAATATATATGAATATTATATGAATATATAATATATAACATATTTTCAATTACTAATTATAAAAATATTTCAACAGAATCAGTATTAGAATTATTAAAAAATAGACATTTTTACGTCTGTTTTTGCAAATTTTTACGACTTTCGCCAAGATATTAAAAATACATCAACGCAGCAAAATACATTTTTATAGTAGTTACTTTTATTTTCGGCAAATTATCATACATATTTGATGACACCTTAAATCTGTAATATCCAATTATGGCTACTAGTGAATAAATATAAACTTTGTTATTTTTTATTACATTAAAGTAAAGTTCTATTATTTATTAACTTTCTCAGCGAGAGATTTACTAATTCTTTTCTGGAAGTTCATGTCATTCTGAATTTCAATCGTATGTATGAGTGCCTGTGTTTGCGTAGATAAGTTAAAAGTTGACCGTAATCGTAAATGTTTTTAAAATACTTATTTAAAATTTTAAAAACCACTTAGTGAAACTCTATAAGGATTTACGTCGATTAGTTTCTCGTTTTTTTAGTACCAGATTTTAACACAAAAAATCTATATTTATAATGCATCGCTCAGCAGTAACAATATATCACAAGAAACAGATTTTTTATAATTGTAAATAATTATGCATTTACCTGCAGACTTGCATCATTGCATCTTCGAACAGGACAAGATTCATAGCCGAGATTAGATCATTATAACTGAGCATCGCTTCTTGAAGTAATTTATTTAGCTGGGGCCACTCCTTGATGGGCATGTATTTTGGTTCGCCAATTCCACTTGCAAAATGGCAATATATATTGGGAAGTTCAAATATTATAGATTCATCCAATTCCTATCATAAGGCATAATTAGTAGACTTTAAATATGTTTATGTATTAGCAAGAAAATACTTACCTCAAAACTTTTTTTTGCTATATCAATTTGCATCTTAGTAAAACTTTCAATATCTTTGTCATCTATTAATTTATCTCCATATACTCTATGGGTCTCGTGCATCCAGAGACGTATTAAATCTTCTTGGCAAGTCAGACAGTCATTTGTGCTGAATAATAATCCCTAATAGAAAGAGATACAAGTAACTGATTTAAGAAGGATAGAGGCCTCATTTACATAAATGTACAATAAAATATTTTATTCTGAAATTAATAACTTGAATAAAATTTTCCCATCCTCATATCCTATTTTACTAGAAGCGCAAAAAAAATTGCAGTAAAGTATCAGGATACTTTATTTTATCCATGAGATGAAAATGTCACGTCCAATAATTAAATTAATTCATTTTTATTATTCATTAACATATTTTTTGTAGTAAAACTTTTTTAGGCGCAACTAGAGTGTAAATCGTTACAAATGCAACGGAAATAGCGTTACGCCCGAACTGCACATCATTCGCTTTCGATGAAATCATTTCTAAACGGGTCGATTGTGATTAGTCTTCGTGCATGTGAATAGAGATCTGTCGTTGTATGCGTAAAAAGGAAAATATTTTTTAGGCAAAACAGATATTACATCTGCTCAAAGAATGATATTATATCGCGAGCGAAAAAGTAAAAAAGAATACAAGCAGTCAATAATTGCATGTTAATTTTAATTACATGAAGTTCTTCAAACACAATTACATGATTAGTGAAGTTGCAAAAATAATATTTGTTTAGGCGTTGTTTAACATAATCCACTGTGTGAACAAATATTACAGAATTTATTAATCAGCAATTACTTCATTTCTCTAATAAAGGTTCATTTCTAAACGCTAATTACAATGACAAACCAATCATGTCATATTTGAAGTATAATTTTAATTATATTATTGTTTTTAAATATTATACATAATTTTAATGCTATTAATATATAATTTATAACTTATCATTATAAATGTGTATAATAGTTGGCACTAAAAATATGTGCATCACGAGTGTTACCATATTACTAATATACATTATTCAAAATTGTTATATGATGTATTTATTTTTACTTAAATGGCATCTTCTACAGTGTTTCTACAAATAAGTTTTACTTCAATCGTAAACCTTACGCGTACTCTTTTTTTTATAATATTGTAGCTTTATCATCAGCTTTACATAGTTCTGACTTTTTCTCGTTGTTAAATCCATATAAATCAGTATTGAATTTTGACAATTTGAAGTAGAAATGTAACTTATAAATAAATTAGGGTTGTAATAAATAATAGACCAGGAAAAAATGGTGCGTGATTTTCATTTAGTTTAAATAAGATATTAATCTAACATGCATGCAAATCTTGATATTGAAGAATCAGTAATATGCTAATTTTTACTAACCTGGAAAACATTGGATAATTCCCTCAAATTGAATACATAATGAAATTTAACAGCAGTTGGAAGAAAAATCTGCGAAGATTTGTTGTGAAGTGTTAAAGAAGCAGTTACAATATTTGGTACCAGACGAGTTACTGTCGATACAAATTTTTGTTCGGCATTCGCAAAATGTTGACTCAAAATTGTGCTGTAGATCGACACCAGAGACTCATTGCAAGGAAAACTAAAAATAATTATAAAAATTGACATTAAAAGCATTAGCATAAGTTGAACATCAGTAGTTAATTACCAGCAATCAGTTTTGTTTTATGTTACATGTATATTTTGTGACATGTATTTCTTGTCCTTTTTGGGTGAAATTTAAACAGATAAAGAAAAATCTAACTTAACTAAGACAAAATAGGAAAGGAAGAAGAAAAGGAAAATTCAGTACAAGAAAACAAATAATTTCTTGTTTAAGAAATTATGTTTTGTTCTTGTTTAGGAAATTATATATTGTTATGTTAAATTCATAAGCTGTGTTTAAATAATTATGTTGTGTTGAATTACATATTTCTGACAATAAAAGTCGTTATAAACCACTTTGGTGTTCATAGCCATTGTTTTTTACCCTATTTCCACGTCTGTCACAACCGTCCCGTTTCTTTCATTATTTGGTTTTATGACTTTATTTGATTTTATCGTATTTGAGGACAGTATTTCAGTATTTTTTCGTAAACAATGTTTAATTTACCATTTAATTAAATTTTTTTCTAGCTAGTTGGTAAATTAACAAAAATATTGCTGATCAAAAAAATATCATTAATTATATTATTCATAATATACTTCCAATCTGTTGAATGCAAATACATTGCACAAGTTTATAAAATAAATTACAGTAGTATTTAAAACTTGATTTGATTTATTATTCAAAAAATTTAGATATGAAAACAAAACTATCTATATTTCCTTAATGATATTTTTATATTATTTGAACAGAATAGAAAAATATTTATTAAAGTTACAAGTTATCACAATTTTTTTCGAATCACTCGTATATAAATAGAATCCACAGTAGGGTATTAGATTCTTAATAAATGTGTTACTTTCATTAACATTAAATCAATTTCAAATCTTTAATAAATATTTTTGTACATTTTTTATAATTTTATTAAATTGTGAAGAAGCATGCTATTGCCGATTCTCCTGTTTGTGTTAAATATTAACGAAAGTAATTAATTTAAACTGTTGCATTTGAATTTAAGATTTTTCAAGACGAACAGCATCTAAAGACTTAGACGATTTTTTTATTTCAAACGATCTATAACTGCCTTTTAAAATATTCATATCAGTTCTTATTATTTATATTAAAATATTTAAAAATACATAGTCATTTTTATCAAATCAAATTGTGGATGACGAGAACGTAAAATAAAAGATGTGTTCTAAATAGTAAAATTTAATATAAAATTATGTCTATAAAAACTGTTGTGAAATGCTTGGACATACAAAACTTTTAATTAGGACTTTTAGACTCCTTTTACTCTATAGGTAGTGTTAAAGAAAAACTAAAATATGATAGAAAGATATTAAATAATTTATTATATAGTATTTGTTGGTACTAATGATAATAATACTGTTAAAACTAATTATAGCTGTTAATCAAGTAATAGAAACAGTTTTAAGTCTTAGGTACTTACCTGACTGCAAAAACTGTAAAATGCCTCTGCAGTCTTGGATTAATTGTGAAACTACCAGAAGTGGGATTCATACAGGATACATATTGACAATTGTGGATATCCTTTAGTACAAGTTTGTTTCGGTCATACCAATGATTATAATCCATGTGCTGGCGAATGAGAGTGTGCGGCTGAACTGTGCCGTAGGCATCGACCTGTAATCAAATATAATTAACTAGTGGGGCGCATGGCGTCGTGCCTTAAGGCAAATTGCTGGAACTTCCCGTACCGTAATTAAACATTCGAGGAATAAATATAGTCAATAATGGTTTTGAATAATTTCGAATAGATTATTTGTTACATACTGTAAAGAAAGTGCTTTTTAAATTGGGCGACGAGCGTATTTTATGAACAATTTACGTGTACGTTTACACGAGGTCATTTTTTTTAAATTATATTTTTTTGATTATTTAGACATTATATATTTAGACATTATATCAAAATTTTGAACATTTTTTAGATGTTTGAAAATTTTTGGAATTTAAAAAAAAACGTTTTTTCTAAATATTTTGAGAATTTGAAAAATTTTGAAAATATTCGATTTTTTTTAAATTATCGAAATCATCTCAAATTTTTGTGAGAAATATTTTTTTTAAATTTTTCAAAATTTAGTTTTTTTTTGAAAACGATGAAAAATTTCTAAAATTTGAATTTTTTTAAACTTTGTTTTTTTTTTGAAAATTGTGATTTTTTTTTCTTTTTCAAAATTTTCAAAATTATTAAATTTTCTGTAAATGCATTTTTTGCACACCGTCTACTTAAGCAAAATGTTTTTTGAATTAATCTAATCGGATGATCCGTTCTCTCAGAAACTGCATAACCGTTTTTACACGCTTTGCGCTCCATACTTCCGAAACGGCATAATTGCCTTTTGCAAAAACGCCTCGCGATCGTATACGAACCAAATGATTTTTTAATCATGCAAATCGGTTATTCCATACTGTCGGAAATGTCGAGGACATTGGGTTGAACCATATAAATAAACATCAAAATTAAAAATCTTGGTACGAAACCCAAAAAAATTACACAAAATTTGTACACAATATTAAAATCTCTATAAATTATCTGATAATTTGATTGCATTGTCTAATGATCATTTTTGACCGCCAAAAAGCATTTTTTTAAATTATTTTTATTGAGAGTCCATAACCGCTAGACCTGCCTTCTCAAAAATTTAATCAATTTTTTATCTTGTCAATACAAGTAAAATGTTTTTTGAATTATCAAAATCGAACTCCGTTCTCTCAAAAACTGAATTACCATTTTTGGCATTTTTTGCCCCGTATCTTTGGAACGGCTAGACCTGCCTTTGCCAAAAACTAATCAGCACGTCTCCTTATGAATACGAATCGAATGTTTTATGAACGAGATCGACGAAAATTTGTATCCGCACACATACACACACGCACACACACACATACACACACGCCACACATACATCCATTTTTTCTAAGGTTGCCAAAATATTCAGAAACCTTTGAAACGTAAAGATATATAAAAACTTTCAGTTTCGATTTTTTTGGGATTACTATAATTTGCCATACGAGAAGTTAACTAGTGGTATGATGCCTTAAGACAAATTGCTGGAACTTCAGAGTATAAAATATTTTCAAATAAATTTAAAAAAAATACATTCAAAAGAATTATATATAATAAGTAATAATAATAATGAGTGTAATTATATTAATATATAAGAAACAAAATATAAAATACACTTTAAAAAATTTAAATAAAGTTTGAGTAGATAACCGGTAAGTTGCATTTTGGATTGAGTCAACTACATTTTCAAATCTTCCTAAAGTTGTTTTTAACTTCCCGTAGGGTAAGTTATAATAATCGCAAAAAAATCGAAAATGAAAATTTTTATATATCTTTACGTTTCAGAGGTTTCTAAACATTTTGGCATACCTTAGAAAAAATGGATGTATGTGTGTGTGTGTGTGTGTGTATGTGTGTGTGTATGTATGTACGTGTGTGTATGTATGTGCGGATACAAATTTTCGTCGACGATTTCGGGAACACGGATCAACCGATTTGAATAATTCAAAAAGCATTCGATTCGTATTGATAAGGAGACGTGCTGATTAGTTTTTGGCGAAGGCAGGTCTAGCCGTTCCGAAGATACGGGGCAAAAAGTGCCGAAAACGGTAACTCAGTTTTTAAGAGAACGGAGCGTCCGATTTTAATAATTCTACTTGTATTGACAAGATGAAGAAGTGATCAAATTTTCATGAGGGCAGGTCCATCGGTTTCGGAGATTTAACGAAAAAAGTAAAAAAAAAAATGCCATTTGGCGGTCAAAAATGATCATTAGACATATGCACATCAAATTATCAGATATTTTATAGAGATTTTAACAATAAGTATACATTTTGTTAACATTCCTATGGGTTCCGTACCAATGCTTATGCGTTAGACAGCAACGCGGCGCTTACGCGCTTTATATTTTGTCCCTATGCAGTTAAAGCAGTACGATTGCTTTGAAAAAAGTTCAGATCTTCCACAATATGTCAAAATAAAGAAAAAAAATTTTTCTCAAAAAAAAAATTTTTTTTTTTTAAAATTTTTTTTCAAAAAAAAGTAATTTTTTGTCCAATTTATAGTTTCTCAAAAATCTTATTTTTTCAAAGTTATTTTTTTTCAAAAATCTTAATCGTTTTTAAAAAAATAATAATTTTTGGTACGGGAAGTTCCAGCAATTTGCCTTAAGGCACGATGCCTTAATTGCCTTAAGACAGAATTCCACTTACAGCTAGTTATTTTTATGAATAATATATGCATTCGCTCTTTTCAGAATATGTTTATGCATAACAACTTTTTGAACTCTTTTGACAATTTGCCCAAAAATATTTGGTACCTTGGTACACTGAATATTATAAATTTAGTTGTTTTAGTGACGTACTAGACACTTAGATGATGATTTTTTGTTTGTTTCAATTTTAAATTATAATAGTATGCTGCAAGCACAAAAACAAATGTGCAATCAAAATTTCAAGTATAAATATCATTCAAAATTTTTTTTTACAAAATTATGGTTATAAGACAGAGGAACAGAGGAAATGTAAGTAAAAATCATTATTAGAATATTGTATTTTCACATAATGTATTTTAAAATTTAATTTTGTTTTTTTTTTTTAATTTTTTTCGTGTTTTAAATTTTATGCCTATTCCAAATGTCATTCATCTGCTGCATTTTTTTTATTCGAAAATAAAATCTTTGATTTTAATTTAATAGTAATATATTTAATACCGTACTGTCATCTAATTTAACTTGACTTTCAAACGTTTTAATTTAATTAAAATATTTAGTGGATTTATTTTTCTTTATTACAACTTGATATGAATATTTTTTATTCATATGTTTTAAGTTTATCCGATTTATTCAAAATATTTGTTAACTTTTCCGATATTAATTTTGCTATTACATTATTTCATTATCAAACATTAATTATATTAATGAAACATCTATTAGAAATAATTTAAAACTAGTGGTGCATGGTGTCGTCCGTGGCTCAGGCAAATTGCTGAAACTTCCCGTACCAAAAACTGAAGTTTTTAAAAAAACTTTTTTAGAATATATCGGACGCCCCGTCCTCTCAAAAACTGAATTACGATTTTTGGCTCTTTTTGTCCCGTATCTTCAAAACGGTTAGACCTGCCTTTGCCAGAATCTAATCAGCACGTTTCCTTATCAATTGAAATCAAATGTTTTTGAATCATATCCCCAGCATACATACGCACACATACGCACACGCAAACACACCCACATACACATACATTAATTTTTTCTAAGGTATGCCAAAATGTTCAGAAACTTCTTAAACGTAAAATTATATATAAAAGTTTTTATTTTCGACTTTTTGCGATTACTATAACTTGCCCTACAGAAAGTTAATAATAAAATTTCGTTTTATTTCAAATTTTCATATTAAGTTATGATAATGAGATATAATAGAATTTGAAATAGTATTATCATATGCTACTATAGTTCTATTAACATTATTTTAGCAGTTCAGGCACCATGGTATCGAGACGCACAAGAAAGGAGGCGAAATCACGGTTGATAAGTTCGACTACCCTGTCAGAAGTCTTGATTAATGAGGCCAAGAAAGTAATTGAAAAATAAAATTAATATATACTATTAAAAAAAAGTATCAATACAACTGAAATAACATCATAAAAACGAATATATGAATGTAGTATGGTAGGAATTTACAAAGACTTTGTAATTTAAAATGAAATCAGTGAAGGATATATTAAAAACTAAATATAGACTTCAGTTACCACTTCCATAGGTTTTAACTAAAAATTATAGATAGCAAAAAATTTTTAGTAAAATAGCCCTTATCTGAAAGCATTGTAAAGTAATAAGTAAGTAATATTGAAAATTCATCACAAAAAATCTGATAATTGTTTGGGTTGCCATCTATAAACGTTCTTAAAAGTCAAAATTTATGACAACTCATAATACCCATAATATATATATATATATATATATAGAATATTATTATTATTATCATTTATATTATTATTATTATTATTGCAGAAGCGTGCAGCTAAAACTTCGGGAATTCATAAGCATTCTAATTGGCAGCGACGAACCCGAAACACGCTACAACGTAGTCAAGCTAATATGGATACAAATCAAGGAGAGAAAACTCCAAGATCCTGAAGACCCAGCCTATATCGACTGTGATGCTGAATTTGAGGATGTGACTGGGATGGTACGCCTTAAAGGCTTTACTATTATGAAGTACCTCAACCACCACTTTTTAGAATAGATCAAACCAGTAACAGTTCAGTCTCATGAGAACACAGTTTATGCTCGTCACTGTTTAATATTTGGGACTTCATTTGGACCGTCGACTCTACATTTGTCTAAAGCGTAAACATCTTGAAGAAAAACTAAGACAACTATATTGGCTGCTGGGTCATAAACTTTCGTCGATGTCAAACAAAACCCGAATCTATAAATCAATTCTGAAACCCATCCGGACATATAGCATCCAGCTTTGTGGTACTGCCAACCAATCAAATATCGCGATTCTGCGGAAGTTTCTGGTTAATTTGTTTAAGGAAATCGCCGACGCATCAAAATGCACTCCCAACTGTCTTTTCCACGACGAACTGGGAGTTACTTTTATCAAGGAAGAGATTTCCGGACATAGTCATAAGTACCAAAACAGGCTCACCGCTCACTCAAATATCCTTGCAAGAAAGCTGGTAGAACATACACACCTCAGATGACTACACTGTTATGATAATTTATGTTGAGAAATTTATACATTGCTATTGATTAAATTTAACTTTCTGAAAAAGAAATTCGTTTTTACAAAAAAAATCTGACTTGCTAATTTATTGTATTCTGTACGTTTTCGATTTTGAAAATAGTATGTTGTGTGCGCGTGTGAGAAAGCCGAATTTTATTTCTTTTTCCGTTTTCTCAAAAAGCGGCAGGCTTACTTGTCAATAAGAATCAAATGAATAAATATTTTGAATTAATTCAACTCAAGTGGTCCGTAATTGTCGACTGCATTCATTTTCCCGAAACACAAAAATATCTTAAAACTTTTATTTTTAATTTTGTGGTGATTACTTACCCTACAGAAAACTAAATATGAATAACCATATAAAACAGTGATTCTCAGTCTTTTATCGTAGGGTACCTTAGAAATTTTAAAACCATAATTCCCCTCCCACATACAAAATATTTAACTTTTAAAAATTGCTTTGTTACTGAAAAAATTTAAAAGATAAGTTTTACGAAGAAATCTATTAAATTCTCTTTATGAAATTATTATCAAAACATCATGAGTAAAGTTTCTAAACATGTCATAACTGGAATTACAAAAAAAATAATTTGATTACTGACTTACTAGATGCTTGCTGCAAAAATATTTAGTACTAGGTGACCCGACAGACGTTGTCCTGTACCCATGTCTACAATTTTATAATATCCTATACTAATATTTACCGTTTACCTAAAAATAATAATTATTGTTTTTTAAATTACTCTTCACGAAAAATGCATATACATTTATAATATGAGCGATGTTAAATGTAGAACTGCTTTAAATAAAATGATGAGTCTTAATTCCCACACTATATTGGAAATTGAAGTCTTTTAAACGGTATAATGTAACCATAACCATAGCATTACACTGGTATGGTTGGGTTAAATTAATTTAATTTTTTATTATTTAAGATATCCAAAATTGCATCTTAAACTTCTCTTAATCGATATCGTGAGGGCCGAATTGTATGTATTCATCTTTAGTTTTCCATTTGTTGTTATAAAGTGAAATGTTTACGAATTTTAAAAATATTGTGGAAAGATTAGTAAAAGATGCAAAGAAATTATATATTGAAAAAAAAAACTATATTGAAAATTTAATATAACAATAATATAACACAAAGTGTGGAGACTTGAGATTGAAGCTAAATAAGTTTGAACCTAATATATGAACCTAAATATTTTTGCAGCAAGCATCTAGTTAAATATAGAAAAGTCAGTAATCAAATTATTTTTTTGTAATTCCAGTTATGACATGTTTAGAAACTTTACTCATGATGTTTTGATAATAATTTCATAAAGAGAATTTAATGATTTCTTCGTAAAACTTATCTTTTAAATTTTTTCAGTAACAAAGCAATTTTTAAAAGTTAAATATTTTGTATGTGGGAGGGGAATTATGGTTTTAAAATTTCTAAGGTACCCTACGATAAAGGACTGAGAATCACTGTTTTATATGGTTATTCATATTTAGTTTTCTGTAGGGTAAGTAATCACCACAAAATTAAAAATAAAAGTTTTAAGATATTTTTGTGTTTCGGGAAAATGAATGCAGTCGACGATTACGGACCACTTGAGTTGAATTAATTCAAAATATTTATTCATTTGATTCTTATTGACAAGTAAGCCTGCCGCTTTTTGAGAAAACGGAAAAAGAAATAAAATTCGGCTTTCTCACACGCGCACACAACATACTATTTTCAAAATCGAAAACGTACAGAATACAATAAATTAGCAAGTCAGATTTTTTTTGTAAAAACGAACTTCTCTTTCAGAAAGTTAAATTTAATCAATAGCAATGTATAAATTTCTCAACATAAATTATCATAACAGTGTAGTCATCTGAGGTGTGTATGTTCTACCAGCTTTCTTGCAAGGATATTTGAGTGAGCGGTGAGCCTGTTTTGGTACTTATGACTATGTCCGGAAATCTCTTCCTTGATAAAAGTAACTCCCAGTTCGTCGTGGAAAAGGCAGTTGGGAGTGCATTTTGATGCGTCGGCGATTTCCTTAAACAAATTAACCAGAAACTTCCGCAGAATCGCGATATTTGATTGGTTGGCAGTACCACAAAGCTGGATGCTATATGTCCGGATGGGTTTCAGAATTGATTCATAGATTCGGGTTTTGTTTGACATCGACGAAAGTTTATGACCCAGCAGCCAATATAGTTGTCTTAGTTTTTCTTCAAGATGTTTACGCTTTAGACAAATGTAGAGTCGACGGTCCAATTGAAGTCCCAAATATTAAACAGTGACGAGCATAAACTGTGTTCTCATGAGACTGAACTGTTACTGGTTTGATCTATTCTAAAAAGTGGTGGTTGAGGTACTTCATAATAGTAAAGCCTTTAAGGCGTACCATCCCAGTCACATCCTCAAATTCAGCATCACAGTCGATATAGGCTGGGTCTTCAGGATCTTGGAGTTTTCTCTCCTTGATTTGTATCCATATTAGCTTGACTACGTTGTAGCGTGTTTCGGGTTCGTCGCTGCCAATTAGTTTGGCCAATGAGGGCGATAGACGGTAACGCTTATGAATTCCCGAAGTTTTAGCTGCACGCTTCTGCAATAATAATAATAATATAATAATAATAATATATATATATATATATATATATATATATTATGGGTATTATGAGTTGTCATAATTTTTGACTTTTAAGAACGTTTATACGAGGTGTGTTCAAAAAGTACCCGGAATTACTAATAATTAAATTTCGCGGGTCTGGAGTGTCTGATTGTCAAAATTTTTTTTTTATTGTGTTGGTATACATGCCCCTAAAGTATGATGAAATTTTCATCTATATTTACTGTTTACTTTGTCTGTGGTAGTCGCTAAGGTTCGACGTGTTTTTCTGAGCTCGGCGATTTTTACAATGGAAGAATTGAAAAGTCAAAGAATTTGTATTAAATTTTGCGTAAAAAATAAAATAAAGTGTTGAGTAGCATATGATAGTACTATTTCAAATTCTATTATATCTCATTATCATAACTTAATATGAAAATTTGAAATAAAACGAAATTTTATTATTAACTTTCTGTAGGGCAAGTTATAGTAATCGCAAAAAGTCGAAAATAAAAACTTTTATATATAAGTTTACGTTTAAGAAGTTTCTGAACATTTTGGCATACCTTAGAAAAAATTAATGTATGTGTGTATGGGTGTGTTTGCGTGTGCGTATGTGTGCGTATGTATGCTGGGGATATGATTCAAAAACATTTGATTTCTATTGATAATGAAACGTGCTGATTAGATTTTGGCAAAGGCAGGTATAACCGTTTTGAAGATACGGGACAAAAAGAGCCAAAAATCGTAATTCAGTTTTTGAGAGAACGGAGCGTCCGATATGAATAATTCAAAAGACATTTTACTTCTATTGACAAAGTGAACAACCGGTGAAGTTTTTGAGAAGGCAGGTCCAGTGATTCCGGAGTTCTAATAAAAAAAGTAAAAAATAATGCCATCTGGCTGTCAAAAATGATCATTAGACATATGCACATCATATTATAAGATATTATATATAGATTATAATGATAAGTACAAATTTTGTGTTAGACTTCGGCGAGGCGCTTACTCGCTTTGATATTTCGACTTTAAAACAGCTATGTCAACGGTGCAATTACTTTAAAAAACATTCAATATTTTCAAAAAAAATCTAAACAAAAAAATTCGAATTTTCTAAAAAAGTTTTTTTAAAAACTTCAGTTTTTGGTACGGAAAGTTTCAGCAATTTGCCTTAAGGACGACGCCATGCACCACTACTTTTAAATTACTTTTAATATATATTTCATAAATATAATTGATATTTGATAAAATAATGCAATAGCAAAATTACATTAGAAAATTGATATTGGATAAATTAACAAATATTTTGGATAAATCGGATAAATTAAAAACATATGAATAAAAAAAATGTCCACTAAATATTTTATCTAAATTAAAACGTTTGAAAATCAAGTCAAATTAGATGACAGTACGGTACTAAATGTATTTCCATTAAACTAAAATCAAAGATATTATTTTTCGAATAAAAATATACTTTGCAGCAGATAAATGACATTTGGAATAGGCATAAAATTTTAAACTCAAAAAAAAAATAAAAAAACAAAATTAAATTTTAAAATACATTATGTGAAAATACAATATTCTAATAATGATTTATACTTACATTTACTCTGTTCCTCTGTCTTTATAACCATAAATTTGAAAAAAAAAATTGAGAGGTTTTTATACTTAAAATTTTGATAGCACATTTGTTTTTGTGCTTGCAGCATACTATTATAATTTAAAATTGAAACAAGAAAAAAATCATCATCAAAGTACGTCAGTAAAACAACTAAATTTATAAAATCCAGTGCACCAAATCGTTTTCGGCAAATTGTCAAAAGTGTTCAAAAAGTTAACAATGATTGCTTATGCAAAAACATATTCTGAAAAGACCGAATGCATATATTATTCATCTTTAAAAAGATTCGAAAATGTAGTTGACTCAATCTAAAATGCAATTTACCAGTTATCTAATTTTTTAAAGTGTATTGTATAATTTGTTTCTTATATATATATATATATATATATATATATATATATATATATATATAATAATATAAATACACATTTCTTTTGAATGTCTTTCTTTTGAATTTTTAATAATTTATTTGAAAACATTTTATACTTTGAAGTTCCAGCAATTTACCTTGAGGCATCATACCATATACCATTATAATTCTCGTATGACAAGTTATAGTAATCGCAAAAAAATCGAAAATGAAAATGTTTATATATCTTTACATTTCAAAGGTTTCTGAATATTTTAGCATACCTTAATTAGCAAAAATAAATGTATGTGTGTGTTTGTTTGTGTGTATGTGTGTGTGCGTGTGTGTATGTGTGCGAATACAACTTTTTATCGACGTCGTTCAAAAAACGTTCAAAAAACGTTTTGGCGAAGGCATGTCTAGCCGTCGCAAAGATATGGGGCAATAAGTGCCAAAAACGGTAATTTAGGTTTTTAGAGAACGGAGCGTCCGCTTTTAATAATTCTAAAAAACATTTTACTATTTCTGAGCGTATTATAAAATACGATCATCGCCCAATTTAAAAAGCACTTATAAATTTGCAGTAAGTATTTATAATAAATAATCTATTTGAAAATCTTCATAACAATTATTGATTATTTTCATTCCTCGAATGTTTAATAGCCGCTCGGAAAGTTCCAGAAATTTGCCTTAATGCACTATGCCATGCGCCGTTTTTAATTATTTAGATGATATTAGTTATTTAAATGAAAATTCCAACTACTTATTTCGAATATAAAATTTTCCTCACTTAATGCGATTTATGATTGATATCATTCAAACTGACCTCTAATATTTGAACTCATGCCTATGCACTAGAAGAACCCCTGAAGTAACTAAATCATCAAAATCTTCTGAACGGTTTTTCATTTTTCAAAATCACTTAGGCTTTTTTTGTGAAAACCTGGACGAAAAAGTTTGCATGTTTCTGCTAATTCCAAAGTAAGGACATTGTCGATTTTTTTTGCGTACCTAATCAAAATTCCTCCATATCGAGTGGTCTCAAATGGATTTTAAATTTTTGTAATCGGTTCAGCCGTTTTTGACAAAACTTCGACGAAAGTTAAACTTTGATCCGTCAGATTACCAAAGTGACTTTTGACACAAATTTTGAATTTTGAACTTTTATAATTAAACCATTTGTCGTCTGACAGTAATATTTCAGTATATTTTTTGAGACCATAATTACTATCATCACGAAGTTATTGGTGTTTTATTACGAAGAATTGGCCTGGCCGATCTTTAACAAAAAGTAATCGGCACGATTTCCAACCAATAACTTTCAAACAGTTTTCAAACAATCAAAGTGGGTTCAAGATTTTTGGCTAAAACGTGGACGAAATATTTTCCCTTTTGTGGTTTTCATTTGGGGAAATAAAAATAACTGAATTATTATAAAATTATATCTATTAACGGTATATATATATATATATATATATATATATATATATATATAGGTAGGTAGGTACATAACACGTTAACTATTAAATTAAAATTGAACTGGAATCTAGAAAATTACATGTTTTTGGAATTTATCCTTGAATTCGAAACAAATAGTGTAACTTATAGAATATATTATTCATCAAGAGAGCATTCTCATATAGAAGCTTTTGAAAATAGATTTTTCCTTTTTAATATTTTCAAGGTTTATTTATTCAAAAATATATGTGCAAGAGGATTTTTCAAAATCTAAATCATTTTTGGAGTTATTTCGCTATTTGTCTGCAATAATCTTCGTATGTTTTCTTTATCTTCGAAACTTTAAACGCGATTTTCTAGAAATTTTATGATTTTTCAACTTCTATTGAACCGATTTACTTAAAATTTTTATGGAGTCTAATTTATAAACTTCTCTTCAGTATAAACTTTCATGAAAAATTGATTTAAAAACATTGTTTGTCTTTTAATGGAACGGATGCGGCCCGCGGGCGGTATGTTTGACATTTCTGGTATACACTATACATATATATATATATATATATATATATATATATATATATAATCTACCAATATAAAATTGCCTTACCTCTGGCATGTTCATGTCATCAATAAAGTATATAAGCACTTTATTCCCTGGAGGACCATAGTTTCTTCCAGCTTTTTTTTCAAGGGGTTTTTCCATAATTCTCTGAAGCATTTCCGATGTAGTGTAGAAGTTGAATGGTACATTTGCTACAGCAAAATTTTCCGAAAGTGATGAAAGTTTTTCACTGATTAAAACTGTCTTTCCGCAACCTGCGGTACCAACCAGCATTACCGGATGGCGCTTAGCCATCAGGATGTCCAGGAAATAGCGCAATCGGATGGATTCACTTGTATGCACTAGTGCGGCCTGCATTGTAAATTTAAATGTTTCATTATAATAAATAGTTCAATTATTATTAGTTGCAAACAACATTTTATAAGAAGTAATTGAAATTATTATTACATGTATTATAGGTAATTACATGTCGAGGAAGAAGAAACGTTTCTAAGTATCTGTGAATAGGATACATATAAGAGTGGTAAAAACAGGTATTGCCTACTAATATTTGAACTTGATATTAAACAGAAATTGATTTAGAAGTACACATTTAGGGCACAGTTAGGGAAAAAGTCCGCGGGTATAAAGGTCCACTACCGATATCCCAAAAACAAGTAAAGACAGAATTTTTTTAACAACAATATCAGAAAGTATAGAAAAAAAGATGCATAACCAGCCATCACCTCAATTCTTACGACGTTTGAAAATCTATTACAAAAGTATTTACTTTCATTGTTAGTTTTTTTGTTTGTGGGGACTGTGGTTTAGTTTACGAGGCATCAATTTATTTAATAGATTTATATATAGGATGTATTATTATTTTTAAGTTATATTCAACGTTTTTTTTTGCAAATAACCACTGTAAAAGCAAGCATGTGGTTGGGGTAAGAAGGACCAACTGAACCTTTACCCTGGCAAAAACTATGAAATAGTAAATAAAAAAGTAAATTGAGTTAAATAGAAGCATTTTAAAAAGAAATCAATAAAATAAATAGTTATTCTAACTCTGCTGATATTTATGTCGAAATACAAGATTAAGGTTATATACACTGCTATCTTTGTCAAAAAATAGGCCCATTAAATTTATATTTTGTATAGCTATTGTTTCATAGAAATCCCCTAAAATTAGAAATAAGAGGCTGGATTTGTTCGTCCCCTGGCAGTCCCATTTCACCCCGCCTTTGAGGCAAAAAAAACAGGTAAAAGGTTTTTGAAAAACAGCAAATAAAATACATTTTTACAATTTAGCTGGGAATTTTACTGAACATAAACAAAAAATATGGGGCAAAAAGGACAAGGTGACAAACTTTTTAAAAACAGCAAATGAAGTACATTTTTACAATGATTATTTACATAGGAGTTTTACAAAACATGAATGGGAAATATGGGGCAAAAAGGTCAAAGTGGCAAATTTTTGAAATAGCAAATAAAATACATTTTTACAATGATGATTCAGCTGAGAGTTTTACTGAACAAGAACCGCCTAGGCCTATGAGACAAAAAGAGCCAGGTGTCAAATTTTTGAATAACAGCAAACAAAATACATATTTACAATGATGATTTAGCTGGGAGTTTTTCTGAACATAGTTAGTATTGTTTGTTTGATATGTGTTATTTGTTGTGATATAATTCATTTGGTTTTCACAATATAGTTGCTCAAATTCAAATTAGTCAAACTGGAAATAATATTCACTGAGCACGTATAAAAATGTCAAACTCATTTCAAATTTTATAGAAGTAATTATAACTTTGCTTTTTCCTTAAAAAAATAGAGCTGCATCATTCCTTGGCATAAGTGAGACACAATCACAATAATTAAAAGTTTAGTAAGTTCTAAAATTGATTTTTGTTTACACAAATTATATTTGGCATGATATTACTAAATAATCATTTAAACCACAATAATTTGTCTTTTTGTATTTATCGATAATAAAGAAGAAAACAATAATAATAAAAAAAGTCATATCTCTGAACAACAGGTCTCATGCAGACCATAAAAGACAACCCGATTTGCGACCTTCAATTTAACACCCTGATTTTATGTAATTTGGTACTTAGAAAAACACAAATTTTTAACAAATTTAAAAGAAAAATGTGTGTAGTATTTATGTTAATAAAAATTATTATAACAATAGAAATTTTTCATCTAACCTGCAAAGGCATTTCTAAATCCAATTCAAATTTCGGAACCTTCTCCGACCAATTGACAAATTGTTTAGTATCAGAGTCCACATAGTAGTCTAAAACGGTACCTCCTGTTGGAAACTTAATTGATTTAAATTCATTTATCCACCACTTTGTAAATTCGATACGATGATCAATAGTTTGGTCCTGAAACATAGCGGAACCAAATGCCCAAACACAAGAAAACACAAAATATACTTCGTACCACTCCTTAGGGCAATTTACTGGAGTATTTTCAGTTGTCAAAAGACAATCTAGTAAATGACACAGCATCTGAATATGAGCCATTTCCGCGATCGGGGTAATTTTCTTAAATCTGGTGCGGATGTTCTCTAAACACGATGGAATATATTTGTCAAAAAGTATCACCAAGTTAGATTTTTCGGCTGCGATTGTGCGTTTTTCTACCCAACTTGTTACGTACCTGTAATAAATACAGATTTGAATTAGAAAAATACTGTATGGTATTTGAATTAAAATAAGTAAAACTATGGCGCGAAAAATTTTGCATAAAAAATGGTCAAAATTGTAGAAAATATAGAGAGCATTAAAAGTTTTAATTAGACAAAAGATTGAAACATTGAATTTTCAGTAAAGTTTCAAATTGCTCAAAATCATTAAAATCAAGTCGTATAAGATAGGATTCGGCAAAAAATTTTTATACGACATTTGTTTTCAAGAACCTTGGATGATTGGTTGATCATAAAATTGTACATTTAATTAATTTATGAGTGACAAGATTGATATACTGACAAAAAATAAAACTATTTGTAAAATGTTCAAAAAAATATTTTGTTCAAATGTTCTAAACATCAAGGATTTATAGGACTCGATAATACATGAAACTTTCTTACTTGTTTACTATGACATTAATAAAATTCATTATTTTTATTTATATTATTTTGATATATACCTATTTTGTATGTTTGTACGTGTATTTGTATGTTTTTATGTATAAATTTAATAAAAACTCTCAAAGCTTTATATTTATGTTTTATATTTTTTTGTGTTTTCTTTGAAATGGTATAGTTCTTATTTTTAAGAGTTGAAAATACTTTGGATATTGTCATTCTATTTGTTTTGTAATTATTATAAAATTAATAATGATGACATATATCTTGTGAAGAAACGTACAGAATAAATAAATTTTACTATATATTGTTATATAATTTTCTACCTATTGACTGCTAACTTTTCAAGAATAAATTTTAAAGTCGAATAACATCTAGATATAATCATCTCTAAATAATAAAGTATAGGGTTTAAAGATCTGCAGGTAAAAAAGTCCACCACCGATATCTTAAAAATAAGTCAAGGTAAGCATTTTTTAACAACAATATTTGAAAGTTGAGGGAAAAAGATGTATAACTAGCCATCACCTTAATTCTTACACTATCGGGAGATAAAAGACAATATTTCAAAATCCATAACAAAAGTATTATGTTTCGTTGTTAGCTTTTTTTGTAAGCACCGTTGTTTAGTTTACGAGACCGTAATAAAATGTTTAATAATACGTTATTTAATTATTTTATAAGCTATATAATTAATTTTAAGTTAAATTTAACAGTTTATTTATAGCCTTCATAAAAACTTACACGTGGGTGGGATAAGGACTAATTGAACCTTTACCCTGGCAAAAGTATAAAAGATAAAAATGTAAATAAAGTAAATTAAGTTTGAAAAGCAATGTACAGAAGAAGTTAAATAAATATTCATTCCAACTTATGATTCCAGCTAATGATCTTTTTGACAAAATACCAGATTAAGGTTATATATATACAGTAGTACAAAAAATGTACCTAATAATTTTATATTATGCATTGGTAACTAATGTAGTTGTTTTTTGTAAAAAAAATTGATAATTGAATATAAACATTAGACCTTTTTGCCCTGTGGCCCCCGTCTGTGGGGTAAAAAAGGCCATGTGACAAATGTTTGAAAAAATTGTAAATCATTTTTACAATGATGAAATAGCAAGTAGTTTTACTTGATATATTTTATGTTATTTGTTTTGATATAATTGGTTTTGTTTTTACAATATAGTCGCTCAAAGTCAAATTGAAACTGTGTCCCACACTAGCTTATAAATGATATTATTATATATAATAAAATAATATACCATATATCACAAACTGCAGTTACAGTTATGAACTTATAGTTACTATAAATTTATAGTTTACTATTCACTTACGGATTCCAGCCTAAATCCTGCGAGTTTATATAAAGTATTCCTGCACGCGAAACCGTAGCCGGCGTAGCAGTTCGTAGATTCGAAATTTCAAAGAGCAATCTCATCGTAGGCGTCAAGGCAATACGCTCGTTACTGGCAAGAGTCAAAACTTTATTATCGTCCATTACAGTATTTAAAGATTCAATCCACATGGGGTCAATGTCACCATCTAGAATTATCCATTTAGGTTGATTGCCAGAAATATTAGCCTGCAAATGGAATTGTTATTAGAAACTAGCTGTAAGTGGAATTCTGTCTTAAGGCAATTAAGGCATCGTGCCTAAAGGCAAATTGCTGGTACTTCCCGTACCAAAAATTATTTTTTTAAAAACAATTAGCATTTTTGAAAAAAATTTACTTATTTTATAAAAAATTTTTTTTTGATAACAAAATTTTTTTTAAAGAAAAATGTTTTCTTCATTTTGACATATTTTGGAAATTCTGAACTTTTTTTTTCAAAGATATCGTATTGCTTGAACTGCATAGAGACGAAATGTCAAAGCGCGCAAGTGCCACGCCGCCGTCTAACGCATAAGCATTGGTACGGAACCCATAGAAATGTAAAAAAAAATCATACTTATTGTTAAAATCTCTATAAAATATCTGATAATTTGATGTGCATATGTCTAATGATCATTTTTAACCACCAGATGGCATTTTTTTTTACTTTTTTCATTAGATCTTAGAAAACGCTAGACCTGCCTTCATAAAAATGATCAATTCTTCATCTTGTCAATACAAGTAAAATGTTTTTTGAATTATTCAAATCGGACGCTCCGTTCTCTTAAAAACTGAGCTACCGTTTTTGGCACGTTTTGCCCCGTATCTTCGGAACGGCTAGACCTGCCTTTGCCAAAAACTAATCAGCACGTCTCCTTATCAATACGAATCGAATGTTTTTTGAATTATTCAAACCGGTTGATTCATGTTCCCGAAATCGTCGACGAAAATGTGTATGCACACACACACATACATCCATTTTTTCTAAGGTATGCCAAAATGTTTGGAAGATTTTGAAACGTAAAGATATATCAAAATTTTCATTTTTGATTTTTTTGCGATTACTATAACTTGCCCTACGGGAAGTCCAAAAATCAAACAAAGTAGTTGAATTCAAAATTCTATAATTTAAAACTAGAACTCTATTCCAGCATTTGCAAAATTGACAAGAACTTTAAATTCTTGGATTGTAGTTTTATCAATTTACTGACCGCTATTTATGGTGTTTTAAAATATGATATTCATTCCTATAAATTTTAATTAATTCACCTTATCATATTACCTGATCTCTCATTATGACTGAAAATAAACCATCTTTCCATTCTCTTGTTGCGGGATTTATTATTCCAAACAATTCATCGTTTGTAACAGCTTTAGGATTTAAATCATTAAATATCGGCTTTTTCTGTATGTTTTGATATGTTTTCAGTAGAGTCTTCCACACCTGTGTTTTTCCAGTGCCAGCATTTCCAACGACGAATACAGAATGCCTCACTTCTAACAGCTCTTCCAGCTGTACAACTTTTAATATAAAATTATCTTCAGGTTGTAATGTTAAATCTATTGCTGCTTGTTTTACTGTTTTTTCAAATTCCACATCCCTCTTGCGAGGTACTTCTAAGGCAGGAAAAAGATCACCTATTAGACCCATGAATACTGGCATATCGTCTGTTACTATTTTTGGTATGTTGAAATCTCGCAGAGCTCGCATTAGAACTTCTTCTTCAGGTCTACCTCGATCTCCTCGCTAATTCGAAACAGAAATATTAAACATTAATTAATCAATCTCATATATAACATATAAATCGATCTATAAGTAGATACATTTAAAGCTATTATATTTATCTACAATTTGTACTTTAAACATTAATTTTCATTTCATTTCATTTAATCTCTCGAAAACATTATCCTCGATAACAATCATGTTTTAATGCATGTTCTTACTAGACCTTACTTTTTATATCGTATATAATTTACCAAAAAAACTTATTATTCTATAAGTTACCTTAAGTGATCCAGCGACTACCAGTACAGATTTGATAGCTCTCAGACCCCAGTCATAATGATCTTGCTTCGACAAAAGCTCTTTGCATAATGTATACAATGTTATAAATTTTCTAGCAAGAATTCTTGCATCTTGAAATCCTTCTGCTACTAACATAATTTCGCAAATTAATTCGAAGTCGGGAACGACCATGGCGCACGGCCTAAAAAATGGAAAATATAAATAATTTATAAATAGGTAAGAATGTACAACGTACTTCTTAAAATACTCGATACAATTTAGTTATTTTGAAACGTACAACACAATGTACAACTTCTTAAAATAATCGGTAACTTTACCTAAACAACGCTTTTAAATTCTCTGGCAACTCTGTTCGTCCAGCATAACCCGGATTCATAGTAATAAATATTCCTACCGTTGGTGTAAGGGCTATTTGCTCTCCCATGAAATTAAAAGTAGTCTTCTTATCTCTAATTGCGTCCTGTACAGATTTAACTTGCACAGCAACTACAGATAAAACTTCTACTGTTATTCTGTTGAATTCATCAAAACATCCCCAAGCACCGGTTTGGGCTAGTCCTTTGTATATATTGCCGCAAGATTTGTAATCCATTTGTTCAGAACAATTGAACACATAAACCATAATTCCAAGAGCTCGGCCTAAATCTTTTGTAGTTTCCGTTTTACCAGTTCCGGCTGGACCAGCAGGAGCTCCGCCCATGACCAGATGCAATGACTAACAAAAAAAAATTGATGCAATATATAAAAAATATGGCAACACAATTTAAAGATAAAAAGTAGTATGATGCATGAATATACACACACACACATATGTAGATATATATATATATATATATATATATATATATATATAATATATTTTGTATTATTTTTGGATTCTTGTTCGAAACTCTACAAAAAATATACACAAATCCAAGACTCTACCATTCAATAATATATATATATATATATATTACAGCTAGTATATATATATTATATATATACTAGCTGACCCGGCAAACGTTGTTTGGCTAAGTAATGTATATTCTAATCAATTTCTAGAGATATTCAGATATTCAGATATTCAGATATTCAGATATTGAGATATTCAGACATTCAGATATTTAGATATTCAGATATTTTGACATTCAGATATTTCGACATTCAGATATTCCGACATTCAGATATTCCGACATTCAGATATTCCGACATTCAGATATTCCGACATTCAGATATTCCGACAGTCAGATATTCCGACATTCAGATATTCCGACATTCAGATATTCCGACATTCAGATATTCCGACATTCAGATATTCAGATATTCAGATATTCAGATATTCAGATATTCAGATATTCAGATATTCAGATATTCAAATATTCAGATATTCAGATATTCAGATATTCAGATATTCAGATACTCAGATATTCAGATATTCAGATATTCAGATATTCAGATATTCAGATATTCAGATATTCAGATATTCAGATATTCCGACATTCAGATATTCCGACATTCAGATATTCCGACATTCAGATATTCCGACATTCAGATATTCCGACATTCAGATACTCAGATATTCAGATATTCAGATATTTAGATATTCAGATATTCAGATATTCAGATATTCAGATATTCAGATATTCAGATATTCAGATATTCAGATATTCAGATATTCAGATATTCAGATATTCAGATATTCAGATATTCAGATATTCAGATATTCAGATATTCAGATATTCAGATATTCAGATATTCAGATATTCAGATATTCAGATATTCAGATATTCAGATATTCAGATATTCAGATATTCAGATATTCAGATATTCAGATATTCAGATATTCAGATATTCAGATATTCAGATATTCAGATATTCAGATATTCAGATATTCAGATATTCAGATATTCAGATATTCAGATATTCAGATATTCAGATATTCAGATATTCAGATATTCAGATATTCAGATATTCAGATATTCAGATATTCAGATATTCAGATATTCAGATATTCAGATATTCAGATATTCAGATATTCAGATATTCAGATATTCAGATATTCAGATATTCAGATATTCAGATATTCAGATATTCAGATATTCAGATATTCAGATATTCAGATATTCAGATATTCAGATATTCAGATATTCAGATATTCAGATATTTCGACATTCAGATATTCCGACATTCAGATATTCCGACATTCAGATATTCCGACATTCAGATATTTCGACATTCAGATATTCCGACATTCAGATATTCCGACATTCAGATACTCAGATATTCAGATACTCAGATACTCAGATATTCAGATATTCAGATATTCAGATATTCAGATATTCAGATATTCAGATATTCAGATATTCAGATATTCAGATATTCAGATATTCAGATATTCAGATATTCAGATATTCAGATATTCAGATATTCAGATATTCAGATATTCAGATATTCAGATATTCAGATATTCAGATATTCAGATATTCAGATATTCAGATATTCAGATATTCAGATATTCAGATATTCAGATATTCAGATATTCAGATATTCAGATATTCAGACATTCAGACATTCAGACATTCCGACATTCTGACATTCCGATACTCCGATACTCCGACATTCCGATACTCCGATACTCCGATATTTCGATAGAGCTAAATGTACAAAAAATGGCAGTTTTTGAGAGAACTAAGTGTCCGATTTGAATGATTCAAAGAAATTTCTGCTTGTTTTAACAAAATAATTGCTAATGGAAAAAAATTGTTATAATTTTTTTTTCAAATTTTTTTTCTTGAAATTTTTAAGTTACGAAGTTTCAAGTGACATTCGATGAATTAACGAACAATTATCTGACTACGTTCAGTAAAATTTCCAGCTACTTCATCATTGTAGAAATGCATTTTTTTATGTCTTTCAAAAATTCGTTATCTACACCTCTTTACCCTATAGGCGGGGTAACTTGGAACGGCCAGGTGGCAAACACGTTTAAAACCTTATTTTAATTTAAAGGTATTTTACAAAATAATTACATTTTTAACTAATGCTAAAAAACTACCAACGGAAGAAAATACTTTTATTATGGATTTTCGAAGATTACCGATATTTTGTCAATACAATCAAACTAGAAGTTTTATATACTTTCTATAGAAAATCCAATGGTATAATCCAATCCAAGTTTTTTTTGGTCTTTCGACTTATATTGTCGTAAATATTCACGTAAAACTTCCTATTAAAAGTAATTGAACACCATCGGTCAAGAACGTTTGACATTTCACGTAATAGCCACCGTCTATTGTTTTATTCAAATTACGCTTCTACAGAAATTTTCAAATTAAAAATGTAAAGTTTCTACGCGATTTTGGAATAATATCTCACCTTTTGGACTTTTTCTAGATTGGCACGAATTATTCAAGTCTAAGACTGGCCAAATCAGTTTAGCATTTTTTTAGACATTTTTTTTAGACATTTGAAAGAGAGCTCCATTTTTATATATAAGATATAAGATAAGTAAGTTCTTCAAGGGCATACATCTAATAAAAGGCCAAGATTTAGAAGTTAATCTTTAATTTTTCCAAACGTTTCGACATAGGATTTTATGTCATCATCAGTGAATATAAATATGGTCTTACATCAGTAGCTAGCGCATGGCACATAATTTTGCGCTATCATATTTCTCAACAGCAAAACTAACTTCTTTATATATATATATATATATATATATATATATATATCTAAACTTAAGTCTCAGTTTTGTTTTCAATTTCTAATGTAATTGAATTGAATTCAATTGTTCATGCATACTTATACCGACAGTTTTAGTCGGTATTACACACATGCGGTATTGAGTCCTACATACTCAAACAAAAGACCTAGCCTGGTAAGCGTAAACTCATTTCCTTTGCTATACAAAAAATACACACATATACTTTTACCAAATTTGATCTCATTCGATTCAGAATGGCTTAAAACGTCGAGAAAACGTGAAATTTGCCAATCGGATTTTTTTATGAAAACAAACTTCTCCTTCATATGCATATACATTGGAAATATTTTATATTTGTTTGTAACACGTTGAAAAAATGTAAAAGAAGATTCAAGATATAAATTCAATTACAAAAAAGTATAAAAGCAGATCGCATATGAAGTACATACCAGTTATAACCAAATTATTTAAATATAATATTGTAATTTATTTATACCTGAGTCAGTGTGATATAACATCTGTCAGTCAAAGGTGTAATGACCAAACGCGGTGTATTACCCAAATATTCGTGGCTATATTTAAATTGGGCATCGCATATATTGGCAAAACAATCCACTTTGCCTTCATCCCATCGATGTCGTAATTGAGATTGCCACATAAATGCTGCGCCCGTTTCTATTTTGGATTGAATGAATTTATGAACAACGTCTCTTGAATGCACATCTATTGTACATATTGTCATAATCTTTTGCCTATCACATTTTGTCAATTGTCCAAGGAGTAAGGAAATCAGCGTGGACAGTTGCTGGATTTGCTTCTTGTAGTAATCTTTAATCGCGTTGTCGTAACCCTGAAATGATTAATTTAATTAAAATACTATTATTAGCCCTGTGGTTCAATAATTTAAAGTTCAGTTTAAGCATTTATGGTAAATGCAGCGTATTTGAATTTTACAATACATCAGTCTTTGGAGATCGATCATCTACTGCTAATTATCAATAGCTGATAGTGAAAAATAATTGATTAGATGGAACAAATTTCTAGACGCCAAATAGGTGTAGTGTATAGAAATCCAGAAATAACGTTTGGTGAAAATGCATTTAAATTTTACGCTTGTAGCAGCTTGGTATCAGAAAAGTTGCTGCAATAAAAGGTAAGAAAAATATCACAAGACAAATATTGATCATTGTCGATCAAGTAGTAAGAAGAATTTGCCATGTTAGACCAAAAAAAATAGTTTAGTTTTTACCAATGTTGTTATAATAATCATGAGATTATTTTCTACACTTGTTTAATTATCAAAACAACTACCTCTTCCAATTTAGCAAACGCTATATTGACTTCTGTTGTCCACCAAATTTGAGTACCACAAAGAGATACTTGCGCCGGATAATCAAAAAGCCATTGATCTCTTGGTTTTTCTTCATACATGTAAACAGCTGCTTTGAAATACAGTCTTATTGATTCTCGCATCGATGTCTGTAATCTATTTAGCCACACTTCCACCTTTAATAAAAAAAATATGAAGTTAATAGTAAAACAAACAAAAAAAAAAAAAACTATGAATGATGCATCATTATTTTGCAAAGCTTCTAAGTATTGGAATCTCATTTTGAAACAACAATTAATTTTATCAATACATATGTTAAGTATCGCAATTTGTTAATATAAAATCAACATAATAATAATAAATGGTAATCTGCCCGAAGGCAGGTCCATGGTGTGAGAGCCACCACAAATAAATGATTCCCTTACCCTTCATCTATCATTACCTTTACCACTATTCCCTCCCCTCCCCTTAATATCAACATATATAGAATTATTTTTAGATAATCCGCAATTGCTCATGATAATGATACATAATTTTAGTCAAATTTTAATTTCAATATTACAAAAAATGATTATCAATTACAATATTAGAATAAATTCATGATCAAGTCAAGTTGTTTTTAGACTCTCAGATCATGTAGTTATATTAGGTTGTCAAATATCTTCCGCTTTTTTGCTATTGGTTTATAATACAAAAAGGCGGAAGGGAGATATTTGACAACCTAATATTTTTAAAAAATGTGAAACCATGATATTTTCTGATGGTAAAATTCACATAAATAGTGTACGTGCTTCAAAGGGAATTACCTATCACATGTCAAATTTAACATAGTCAATGTATCATTGATGCGAAAGCATATAGTATTAAGAAACTGATAATAGAAATATACTAACCGGTCCATTGCAATCACATTCTTCATTAAAAGCAACATATTCCGTATCCTTTGCAAACATACCAAAAGAAGACTTAATACTGTTTCCATCTTCATCCTCTTTGAATTTGAGTTTAGCCATTGAATCAAATAACTTTGTCAAATGACGTGTCACCATATGCGGCTGATTGCCATTTGACAATATATCTAGCAAATCTGCAGAAGACACAAAATAAAACCTAGGAAATGCCAATCGCTTTGTTTCTAAATATTCAGCCAATGCTTTTTCGCACAAAATTAAATTCTTCTGCAAATCATCGAGCTTTTCAATTAAGCCCTCTCTGTTGGTAGCTTTTATGACGTTTGGTGTTGTTGACATTGTTTTCATTAAAATCTTGAATTCGTGATCTATGAAGTCAAATCGCTCCGAATCTGTTGGCAACTGATGGCGAATATCTTCGGAGCTCATAAAGATGCTTTCCAAATGGCACCAAGTCCGTTGAACTTCAAACCATATCGTTATTACTTGATCCGCAACCAATAATTTATTTTGCCATGTAGAAACTTCTTCCAAGAAGTATGCTACAAATTTTGATGTTATCAGATTTTGTAGCACGACCTACAATAATAAATTACTATTATTTATTCATTCATTAACTAAAAATAATCAAATCTAATTTTGAATTATGTAAGACTTTGTCTGGATTATTCCATTCTTACATATTACGATAATTAATAAAATTTATCATGGTCTATGAACAGGGTGTCCCAGACCATGACGTCAAGCCGGAACGGTGTGATAATATTAACCTTAACCCTACTGAAAAAAATTACAAAAAATATCATTTTACGTTGTTTGGAAATTATGAGCTTTTAATTGCATCTAGAGCTTTGATAAAATTATGACCATTTTTTGGTTATTGTATTTAGCTTTTATTAACTTTGTTCATTTAAACTTTGGAATCGTAACCGTGAATAACATTTCTTAATCCACAGTATAAAAAATACCACAATTAACAAAAAATAGTCATAATTTTATCAAACTCTAGATGCAATTAAAAGCTCATAATTTCTAAACAATATGATTTTTTTTTTCAAATTGACGTCAAGGTCTGGGACACCTTATGTAATCGCCATTTGCCTTTGAGCCAGTTGCCGATATCGAAAATATTTTTGTTCATGGGCAATTAAGGTAAATCCCTACCAAAATCTTATGACTCTACCAGGAAGTTCGGAGGAATTGTAAGATCTGCTGAAGAATTTACGAAAGCCCAATGTAAAATTAGTTAAATTTAGATAATTTATGACAAAAAAGTTTGTGAATTCTGCAATTCTTCACAAAAAATGTAGCCTAAACCGTATGTAAAGCACTGCGCAATTTTTATTATGAGAGTTAGAAATAAAACTGAACACAGACATTCTAATTACTTTGAAAGACCAGATATACTTCACTACTTAATCAGAACCTTTACATTTAATGGAAAAATTATTAGTTTAGTATAAGATTTGTGAAATGTTAACGGTTCAAGAAATAAATAAAATAAAATAAAATTTGTCAAGCAAGCGTGAACACTGCATTAAATAAATAAATTTATTAAACAGTAAGTTGCTGACCTGGTTATCTTCTAATGTTTCTATAAGATTTTCACTAGTTTTCAATAAACTTGATCCTGTGCGAACGTGTTGTTCTTGATCAAATTCCATAGCCGACCAGGTGCTATCAAGTTCGCGTAGTACCTTTTCCATGGACATTTCCTTTACGGCTTTGTCAACAATCGTTTTCACTTCATCTTCGCATTCATGCAAATTTAACGCCAACAATTCAGCTAATGTCGTTGTGTGATCCATGATGAATTTTGTCTTTAGATATTCAAGCAAGTATTAGTAACAATCCTTATTAATGTAATGTAATAAAATTCACATCACTTTGAACATACATGTATACATTCAATATATCCAATTCAACCAACTAAACAAAACCTTTACATACTTTCAACAAAAAATAAGGAAATAAATACACATAAACATATTTACATATAGTATACTTAATCCTTAGGGAATATTTTGTGTACTATATAATGTTAAAATTATTATTATTAAAAGAAATTTTCAAACTATTATTAAAACTAGTGACTAATTTGTGCATAACAATACCAAGCATATTGTAGATAGCTTGTAATAATTAACTTCCCGTAGGGTAAGTTATAGTAATCGCAAAAAAATCGAAAATGAAAATTTTTATATATCTTTACGTTTCAGAGGTTTCTGAACATTTTGGCATACCTTAGAAAAAATGGATGTATGTGTGTGTGTGTGTGTGTGTGTGTGTGTGTGTGTGTGTGTGCGTGTGTGTATGTATGTGCGGATACAAATTTTCGTCGACGATTTCGGGAACACGGATCAACCGATTTGAATAATTCAAAAAACATTCGATTCGTATTGATAAGGAAGCGTGCTGATTAGTTTTTGGCGAAGGCAGGTCTAGCCGTTTCGGAGATACGGTGCAAAAAGTGCCGGAAACGGTAACTCAGTTTTTAAGAGAACGGAGCGTCCGATTTTAATAATTCAAAAAACATTTTACTTGTATTGACTTGATAAAGAATAGTTCAAATTTTCATAAAGGCAGGTCTAGCGGTTTCGGAGATCTAACAAAAAAAGTAAAAAAAAATGCTATTTGGCGGTCAAAAATGATCATTAGACATATGCACATCAAATTTTCAGATATTTTATAGAGATTTTAACAATAAGTATAAATTTTGTTTATTTTCCTATGGGTTCCGTATCAATGTTTACCCGTTAGACAGCGACGCCGCGCTTACGCGCTTTATATTTTGTCTCTATGCAGTTAAAGCAGTGCGATTGCTTTGAAAAACAAGTTCAGATCTTCCAAAATATGTCAAAATAAAGAAAACATTTTTTTTCAAAAAAAAAAAAAAAATTAAAAAAAATATTTTTTTTTTTTCAAAAAAAAGTAATTTTTGGTCCATTTTATAGTTTGTCAAAAATCTTATTTTTTCGAAGTAAATTTTTTTCAAAAATTATAATCGTTTTTAAAAAAAATAATTTTTGGTACGGGAAGTTCCAGCAATTTGCCTTAAGGCACGATGCCCTAATTGCCTTAAGACAGAATTCCACTTACAGCTAGTTTAATAAAAATTTTATGTAAGGGATAATAAATCTAGATTTACTAGATTTAAATATTTTTATTGCAAGTGCCAAATTCAACTTTTAACAAAAAAGTATGAAATTGAAATGTGTGAGAATGTTCTTGAATACAATTTTGAATAAACAGTTTCTTTATCTGCTGTTATTAACTTATCTTATTTTTTTCTATATTTTTACGTTTTAAAGCTTTCTGAACATTATGGCACACCTTAGATATAATGGATGTATGTGTGTGTATGTATGTGCGGATACAATTTTGACGTCAACGATTTAAGGAACACGAATTAACCAATTTGAATGATTCAAAAAACATTCGATTCCTATTGATGGGGAGACACGCTGATTAGTTTCTGGCAAAAGCAGATCCTACCGTTTTGAAGATACGTGCTAAAAATAGTAATTCAGTTTTTGAGAGAACGGAACGTTCGATTTGAATGATTTAAAAAACTCAAAAAATTAAAATTTTTGAAAAAAGTCTAATTTTTTCCAAAAATTTCAAAATTCTCAGAAATTTAATTACATCAAGGTTTTCAAGATGTTTTAATGTTTTCAAAAATTTTAAATTAAAAAATCTGGTCATTTTTAGTTTACAACTAACAACATTGTAATTCCTTTTGTATTCATTTTGTTAACTTTCCGTAGAGCCAAAAAACATTCGATTCTTACTGATAAGGAGATGATTCGTTTTTGGCAAAGACAGGCCATTTTGAAGATACAGAGCTAAATGTGTAAAAAATGGCAGTTGAGAGAATAAGCGTCCGATTCGAATGATTCAAAGAACTTTCTGCTTGTTTTAACAAAATAATTGCTTTTGGAAAAAAAACTTTTTTTTTTCAAAAATTGTTTTTTTTTGTATACCGAAAATAATTCAGATTTTAATTTTAATTTTGACTAAAGTTCTAATATACTTCAAACAAATAATTTCAACTTTGCAATTCAGTTTATATAATTCTTATAAATATTATACAGTATTTATAATAATCTATTTGAAAACATTTAATATTTCTCGAACATTTTATTACGGTACGGGAAGTTCCAGCAATTTGCCTCAAGGAACGATGCCATACACCACTAGTTGTTTTTAAAATTATATATTTACATACACTATTTAACATATGTCCGTCATAAAAATTATTAGTATACTTAAAGTAGTGAAGTAGTTGTACAGTACTCTAATTAATCTAATTGTGAATTACTCTAGTTCAAGTTCTTAATACTTTACTAATTTACGTGCATTTATATACATATAATATAAATAATATAAACGATATGTGGAAACAATATACATACACGCTCATTGCTTACAAGTGAACATTCAAATAAAATTAGCTTATTAACAAGATGAAATGGTGACAAATTACTTACTGTAACCTCAGGACCAAGTGCAGCTAAACTCTGCAATTATGTCAAATGAGTATAATAATTTGGTACTATATACAAGATGAATATATTACAAATTGTATGTACAAAATCCTGTTGAAATATATTGATATAATATTATCCTGGTGCCCTTTTATATTATCTGCCTGATTTTATGTAATAATAAATTAGAAAGTTTTCTATTTTAAGCATAAATTGTACATTTTGCTAGAAACAACAAACGTGGATCAACCCGCATAATCTCCATATGTTTTGAGACATGAGATTTATATGTATTGAGCAAAATATATTTTTCCCTGAATTTTGTATAAAAATCAAATCAGGCAGATTATCAGAATTTTCTTATAACACCATTAATAAATGTGTACATCTGCTGGCACTGGGCAAAGTAAATTCCAAATACCATCGATGTACAAATATTTATAATTTTGGTAGTTTTTTTATAGTGGTTTAGGATTTATTGCCCAGCGCCAGTTGTGCATATGAAAACTTTTATATATCACAATTCGGTGAAAGAATTTATGTACAACTGCAACATTTTTTTGATTGTATAATATTCAGGTAATTGTATGTTTAGCACTATTAAATTTTAAAATATTAGATGTAAATGATATAAAAAAGCAAATATTTACAATTTGCAGTAAAAGTTCATACCAAACAATGACTACTATAAAGCATAGACAGCCCCATATAAATATTTAAGATTATAGAATATTATATTATTTGTTTTATAATATTATATTATTATAATATAATTATTAGTATTACATCTATTGATGTTCAATATTCAATATTTTCTGTTAGAATTATATATCGTTAAATGAGAAACATTTCCGAAAAGTGGCGATGTGATATAAAATTATACTGGCCATAAATAAAAGCATTTTATATTAAGGTTTTATGTATATAAATTTATTTGCAATAAAATAGAGCATTCTAAAACCATTAGTTTTACTCCATTGTAAATCATAAATATTTATCAAACACATAAACCTTATAAACAAATTAATACATCAGAAATTATTTTACTATTTTGTGTTAAAATGAATGCGTTTTATATGACCACTTTAGTAGGTATAATTAATAGAATTATATAGTCTATAACAAATTAAAATTTTTGTTTTAATGGATTGACCGTCAAATCCAAGCAATAATAAGTGAAACCTTTTTAAATTCTTTGTTAATATAAAAATAATTCTTTACTTTCTCCAAATAAACTTTGAGTTTTTTACGTATAAATTCGTCTTTTCATTAGGAATTTTTTGTGTAAAAAATTACAATTAGTTTTACGTAGCTTTTAGTCGGTGACCGTTCAAATATGAATAATAATTTTTTATCATAATATGATATTATAAATATAAGAACGCTGTTCAATTCAGAATTATAATTGATGTATTTGGAATAAGCTTGTTATAATTTTTTTCGAGCAATGTTCATGTAAAAAAGCACCAAATTAATTACAAATGAAAGTGATACGAAGTAATAATAGGAGCAAACCGAAGCAAATAACAAATTGTGATCGAGATCTTAACTGTAGTCATTGTTAGGCAGAAGCAAGTTTATATTTTAGTATTTTTCGCAAAACTATATTTTGATTGTTTTAAATGTATCTGATCGCAAACTACATTTTATGTACAATTTAAATCAAATTTTGTTCAATATATACAATTTTCAACTATCGGATATAAGTCACAACATATACCTTAGTGGATTTCATCAACTGGTGCCAATGTCGATCTCTTATCGCAGTATTCTGCAGCTCACCTACTGCTCGCAATGAAGTCAGCATATTTTTAACAGTAGCATCAAGTACATTATATGTATCCCAATTTCTCATTTCTTTGTCCAGCATTCTAACATCTTTTGCAAACTTTTTGCATTCAATATCCATGTTTTCTACATCTATTGTCCTCCAGGGAGTTGTTTTCCAATCTTCCACACTGGTTTGAACTATAAATACGTAATCCCACAATTGCTGTAAGAGGAGAATAATATTATATTTTTATGGGCATACAATTTTTCAATTTGAGAAATAATCACCTTAATCATGCGTAATTCCTTTCTGCACTGTTTCAACAACTTAAATTCTGGAACACTGACCTCAAATAACGAGCCTGAAGATTGGATGGATGTCATTCGACATTCTAAACGATACAAATCACTGTTCGTATGATCGAACAATTTATAAGGATCACGACAATCAAATTTGAAAAACGTTAATGATTTGAAAAAATCTCTATATAGTAATACATCAGCATCAAATTCCAAAATTTTCTTCCTAATGAACGTTACTTCAGCAGCTTGTAATGGTGCAACTTGTTGCTTTATTGTTAAGGCATTCTTTTTTGTATTCGTCCATTGTTCTGGTAATTCTTGAAGAAGAACATTCACTTCCTCTGGTATATCCATATCATAAAATTTTAATAACTCAATAGTATCAGTCAGGGGTCCAAACATATCGTTAGTTACTTCGCTGCGTTCTTTTATGTTCATCAGATACCCCATAATTTTTACCAGCTTTTCATAGTCACCTTCTTGAACAACTTGAAGTAAACCTTCATCAGTTTCACGAATAAATGCTGCTAAATCTAGAAGCCTATTAAAATATTTATTGCTTATAATATATTGACCATATCATCAAGTTTGGGTGTAAAAAATTATAATATCGTCAAATTATGAGATCATTAAAAAAGTGAATAAAGATCAGTCGTTTTATGCCGATATCAACAAGACAATCGGCATAGATAAATAAACATTTTAAAGTTACATCGTAGTACAAATCTTGAATCAATGAAAAATGCTTGAATCAGAAGAATATTTTACCCTGTTCCTTGAAAATAATAAAACAAATTAAATATTTGTTTAGCAGTGTACTAAACGTAAATTTATTGATTAGAAATTATTTCCATATTATTCGTAGTTTCTAAAAATTTTTGAAGTTATTGAAATGGAAAATATTTTTTAGGCAAAACAGGTATTACAGCTGTTCAAAGAATGATATTATATCGCCAGCAAAAAAGTAAAAAAAAATACAAGCAGTCAATGAATGTATGTTAATTTTAATTACATGAAGTTTTTCAAACACAATTACATGATGAGTGTACAGCGATTGAAGTTGCGAAAACAATATTTGTTTAGGCGTTGTTTAACATAATCCACTATGTGAACGAATATTATAGAATTTATTAATCAGTAATTATTCATTTCTCTAATGAAGTTTCATTTGTAAATGCTAATTACAATGACAAACCGATCATGTCATATTTGAAGTATGACTTTAATTACGTTATTGTTTTTAAATATTATACATATTTTTAATGCTATTATAAATATATAATTTATAATTTATTATTATATAAATGTGTATAATGGTTGGCACTAATAAATGTGTGCATCACGAGTGTTACCATATTACTAATAAACATTATTCAAAATTGTTATATGATGTATTTATTTTTACTTAAATGCTATCTTGTACAGTAGCAAATAAGTTTTACTTCAATCGCATGTGAACCTTACGCGCATTTTTTTTCTTAGTATTTTTCGTTCAAATTAATACTTTTCGAAAACTGTTGTGACCTTTAACTTCGAGTAAATGCATTAATTTGCTTAAAAAACTACGTGATAATAGCGAAACTTTCTTCACTAATTTTTCGCATGGTTTACCCATTTTGTGAAAATTTATATACAGATAAAAATATTATTCATCATTACCTATTAGTTACATCATCTACCAAATGTGTTTTGAACATATTGCCCCACTTCGCCGCTGTGTTTAAAAGAGATTGCCGAAAAGGCTTAATGTCTACCTGAAAATAAAAGTTTTGTGTTAAAACTACTCTATCTATTCTTTTATAAGTATTTTGAAAAATTATTCACTTGGAACCACCCATTAAATATCTGATTTATCTCAATTTCCTCAATTTCTGTAAACAGCGATTCATAATTGTCAATTTGTTCTCGAAATGATTCAATTTTTGGTGCACGTTTTGGAGGTGCCATAGGATCATCGAAGGTAGCAAGTTCCAACTCTTCAGGATTTAGCAATCGTCCATAAGTAAGAAATATTTCCATGTTTGCGTGTCTGTCTTCCAGCCATAAATATGAATATTTGTCAAAGTTTCGACAAAAATCTGTTGCTTTTTGAATAACATCATCAACATTTTGCATAATTTCATTTTTCATTTCCTTTATATCATTATTTGCACAAATAATTTCAGCATAAGTTTGCTTACTGGAAGCAACTCTTGGAATCAAACTACAAATTTTAATAATGTCGCTGACTAACTCGGCTATAATGTGACTGAAACAGCCGGGCTCATCTGGATTCAGAGATGGAACAAATACTAAATTTGGTTCTTTAAGTTCTAATTTTGATTCGAATAGAGGTGATAGTTTGTTATCAGGATCCATATTCTCGATTAAATAACCCAAGCTAGAAAAATGTATTTTGTTACTTAAAATAGAATATAAATATAATATGGCCAAAAATATAATGAATTTCAGTTACAATCGCATTTGCAGCAAATAGACGACGCGTGTTAAAAAAATAAGATAAACGTTTTAAATTGCATTTGATTATAAAATTTTTATGCTATTGAGAGTTGGTACATATTGCCTTAAGAGGCACACCTAGTGTGACAACCTAAAAAAAGTCATTTATGGAAATTAAAATAACAATAAAACTAGTGAATCCATCTATTTAAAATTTTGAGGGTATATTGGTTTTGAGAATATACAGTGAAATTTTTGAAATAAAATATTAAATATTTTTGAAATGACACGCAATCTCCGGCGGCGCCAAAAAAAGTTCCTCCAATGCTGGAGTGATGTAGCCTTCTCCGTTGATGAAAAATTTAAAAAAATCTCCGTAAGCCAGAACATATTGTCTGTACGATGACCCTCGGGCGAACAAAAAAATCAAAAATTGACAAAATGGCGGCATGTTGGAAAAAAAGTTAAATTTTTCCCAAAATTTTGATCGTTTTTGGCTTACCAAAATTCGATTTTTGATCAGATCAAAAAACTTCTTCTTCGTATGGACAACAATATAGTATATAAAAATTCAAAATTAGATTTTTTGAAAATTTCACACTAGGTGTGCCCCTTAACACAACAGGCCATAAGTTTTAAGTAGCATAGTTTGTTTTTGGCAGATAAAAAAATAGACGATTTTTATTGTGCTTGATGTATCTTATCATATATATACCATTTGGCAGTCAAAAATGATCATTAGACATATGCACATCAAATTATCAGATATTTTATAGAGATTTTAACAATAAGTATATATAAATTTTGTTTGCATTCCTATGGGTTCCGTACCAATGTTTATTCGTTAGACGGCGACGCGGCGCTTACGCGCTTTGACATTTTGTCTCTATGCGGTTAAAGCAGTACGATTGCTTTAAAAAAAAGTTCAGAATTTCCAAAATATGTCAAAATAAGGAAAAAATTTTTTTTTCAAAAATGTTGATCGTTTTTAAAAAAATAATAATATTTGGTACGGGAAGTTCCAGCAATTTGCCTTAAGGCTAGATGCCATGCGCCCCACTAGTTTAAAATAAAAGTTCTTAAATTTATCAGCATTATAAATCTGACGTAAAAAGAAAGATTAGTTTCCACTAAATATCAGAACAAAAAAGAGAAGATTATATAAAACCATTTTTTGTCCACATATAATAAAAATATTATTTTCAAAGAATAAGCGAAATAAATATTCCTTCATGATCAGACAAAAATTAAATAAACTTACCTACAACCGACAGTTTTTAATAGCGAGTCATATACGATTTCATCAACATAGGAAACATAATCCTTCCAGGTAGATTCATCTATATTATTTTGCAAACCAAGTAGAGTCATATTTTCTTTTAGAAGGGAGTGAATTTTTTCGGATGCGTTAATTATTTGTGAATAAGCTTTTTGCGTTCGGTCACTTCTCTCGTCCAGGTATAATAAAGTGTCCTAAAATAAGCACATAAGTTAGTATGAGATAGTTTGAAAATCTCATGCATATGTGAAAGATAATACTTTTCTAGAATTTTTCCTTTCAAATAAAGGCACTTTGGACCAGTATGACATAATATCCTTTATTGCCTGAATATTTTCTTTCGCTTTCGTTACTCTGTCTTGAAGTGAGTATATAGGTGCTTCTAGGCAATTTAAATATTGACCCAAATCTAAAACAGAATAATTTATATAAGTATATTAAAAATTTATTAACCATACAGATTTTTTCAATAAAATACCTGGAGAATCCCAATTTAAATCAGTTTGACCTCTCAGTATCAAAGCATCGATAGCTTCTATGTCGGTACTTATAAGATTATATTCCACCTTTCCACAGATAAGTTTTATTTTATTATAATAGTAAATTATTTTCTCCAAATCATTTGTATATTTTCTGAAGGTTTCATATTTATTAAAAATCAGAATTGCTTCTTCAGGAATATCTTTACTGCTTAATATTTTCATGTACCGAACCTCTTCTAAAATTTCTGCTAACTAAAACATATGTAATTACTAAGTTTGACCAGCAACAAATTAAGTAATATACGTACCCCTGGATCAAAGTTTAATATAATTAAATTTGGATTATCGTTTTTTCTTTCTATTATAGGTTTCTTCAGATTTTTTGATATTTCTAATGGTATGAATGTGATCCATTTTTCAAACACTTGTTTTTCGAATGATTTTATATCCTTCATAAGTGTTTCATAAACAGACAGTATTTGTTTTGCATGATTTGTTGCAGTGATTCTGAAATTCAATAATAAATCTGATTTTAGAGAAATATTGAGGCTCTGCGCTCAATACTAATATTTAAACAGATGGTATTTTTTCATAAACCCAGTTTGCGATTTTGATGAAACTTGACACACATTGTTATTGTACTTCACCAAAAATTTGACCGAAAATTTAAAATTGGAACATTCAATTGTGAAATAAAATTCTTGGATTTCTAATTTTAAAAACAGTTTCAAAATCATCAATTGGTCATAAAGATTACCTGAGATATCTTTACATTACTTAGTCGACAGTTTTCCGTAAGCGTTTATTATCTCTTGATTTGAAAAAGACAGTTTTGGACAAAAGTTTGTCCGGATGCATTATTCTGAACGTACTACTTACGTCGCAAAGATTTTGAAATCTTTGATTGGTTTGTGAAATTAATATATTCAAACAGTAATAATATGCATTAATTTCGAAATAAGACTCCTGGTCTAAAATTTGCTCATCTTGTGATAACACATAATAAAAACGTTAAGTTATCTTACGCCTTTTGTATTTTTTATTTTTATTTAAATCAAACTATTAAATTTAAACATCATACCGACAATTCAAGTAGAAACAAAAACAAATGTAAACATTTTGTAAATTCAGCTATGAAAATTCCAACTTCCAATTTTCAGGGTTAATTATCAGGTAAGTTTAAAAACACAGTCTTCAGAAAGTACATACAAAAATTTTTGAATATTGCACAGCAGAATATAAATTCTCTTAAAGTGTTGAGCTAAAAAGTTTAAAACTAGAATTTTCTAATTGAATTTTTATTATTAAATAAATTATATTCAGAAACTAAAATAAAATTCAATACCTTTCGATAAAAAAATGTAATGCCAACTATATTGAAATAATTAAATTTTTTGTAAATTTGTTGCTTCATTTAACAGTTTTTATCAAATTCTGCTTACGCTCGTTGGGGGCTCCCTGGCCCGGGGGCCCCGTATGATTATACGGATACGGCTAATACGGCGGTAGCTACGCCCCTGATGAAGAGTCATATCAAGGTTGATGATTTTTTAGTAAGAAGATGATTATAAATACTATTAATATCACAAAGTTGCCAAAAAATCAAATAATAATTATTATTATGGTTAATTCTTTTTATTACAACAAATTCTATACTTTTTATTAACTTCCCCTAGGGTAAGTTATAGTAATGGTATACCTTAAAAAAAATGAATGTATGTGTGTACGTATGGGTGTGTGTATGTGTGTATGTCTGTGTGTGTATGTGTTTGTGTGCGGATACAAATTTTTGTCGACGATTTTGGGAACACAAGTCAAGCGATTTAAATAATTAAAAAAACATTCGATTTCTATTGATATGAGGCGTGCTGGTTACTTTTTGGTGAAGCCAGGCCGAGCCGTTTCGAAGATACGGGGCAAAAAGTGTCAAAAATGGCAATTGATTCTTTGTGAGAACGGAACGTCCGATTTGTATGATTCAAAAAACATTTTATTTGTATTGGCGAAATGAAGAACTGATTAACTTTTGGGAAAGCAGGTCTAGCGGTTTCGAAGATTTAACAAAAAAGTGAAAAAAATGTCATTTGGCGGACTATCACGACTACTTTGAAAGGAAGCTCAAAATTTCCAAATTATTTCAAAGTATGAAAAAATCAAATTTTTCGAAAAGAAATTTTTTTCAAAAATTTTGAATCTTTAAAAATTGATTTTTTTCGGAGTTCTAAAAAAAATTGAAGTTTTTTACAAATTTTAATTTTTGGTACAAAAAGTTCCAGCAATTTGCCTTGTGGTACGATGCTATCCACCACTAGTTTTTCATATTTTTATATGTAAAACAGGATATATAAGAAAGAAGTATAAAAAAGTAGTGCTGTTACAGCAGTAACAGTTACTGATATTTATTAGTTACAGAAAATAAATATGTCAGAATAATATATACTGTCTACAGTGACAAAATAACACATTACGTGAATTGTTTACTTTACTAAACTCACTGATGTTGAACGCTTTTGAAGTAATCAATTGGCATCGAAGCTCTAGTCTTGAGTTGCCGCGACCAGACCAAAGCTCCCGAAACAGGAGGCATCCATCTGTCCAGTGGCATCCAACCACAGTTTTCGATAAAAGCCATTTGATCTTGAAATATTTGTTTACACACCGACATCTCTTTTCGCAACATGTTCAATATTTTAACGTACTTGTTCGTGAATTCCTTTCTGATCGTTGGCCGCTCAAGAACTGATCCAGCAATGTTTATTAACTAATGTAAAAATATAAAAGTCATTTAACATAAATTATAATAAAGGATATATATTATTATTTACTTATTCAGCTTCTTTTTATCTATGCAATATTTTGATAAATTTTGGGCTAAACTTGCATCTAAATATTATAGTAGGCCCTCTACAAATTTTATCAGAAACTGGTAAAAACTATCTAAATAACTACTGACTACTTTTTCTAACACAGTAAAGTTGGCGTTGTTAGATTTTTGTACTTTCTTTATCATTTGACAGCAAATTATATAATTTGGATTACTTCTTTACTTCACTCATTCGGCATATACTTTGAATATGATAAGATTACACCAAAATTTTATTTACCTTGAAAACTGCTTCCAAATTGCAACATTCATCAAACGCCTGGCATAAAACCGCACAAAGCTTTAAATCCAATTGCAGGATTTTTTCTTGAAACCCATCAAAATCATCTTGAAATGAAAGATCTGCTGGATCCAGTACATCATATGTTTTGCTGGCAAAAACAGTGAAGTAAGCATTGAAATCTGCGCTAATATCTTGTATTTTGGCACTAAGGGTGCGTCCTTTTAAGCCCGCTATTTCGATTTTTTCGAGCTTCATAAATTCTAAAACTGTGGTAAAAAACCATTTGATTACTTCCAACCGTTCTATAAATAAAATACTACGCTGAAATATTGTATTCGGATGTATGGTCCACAATACTGGTGCCTTGTTCTTGAAAAATGTTGGTAGTCTTTCTTTATAGTAATCATAATGAGTACGGAATAGCTTCAAAATGTTAATTGCATGATCTAATCTTTGCATTGCTTCCTCAATGTCAGTATGAAATAAAGTAGTTGGATCCAAAAAACGCTTTGCCTAAAAATATATATGACTATCTTAATTTGCCATCGTTGAAATTCAATTACATAGATGAATTTATAAAAATTTTTAGCTGTAAATGTAATATAATGACAGTTTATGTGCACTTATTGATAACAATTCAAACGATATAATTAATTATAATATACGCATATTATTTTATGGTACTCATTAATTGCAAAATATTAGCAACAAACTTAAACTATTTACTTTTTTCGTCAGGATTTTTAATGATTACTAGCAAAAAAACGACAAAAGCTTGAATTAAACAATATGGATATTCAAACCAGTTTTGGATATTCAAAGTTATTAAGCAATTAATAAACTTTACACATTACTGTTAAATAAAAAGTTAATCTCTAGCCGGACGTAAGATTTCTAATAACAGATTTATTTAATATAATTCATTTTTCTCTCTTCCCATAATTTTAAAAATTAGACATAAATAATACTTACTTTAATTCGAAAAAAGTATAAGTTAATATAATACATAACGTCAAGCCAAATCGGGACGATAGTTTTGACCTTAACATAAAAAAAAAATGGGAAAAAAGTATCTCACGTTGTTTGGAAATTATGAGCTTTTAAGTGCAACCTAGAGCTTTGGTGTTATCATGATATTTTTTTTTTGGTTATTGTGGTTAATTTCTACTAATTTTGATCATTTAAACTTTAAAACCGCAACCATGAATAACATTTCCAGGACCACAATAAAAAACAAGAACACATTTGTCCCTAGTTTTCAAAAATTAGGACTTTTGCTATACTATGAAATTGAAATTTTCAAAATAGGTCCATTTTTAGAGGATTCCTTCAAAAAAATGTACCAAACCTTGTAGGAAGGTTCACCAAAAGTTGGCGCATTTAATCAGAATTGTAATGATAAAATATATGATAATTTTCATTATTGTAAAAATTTGAATAAAAAAATAAAAACCACGGCACGGTTTTGCAAATACATTTTACTTACATTGAGGTCAAAAATGTTTGTATTTGAGAGCTCCAATGTGCGAGAACGAAACATGTACGTTTATAGAAACGAATTTGGCGTTTGAAACTTTTTTCAAACGCTATAAAATTGCATAATAACTTTTTTATGCATACCTGTTGAATTAACAAATTACAAATTTGTTTCAACAAAACGACGAACTTCGACGGCTGACAGTAGTATCGAGAATTTGCACAAGCCAGGCAAACGACATGCATAAGAGGCTTCAATAAAGGACCAACATCCCCAAAATCGGTCTCTTCCATTTGTACAAAATGTCTCATTAACGGCTGCAAATACAGTGTTATGTCCTTTGCTTCGTCAAGAGCTGAAATAATTTAATTGGTTAGAATTCACTCAAATACAGTAGCAAACTCCTTGATAACAGTGAACTATCCAAGAAGGTTGAAAAGAAAAGCATCAGTAGATTTAAGTCATCAACTCTCCTGATAAAAAATTGAAATAGCTTAGTCATTATTTATAAGAAATTATTTTATAAGTAAATAGTTAAGATTATATAATTATTAATAAAATAGTGTGAATATTATATCGAATGGGAAAACAACTATTGAGTTGTTTTTCCAACATGCTCCTTTAGTATACAATGTCTTTTTACGAGAATTGTAAATTCCACAAATTTATTAAATGTCCTTTTCTGGACAATTATAAATAAAATAGAGAATAAAAAAAACTCTTACAATTGTCGAAAGAAGATATAAAAAAGCCAAATATTATAATATAAAAAATAAATTTTATACACGCCCTAAAAATGTTGGCAAACTTGAGGAGAATCTATCTCATAATAGAGAATAGCCTTTAAAAAAGCGTCATTTATTTAATTTTTTCAAAAATATAAGTGTGACTGGAAATAACTACAAGGTTAGATTTCTAAATCTAAATTTTATTTTTTGCATTATCCAGAAGAACAACAGTATGCATTCTGAAACCTACTTAAAATTTCGTATAACTGAATCCGACCGAGTTTATGGAACTCTTCAGTTGGTTTGCTGATACTTACAAAAAATATTTTATGTGCGGTGTGTTTAATAATAGAAGTCATTTCATGATTTGAAGTCATTCCAAAATCCTTTTTTTATATATCAAAGATGTTTGTAAAGACCTATTCAATATAACTTTCAATTATTGAAATCGAGCACAAATTTCTATAAAAAACAAATTGTAATCGATATTGCTCTCAATTCCTCATAACTCAATATTGTTCACTGCGCTTATGTAAGAAATTGAATATCTTTGGTATGATATATTGCATGGAATGAGATGAGTTGCCTTGATTTTATATTAGGTTGTCAAATATCTCCCTTTCGCTTTTTTGCTATTGGTTTATAATACAAAAAAGCGGAAGGGAGATATTTGACAACCTAATATATGACGAAATCGTTTTATGAATTATTTTCGTGAGAAGTAAATTATTCCTAGAATGAGACAAATGTCTACAACAACTTACCTGAAACAACATTTTTGAAAAGAGTTTTAAAACATGGAAAATATGCACTGTCAGTCTTTTCAAGAATCACCGCCATACAGCGCACCCTTTCTGTGCGCAATTGTTCATATATGTAGCTCAAGTTTCGCAAACGTTTTTCCCAAAATTGAATCTCTGAAAATGTTTGTAAACATAATATTAGTAAATACTAAATAATATCTATAATAAGAAATTTATTATATAATTGAAAATTCATTCAAATTGCTAACCGCAGGTTGGTGTAGGATCTTGCCCGTTACTGAAAGACTGGGCAGAATCTTCCGACATGACGTCATTTACTTGTGTTGCCCATTTTATAATAACTCCTTCGATCGCACTTTTCAAATATAAATCCACTTCAGCATTTGGGGTATGTCGCAAAATATTTTCTGTTTCTTGAACACGTTCCACCCCCACGGGCATTGGTAAAACGGTCTGTCCATTTACACGCCCTTTTACCTAGATATAAAAAAGTAGTTAATATATATATATATATATATATATATATATATATATATATACATATATAAATTCATATTAAACAAATATGCGAATATAAATTGTTTTTTTCTCTAAAACGTTAATCGCCACAATAATTTCAGTTTTTTTTACATGGGCCATATTAACTATCTGATAATCTAGTTAAAAATATAGCAAGAAAACTTAATGCATCAAAAAAAAAAATTATTAAATTCCAGGAAAAACACTTTTTTATGTAACACATAAAGGACTGACATGGCCCTATATTAAAACATTTTCAGTCCAGTATGTCTGAGGTTGAGCCAAGACTTTTTAGGTTTTGGTCCTAATAGACCAGGCTTTTGAAACATATTGCAAATATATTGTTTGCGTCGGACATCTGTTATTGACATGATCTTCCATATATGTCTGACATGGCTCATGTGAAACTTCTTCACGTCAACACATATTTTTGACATGGTGATTAACGTGCTAATATTCTAGATTAGAAAAATAAATTTCATTAACTTAAGGTGACTTTTTGGTGCAAACAGCATAAAGTTATCTAAGTCAAAAATTATAAGAAAATTTGTTATTATTGCTCCTTTAACAACGTTTAAAGATTCTGAAACCGATATACAGATATACTTAGAATTCATAGACGCTTGAAATTACTAATAACATAATTTCGTAATTTTAGAATTTTGCAAGTGTTTTACATATAAAAAAAATGTAAATCATTATTATAAATTCCTAAATTATTCATCCTCTTTTTAGTTGCGTTTTTGCGATTAAACGCTAAGTAGATCTTACAGTTTTTTATATATTTTATTAATCATTTTTCTGAATTAAAGGGCACAACTAGTGTGAAATTTTCAAAAAATCGAATTTTCAATTTTACCATATTTTGATAGGTTATACCTTTAAAAATAACTTACCAAAATTTTAAATCGATATCCTAAATAGTTACAGCTATTTAAATTCATTTAATCTTTAAACGCGTTTTTCTCGAAACAGCATTTTCTGAATTTGCTGCAGCGATTACTCAAAAACAAATAATCCGATCATTATCAATTTTTTTTTACATGTTCTATATATAGAACTCCGTAAAATAAAATATCGATTCTTTTATCGGATCAAAAATCGAATTTTGGCAGTCCAAAAATGACCAAAATTTTGGGTAAAATTCGACTTTTTTTAAAAAAACGCCGTCATTTTGTCAATTTTTGATTTATTTTCTTTATCGTAGTTCATTTTACAGACAATATTATCTAGTTTAACAAGTTTTTTTTTTAAATTTTATCCACGTAGAAGGCTGGAGATCGACGATAACTTAAAAAATATTTTTTTTTTTCTTCAAAAATTTTACTATGTATTCTTAAAACATGTATAAATATATTCGTAAAATTTTGAAATAATTGATTAAGTAGTTTTTTTAATATAATTTTCCAAAAATCACCTTTTTTTAGGCGGTTACACTAGTTGTGCCCCTTAAGAAAAAATTCAATTCTATATCGTGCCCAAATTTTCTTCAAAATATATCTTCTTAATAAATTTACTTGTATTTCTACCAGTAAAATAAAAAAAAATGTTACAATATTATTGTATTGAAATAAATGAAGAAAATATTAATTGAAAGAAAAATACAGTGTAAAAAGAAGTCCCACGATTCAGGTTTCACCATTTTAGTGGTAGAAAACAAACATAAAAACTACACATTCGCTAGAAAATTGAACAGTTAAGTTAATTCAATTAAAAAATCTATAACTAACAATAGTTTTGCAATAGTTTTTTATATTTGTTTTTCAAAAAAGTGATTTTTCCAATGAAGAAAAGTAAAACTAGGACATGTAACGTATGGAAGTATACAAAAAAAATTGGGAAATTTAATTTAGTTTTACTTTATATTATCTGGATAGATAGATATTAAAACGTCTTTGGTTTTTATTCATATCATATCATATAGTAATTATGAGTATCTTACACGGATCAATAATCTTAATATCTCCTTCGTACCTGGTACAAGGTGCTCTTAAGACTATGCACGTGTTTGTTGACATCCTGCGCAACGACTGCGGGCCATTCCTCATGATTATTAACATTGCACAACAACGGAACAAATATTTCATCTACTAATGATGCAAGATAATCGATTGCCTTGGTTGCAATGTCGCCTATAATCAGCGTTTCTTCTGGAACATCTTTAGGAACGGCTGCGATGCTTTTCTTCACAAAATATACGCCTTTGTTTTTCAGCGACACTGGAAATCTTGTGACAGGTATCAATTGTAAGGAGGAAGTCAGTGTGATAATTAATATTGTCGGTGTGTCATTGTCTAGAAAATCTAACAAAATTGCTTTGTACTCCTCGGCTGCGACTACTCGCAACCATTTCTCGGGTTTTAATCGTAATGTTTTTGTTACATATGAACCAATAAATTCGGAACGAATATCCACAGCCGCATTGTCCATATTGAACAATACGACGAAACTCGCCCTGTGGGAGTTTGTGTCACACTGATGTAGCACGACATAAAGTATCATCAAACATATTCTGATTGTCATGGGTGGAGCTAAAACTTTTATGAATGTACAGAAGCAACAGAAAATATAAGATTAGACTAATTTTTATGATCGCTAATTTTTAGATTTTAAATTAATCTCTATGATTTTTATGTAAACTATTATACAATTTCCTTTCAGGAAATATTTTTTATTAATACTTTTTTATTAGTACGCAAAAACAACACGCGCAGAAAATCCTATTAAAATTGCTATTTAAAAAAAAAATAATTTAAAAATTTAAGTGCATTTTCTAACTCATCCTCGAATAATTTTATCACTCATCAAGCGTTGACAAAATTACAAAATGACAAAATAATAAAAATGATTATTTTCAATTTAAATGAGATTAAATTATGAGATTATGCTCACTTTTGCTTTAATATTAATAACCCTGATTTAAATTGTTGAGAAATCTAATTTGTTATTTGTTAATTGTGGTTTTAGAAGTGCACTTTTTATTCTTTAAATACATTTTTATCAATAATGATTGGAAAATCTGAAAATATTTTGTGTATCAAATACTCGTACAGCAGTGCTGCTCCTGTGGAAAATACTCTCGTAGCGAAAGGGTTCATTTTGGATGCCACAACTATATATTAATATTAATTATTAATTAATAAATATTAATTGAATTATGATATTTGGTCATATTAAACCAATTTCACAAAATTTATGCCTCTATCTTCAGTGATATTACTTGGCATTTGCTTTAGTACTATATACAACAAGAAATAAAAAATAATAAAGCTTTTACAAATAAAAAAAATAATGAAGCGTTAAGATAACGTATAGTCATATTACTTCAAGAATATTTTTAAATTCTAATCCAATTTCAATTACTCCAAAAAATTACGTGTTTTTGTAGATTGGTTTTACATCTTTTTCATTCAAAAATATTAAAGTCAAAAATATTTGTACTTACATTTTTACTATTTAGTTATAACTGCAAGAAATACATATGCATCTACCTTATTATTATATTATACTTACCTCTTTATCAATGGGATGCACCGATATCTTATTTGCTAAAATATGAAATAATTCAGAATCTTGCAGATCTTCTAGGATAGTTTCTGGCAGCACCACATGATCATCAACTTCGTGTGTCAAATTATTAAATGAAAAATTCTTCATATTTAATCTTGGCCTCGTTTTCTTCTCAGTCACACGGTTTACAATTTGTTGCCGATTAATTTCTCGAATATCCTAAAAAATAGACACAAAAAATAAATTATTATGTTCTATCATAGTTTTATTGAAATATTATAATGCAGGAGAAGTAAATACTCCATGAGCGTAGTAGATTTGACATTTTAATCTTTAAACTAGTTTTTGGTATCTTTTCAAAAATATTAATAAAACTGCATTGAATTTACTCTAAAAACCATATAAATGCTTATAATAAATTATAAAATAATAATAAACTATGACAATTTTTAAAATTGTTAATATATAGTACAACTGTCTGCATTTAGATTCTTGTAATATGCAAAAAAATATTAATTTTCAAAAATACTGATGATTTCAATAAAGTCTATTGTATAAAATATTTAATCACAATATATATATAAAAAAAATTGCTAATAAATTTTTTTCAAGGTTATTGTCACTAGAATACTGCAGAGATCTATTCATAAAATAATGCAATAATTATGGCATCGATCAACAAATTTTTATTGAATAAATTGATTTTATCGACAAAATTGTAACATGCAAGTTTCAGTTTCGTTTTGTCAAGTCAACATCCTGGCTACGCCCATGATTGTGACTGCATATTAGCTCACCTGATAATTCTCCCTCGGTGGCATTTTTGACTTGAACGGCTCATGTATGTTTACAATTTGCTGTTGATTTACAGGTGCAGAAAGAGTTTGATAAGGTGGCTCATGATTCCATTTTTGAGGCAAATTAATATGTATAGGAGGAACTTCAGCTGGTGGAGGATACCACGGATGGTGGCCAAAATTATAGTTCGGCTGCGGCGGTACGAAATTTGGCTGATTAATTGGAAGCCGAGAGAAAAGATTAAAGTGTATATTGAATAATTTCTGCTCATTAGATAAAGCAAAAACATTTGAATGAGATTTTGCATATAAATGGAATGATGCATAACTATCAAAGTTGGTATCGAAATCAGGCTGCAGGTAGTTCTGTTTTGTGGTGCGATATGGGTTGCGCCTATTATTGCGAACGTATCTTCTCGCTAAATTATCAATAATGTTTAAGGGATTGAGACTCTGCAAAGCAAGTTGTCCAAATCCAAATCCTCGAAAATTTGTGGTGTGGCTTAAACTCTTGTCATTTCGTTGATTTTCTGCAGAAAAGTTATGACCTGTGGAATATCTCAAATTTTTATTAGTAATTCAATTTCATCAGGGATATTTTAATTAAAAAAAAAAATTGGCTAGATTCCTTTAATTTTTTTGTTAAATATAAATATATATATATATATATATATATATATATATATATACATATATATATACGCATTCGATTTTTTTTAAAAAAACACCTAACAAAAAGATTATAATTTATAAAATTACATACCGTAAAGCAATATAAATATTATACACCAAAAATATACGCAACAATAAAAATTCATATTGCAAAAAATACTGCTGGATGCAGATTAGTGTATAACCGCTGTCAGTTCGTAATAAACTGTTACTATTATATCATTTATGCAACACGAAGCATTTATAATATTTTTTATCAGAGAAAGTGCATTTCGTTGAAAATGCCAACCTACGTGCATGTACTTGAACACAAATCGATGCATGTAAAAATATATAAACGCTTATGTTAATATATATTAAAGCGAGTCGATTTGTATTGGCCCAAAAAGTCGCATAGAAACATATGATTTTCGGATACTAGAGACCACCCTTGAGTCATACAAAAATTGCATCACTTTTGGTACTTTACATGACAAAAATCAGCGATATATTTTTATTAAAACTATGTAAAACTTATAAATTATTGCTTGAAGTCTTTTTTGGTTTCAAGTCTGGAAAGTTTCGCACGGCTCTCTAATATCGTCGCTATAACGGCCTCTAATACATTGAATACAAATGAAACACAAAATTTGAATAATTTTTTTTTGTGAAAAAGCTTTTTGTGCGCGTGTGATTTAATATCCAAAAAAAGGTTTTAAAAAAACATTTTTTGCAAAGTAAAATACCAGAAACGATGATTTGTTGTCATTTTTGTATGGATAACGTCTCTGGGAAGGTTCCAGGGGAAGAACTACAGGCATGGATGGATTGGGCTTACAAAATTAGTAAATTGGGGCACTCTAAATGAGACAAACAAAATTTTTCAAAATTTGACAAAATGCATGGGACATCAGAATTCATTTTAGAGGTATGATTTCTTCAGCAAAGTATCTTATTTTGATCCCTAGTATCCGAAAATATGTAGTTTTTAAATAAAAGGCTTTGGGAATGATATATATAAAATTATTATTTAAAGACCGATTCTACCGTAAAATAGACCATTGTTATGACAAGGCTATTCTATGTTGTAGTTTTCATACAAAATCGTACTAAATACTGTCAAAAGCCATGTGGTTGCTCTGCAGTCAGGCGTTTTAGATAAACAAGCCAACCTAGAAAACGCACAAATGTCAAAAAAACATGTTATCATAACTGGATCTTTGTGATACGGTTTAATAACATATTAGTGAAGCTGCATTTTATGTATTAAACGCCTAATCGCACAGCAAGTTCATGGCATTTTGACAGTATTTAGTACGATTTTGTATGAAAACTGCCATTTAACCTTGCTATAACTTTGGTCTATTTTACGACAGAATCGGTGCATTAATCTGCAAATTTCTTTTCAAATAAATAGAGTTTTTTCTCGGTTTTAAATGGTAAAAGTTTCAAAATAAAATTAAATTCTATAAAGCAGTGGTATTGTGCAGGAAATCTAAAATTGAACTAATTTCGTAACGAATTCGATTAACGTATGTCGAAGTGGATAGTAATTCATGGCGAAAAAATAAAAACAATGCATATCACAATCATATTTATTATATTCATTGCATTGCGAAAGCAATGGAAAATGTACACCTGCAAAAATGTATAAAACTATATTCATATAAAAAAAACTATAACAAATATGGTTATCAAGACATTGCGGCGGAAATTTCAAGTCCATTTACAAAACCCATTCCTTTAGAATCAAAATGAAATATGTAAGCATCTCACTCATATGTTTGTAATTTAATGAGTAATTTTATCGATCTACTTTAGGATCTTGGTGCGTTCTAACAAATCGGCCCAAATAATCAAATTAAAAATAGAATACAAAAATTATTATAAGGTACATATATTTTTGACACAAAAATGCGAATTTCTATTTTCTAAAAACAACAGGATAATGGAATAAAAATCATATAATTCATATTGTGTGTTGAATTTGATTTTTTGGGCCAATTTCGAATCTGTGTGATTAATTATTTTTGTGGTGTACACTTGTATCTATCATAATAGAATAAATATAAATTTATAAGGCGTTCGATTTTCTTTTGAAACGACGAAATTTCAAAAATGAAACATTATTATAAACTATCAAAAATAACATATTAATACCATTAAATATTTAATTAAATCATTTTACATATAAACATACCATAAAATATAATAGACTTTTGTGACACTTTCTTAAAATAATTCTATAGTCAATTTTAATTCAAGCTTAAAGCAGGATTCCTACAAATGTTATAAATAAATATAGTAAGAAATAAAAAAATGGAATATAAAAAACTAAAAAATATATCCTACTAATAAGTGAGCATCGAGTATGTGTTTTATAATAACCACTAGCCCATTAAAAAAGAATAAACAAAAGATAGGAACACAAACGATTTCAATTATATTTTTACCGCAAATACGGAATGACCGTTTAGAAATAAATCATGGTGAGATATATTTTTTACAACAACGATATTAGTATGGTTGGTAAAAGTCCATACATCAAAAACATTTACTTAAAAGGCATTTGTCCGTATTCGTCGACGTTCACAATTCGTAAATTTAGTCATCGATTTTTAATTTATATAAATCCCAAGAGTTTGCAAAACTTATAAATTGCAAAAATATACCAAGATAATATAAAAACTTTTTGCAAACTATAATAAAACTAAATCCTTTGACAATTGTCGCCTTTGTAAACCTTTTCCAGAGCTACGCCCGGAAAATGAGTATTAAACAAAGGCATTGTAAAATTTGATCTATTTAGTATTTATATTTTATATATATATATCTTAGTTCTAAACATGACGGGGTAGTCATACCAAGTTACAATCGGATATACTAAAACTATACAATATATACAATAAATTTCTAACATCAAAAAATTTAAAAAAATAAAATGTATATAATAGAATACATAATTATATGAACAATAATATAAAGCACAAACATATAACAAAAGGGTGTGATTTTATCACTATATCGTACTATCATTGTACTATACATATTTATGTATAAGTATACACATATATATATACATAGTACAATGTTTAACTCTATTAATACGTAAAGCATATTTTATAAATTACCTGACTTTTATACTTAGACTATGGAAGTAGACTACGAATATAACATTTTACAATATACACGAAAATTACGGTTACCTATACAATAATAAAGTATCTAGATTTGTCTTATATATTTATATGAATAGCATATTACAAAAATTACGATTTTTGTCCAACCTAACAAGTAGAATGTTTTCACATTTATTTATATACGTCGAAGGCAATTTTAAATATTTTGAATGCACAGTTTTAGTTTTCAGATCAAGTACATGTGCTTTCAGAATAAAAATATATATCTATAGCATACAGAAAGCCCATATCACCGTCAAATTTCTTATCATCTCATAATAGGCAACGCAAATTGAAACCCGAGAAAATCTGGATAAAATAATAACTTATAAAATAATGCTTTGAGTTTTTATAATGAATTTATAATTTAAAATTCATTCCGATTTATCATTATCAATATCTATTAAATGTGTCTTAAAAATAATAATATTTCTATCAGATCTTAGAATTAAGTCATGTATTGATATATTTTATGAAAGCAAGATTATGGAAGGCTAATGCTTCACAAACAAATAATTGTTTTGGGATCGTTCAACGATCCAAATTGACCGAAAAAATGCTGAAAAAATTATTCATATAGAATCGAGACGAACAACCTACTAAAAACTCTCCAAAGATGAAGTTAAACGTAGAAAGTAATTTGGTCTATACAACCTAAATCAATAAACCACGTAAAATTCAATAAGTATACAAATCTCTAAGTAACTTAAACAAATAAATGTTTAACCTCAACTATGTGAAATTGATTTCACAATAAAAAATCCGTGAGAAACATCACTTTTATCGACAATAAAATTAAAATAGAAGAATATTAACACAACTTCGGTAAGCGCCGAAAAAATGTATATAATATATATTAATAGATGCTCCAGAAATTTCATATTCTCAGCACTATTCTATATCACTAGTACAGGTTTCATCACCAAATATAAATCCAAAATCTATTCATATATACTCACTCTCATATTTATATCCAAAGACATTTATGAAATGATTAAGATTAAAATGCACTGCAATAATTTAAAATCAAACATCAAGTAGGTAAAGTCACATGTTCAACAATCCACGATACAAACTTAGAAATTCTCGTACAAACACCAGGCAAATTCGCTTCAGCACATCCTATGCCCCACGAAATAATTCCGGCCAAGAAATAGTGACCGTCTTTTCCTCGCACCTGCAGAGGGCCACCAGAATCACCCTGTAAATAATGGATACACGATAATGTAAAATCACAAACATACCAATATTATATATATATATATATATATATATATATATATATTGAATAGTCTTGAATTTGATATTGATATAATATATTTAATTTTAGTTAAAAAGTCGGGCGTTACATCAATAAAAATAGCATGAAAGTTTTTAGAAATTTATTTACTTATTAATCAATATAAAAATAATTCAAAAAATCCCAAACAATTTAAGACGATGTTAACCGAGCATATTATTAATTTAAACCATAATATAGATTTTGAAGAGAACGTGATTGAAAGAAGGGTCATAAACAAACGCTTCGACAATACGGCCCTGAACGAAACAAACAGGTGGTTCCTAAATAGCGTGTTAAAAAATGACAAGATCCATTTTTTAAATTTTCTGTGAAATTTGAACACATGCTAAAAACTGCTTGAAGAAAAATGTGACATTTCTATCTTAAACTCCGACAAGTAAATACATAGTTTCGACAACTTGTTAAGTTATCATGTTTATTTGTCTGTTGTACCTTCTGTGATGTTAAAAAATATATATTTTATCAATTTGCACATGCTCATACCATGGATTAATGATGTTTTCATTTCAACTTGCAGTCCAACTTATTGGCCTTCTGACCCTACTAAAGTTCCAGACCTTTTAGATTTTTTTATTGTGAAAGGTATTGATCTTTCAAATCTCAATATTGAATCTAGTTACGATATCTCTTCAGATCATTCTCCAATTCTTGTGACGTTTAGCACATTTCCTACTCCAGTTATCAACAATCATATTCTACACAACAATCTTTCTAACTGGATTCAATTCAAATCCATACTTGATTCAAAAGTATTTCCAAAATCTAGGCCTACAAGCGTTATTGATATAGAAAATAATATAGATTATTTTTCTGAGATAGTACGTGAAACAACCAAGCAGATCACCCCGAACATTAATCCAAGAAATGATAATCTAATAATTCCGCAAGAGATTAAGAAGCTAATTGCACAGAAACGAAGAGCAAGACGAACCTGGCAACATTCTCATCTACCAACGGATAAGACATCGCTTAATCATCTCAATAACACGCTGAGGAAAAAAATGAAAGAATGGAAGAATTGTACATTCAGGTCGTATATATTGCAGTTAAATAGGTACGATAATTCCATATGGAAACCAATCAGAAACAAAAGTAAACCCCTACAACAAAACCCTCCTCTGAAAATAACCAACCAAAACGGATTCATTTGGGCAAAAAGCAACGAAGAAAAAGCGGAGGCATTTGCTGATCATCTAAGTAGCATTTTTAGCGCTCGAAATATTTCCCAGAATAATTTAATTAATTTCGTAAATCAACCCATACATTCTACACCGTTAGGACATTTTTCACCAAATGATGTCTTATGTGAAATAAAAAGGATAAAAAATAGATCTTCGCCAGGTATGGATAAAATTACTCCAAAGATGTTAAAAGAATTGCCTACAAAAGGTATCTTATATATAACAAATATTTTCAACGCCATACTTCAATACAATTATTGGCCCACAGCGTGGAAGACTGCAGAAATTATTATGATCGCTAAACCAAACAAAAACCATCACACTGCTAGTTCATACCGTCCTATCAGTCTTTTATCGATATTATCGAAAATTTTAGAGAGACTTTTGTTGCAGAGATTGTCAGAAGATCATCCGAATGATAGTTGGCTTCCTCACCATCAGTTTGGCTTCAGAAAAAATCACTCTACAATTCAACAATGCAACAGAACGGTGTCTCGTATTCTTGAAGCCATGAATAGAAAGGAATACAGTGTAGCCGTATTCTTAGATGTCAGTCAGGCTTTCGATAAGGTTTGGCACTCAGGACTCCTATATAAAATCAAAACAACTTTTCCAAACTACTTCAATATCTTAAGCTCATATTTGCTTAATAGAAAATTTAGAATCAAAATTAAAGATGTGACTTCGAGCATCAGAAATATAGAATGCGGGGTACCACAGGGCAGTGTGCTAAGCCCTGTACTTTATCTTCTTTTCACAAACGATATGCCCACAGATGATCTTCTAACCATATGCACTTACGCCGATGACATAGCAATTATTTCATGCAATTCCGATATTAGAACAGCAACTTGTCAGTTACAAAATTATTTATCTAGTCTCGAAAAATGGTTTTTAGATTGGAATATCAAAATCAATATCGAAAAATCTCAGCACATAATTGTTTCTCTAAAACATCACAACAGTCCACCTATCATCATGAACAATTCAATAATTCCACTATGCAATTCTGTTAAATATTTAGGCATGCACATTGATTCGAAATTGACATGGAGAACGCACATTGAATATAAAAAGAAACAAATCCAACTGAAAATAAAAGATTTTTACTGGCTTTTTGGGAGGAAATCTGAAATCTCTCTTGATAACAAGGTACTTTTGTATAAAACTATCATAGTGCCCATTTGGACTTATGGAATCGAACTATGGGGTTGCTCTTGCAAATCTAACATAAACATCATTCAAAGGTGCCAGAATAAAATTCTGCGTATCCTTACTAATGCGCCTTGGTATATTTCGAATTTTTGCTTACATAAGGATTTGAAAATCTCAACAGTCAACGAAATGATCAAGATTAGAAGTTCATCTTTTAACAACAAATTAATCCAGCATACAAATCCTACAATCCAAGCGATTCAGAGACCGATAAGAAGATTGAGCAAGAAATGGCCTTCCGATCTACCAAACTCCTAGCCCAATGTCTGCACGCGTCCTGACGTAGTACGCGGCATACATCATCACGTCATCGTTCATTTATGTTATTATTTTTGTATTACTGTTTTAATTTAATTTTTATTTCAACTTTTTTCATTTTATATTCAATGTATTGCATTTTTTGTTTTTTTGTATTTTTTTTTTGCTCATATCAATTTTGTAAATAAGACATTAAAGTCTTGATTAACAAAAATAAATTGTAACAAAAAAAAAAAAAAAAAAAAAAATATGTTATATTAGGATACAAGTGTATTTTATTATTATTATCATTTTTATTGTTTTTTATGAAATTTCTTACACATTATTTATCTAGTTTTAATTTTTATAGTTAAATTGATTGTCACTGAATGAAGGCTAAGATGCTAGCCGAAACGTATGGATTTTAAATAAATTTCTAAAAACTCTCATACTATTTTTATTGATATAACGCCCGACTAATTAGAAATATTAATATCACCCACTATAACGGTCAAAATATTTTTGAACACTTATTTTTGAATATTTTAGATAAATCAATTTTCATTTTTTTATAATGCGAGATTAAAAAATATATTCGATTGTTGCACATTATGGATTTTAACTTACTTGACAGGAATCCTGGCCGCCACCTTCATGACCGGCACACAAAAAAATATCCGGTATGTATTCATGTCTGCCGGCTCTCAGGAACATAGATTTACATTTATCGTTGCTAACGATAGGAACTGACACCTATGCAGACGAAAGAAACATTAAAATTATGTATATTGAAAAGCATTTGTTGATCTTAAACATTTTATAATAAATATACATATTTATATTTTATAGTTATATTTTTTAATCGCTGTAAAAATACCAGTAGAATATGATGCAGGTTCTTCACGAACTAGATTTTTTCAACTTAAGCGATATATAGCGCTTTGATAATTCAAGAAAAAAGTTAACTCACATCAATAGCAGATAAATAGTTCTCTATTAGATGCATACTGTGTATAAAATCAATCAAGCCTTTACCTCTTGCAAAATACTGGGCAGTGTACCACCTTCGCTGAGACGGCCCCAACCGGTAACTGTAGCATTTTCTCCAATAAGCAAATCGTCCGAACCCGGCAGACAGATTGGGCTTATGTGTGGAGCAAACGTAAGAGGCTGCTCCAGTCTCACCAACGCCAAATCGTATTCGTACGTGAAGAAGTTGTATTGGGGATGCACCAGCTTTTGGGATACGGCCCGCTCCAGGAAAGGAAACTCTTCTTGCATACTAGAAAAATCGTACTCACCGACACGAATACGGATTTGTGAAGTGAGGAGACTGAAATCATAAAAAGATGATGTATAGTGAATTCAATATCTTAGCTAAAAGGAATAATACATAAATGAGTTGAAGCGATATGAATGGATGACCTAATATATTTATAAATAACTAGCAAACCCGACGAACTCCATTTCGCCACCAAATGCCAAATGGTTTCGTGAGAAAGATGAAAAAATTTTTTATTTGTTTTATATTTAGAAACAAAAAAATTGATTTTATTACACAACAGTAATGAATTTATTTTGATTACAAAAATAAAACGTTTTTTAGTTGAAGTTCTCTAAGTAAATGAAAGTGAATCCGCAAATTATCCGTTTCCATTGAGTGCTCTTTGGTAAACCACATTTTTTGTTTTTTGGTCTGACGTTATCACAAACAAAGCGGATGGTTTCCCAACTCATGAACAGGCAACGTATAACTGCCCATGTAAAAAACAATGATTTTCTAAATAATCTATTTGAAATTTATCCCGCAAACACTAAGCGATTGGCCTTGCGACTTATTAATTGTCATTGTGAACGCAAGGCAAACTGGGAATTGCAATCGTTTGAAGTCAAACGGAAGACCAGTCGGAATCATTGGAATGTCACCAAATCGCTAGCATTTTTTGATTGAATGGTAAAATTCAGTGCGTGTACATCATTATTTTTTGCGGCAAGAATTGCTCATTGACTTAATTGCAAGCATAATTCTGATAATTCTCACTAATGTCATTACTCGAATTATTATATACGATGCGTGAAGTACCAGCAATTTGCATTAAGGCACGATGCCATGCACGACTAATTTTCTTAGCTATAAACCTTTTCAACGAATGCAAAATTGTCGAAATCGGTTCGTGCGTTCTGGAGTTATATCGTCAGGAAGGAAAACCCGACTCATTTTTATATATATGTAGATAATGTATACTTCAGTACTATAGATTCTGTGCACCTACGCAAATCCATATATGTTATATATGTTTATGGGAAGTCTACGTTTTGATTAGTACTCGTAAGTAAACAAAATTTGAAAATTTGATTGAATACCCATAGATTGCGATCTTCTCTAGGACGCCTGAGTTATCTCGTACCAATAAAATAATATTTCATAGATTATAAACCTTTTTTTTATTTTGATGAAAACTATGTATTCAAATTACAGTTTTTATTACTGTAATGCAATTAAATCGAGTTTTTACTTGTAGCATGATTTGTTAAACTTTAACGAACGATTACCTAAAACTATGCCCAGTAGGTCGACGGATTTCCAAAACGAGAAAAGTTGCATAATTAATATCGATTTGTTGGACTTGACTAGAATGTAATTCGTCAAATATTGCTAGTTGACCAATATTAAAATTTATTTTCGAACTGCATTATGCTCATACTGTAAATTACAGAAACAAAAGTCCAAAATTCTTCGTGGTACGTCATGTGTGTATGGCGGCATTCGATTTTTTTAGAATATTTACAATGTCGCGAGTATGGTTAAGGGTTAAAATAGCCACGGCAGTCAATATGTGAAAATATATACATATGTTTAATTGACTTACTCATCGACACAATGCCCAGCTGTAACAATCCAGTTCTCGTTCAATACGGCACCCCCACATCTGTGCGTACTTGAAAATCCAAAGAAAGAGGTTCGTCTAACTGACACCTACATAAAATGTAAAAAAAACTTTACACCTTTGTTTGCAATACTAATCTAATTTTACTTTTTCATTTCCCAAAATAAAAATATTTCAGGCTTTATTTTTGGAAAGCAGGAATAAAGAGATATAATTCAAATGTCATTCATAGTTGAAAATTCAAAATTGTTGTTATTAAGTAACCACAATATAAAATAAAGTAAATTAACATTATTAAATTTATTCATTGAACAACCTGCCAAGGCCAACGTCCGAATGGTGCGTTCTTTCCTCCGACGATTCGGGTTTCAGGTCTTGGAAAGAGAACTGGAACTCCGCACTCTGAAAATAATAAAATATAATATAAAATTTCATTTAAATTATAATGCTTTCGCGATATAAAAAGGCTCAAGAAAAAAAACTATAGATCTCATATAAGGAAGTAGAAGTATCACGCCGGAACTCTTCTACCACGCCATATTTGATCCCTGATATAAAATGGGGATCAAAATTATACCCCTGTATCTTAAATAATATAATTATTCTGATTGCCATTCGATATATTTATAAAAAAATATAGTAATCATGCTTTAAAAAAACAACGAAACGCACATTGTGGATTTCATTGACGGTGTTTAATCTGTAAACGTAATACATAGATGGAAAAGCCAGTAAGGTGGAATTATTTCAATAGCCATTAGCAATTTATAAGAAAATTTATAGTCATATTTTTTTTGAAAATACTACTATTCCAAATTAATTGAAAACTAACTTCCAATATGCTCTAACTGCAAATTATAAATTTATCTTTACTTAAGTGTAAATCTACATATTATCATAAAAGATATGATTCAATTTATTTCAAAATTAAATCAAAACTAAGAACTATAACCATGCAAAAAATATAATAATTTCATAAATCATTGTCTTTATTTATTTAGATCAAATGCGATTAATTAAAATATAATTGAAATTCAAATTAATGAACAAACCAAAAAAAAAACAATAAGGAAACTGGGTGCCTCGGGTATAAACGTATGTAAAAAAAACTAGGCCAACTGTAATTTAAATAACTGTTAACTGCGCGATGCATTTAAAAGTAAAAGTATAATTGGCACTTCACGAGTACGGTTGAAAAAAGATGATGATTGATAAATTATGAGAAGATTAAAAAAGAACGCACAAATAGAAGGTAAGTATTACATGACGGAAATTGTGTGATGTTATTTAAATAACAAAATTTAAGATTTTATTAAGTTTAAATAATATTTAACTTTTGTTTCTCCGGTGCGATATTTTAGTAACTGCGTTATTCATGGCAACCTACAATACCATCAAATTATTCTTTTCATATAATGTTTCGTTTCGAACATGCAACTTATTAATCAATCTGCGAGATCGTCGCAAGAATATGAATCTATATAATTTTTTAATCCGACTTGTTTGAAATTCTGTTAATTTCTCATCATTTATAAATAGAATAAAACAAATTTTTCTTTGAGCAGCGATCAGAGTCGTATTGAGAAATCCAATGGTTGGCCTAATTCTATGTTTTACATTATTATAATTTCTGTAATAAAAATGAATTTTCTAATTCATACAGCAATCTCAGGGAAAGAAAACTAAATTTCTAGGTATATTTTCACTACTGCTGGACATCGGGCTGTCCAACGTAAGATAAATTAAATTGAAGAATGTTTGTTGATAAAACAATAGCAACTAGAAGACTCTGCGGCCAATAAATATGCTGTCAATAAAATATATTATTTTCCGTTATATGGTTGTTGTAAATTTTGTGCCATTTGTTCAGTAAACAATTAATTATTTGTAAAAAGTAGAGAATATTTCAAAAATCTTATATGTCATATTCTTGAATCGTGGCTTTTGAAAAACGCCTAGAATGCCAATAAATTTGCAGTATAACTTGGTAATATACAGAACAACCATTAATAAAGTGACCATACGTCCTCGGTTTGACCGGGACAGTTCCAGATTTTCATCTTGCCCCGAGTTTTTCCGGATTCTGATTATTTTGTTCCGGATTGTCCCGGGTTTTTGAAATGTATAGGTTTAAATTGAATTTTTATAAACATAAAAAACAAGTAATTCTCATTTGAAAAAAAAAATCATTTTAAAAAAGCAATTATAGTGTCCATAAACATAGTATTAATTATTTTTAATTAAACCCCAGTTTGCCGTCCCGGATTAACAAAACTACAATTTGCCGTCCCAGTTTTGACCCAAAAAATATGGTAACCTTAAGCTTTATTTAGCTACCTTTATTATTGTACCCCGTGACTGCTGACACAGAGGAAGCCGTCGTAGTAACAATATCATTTTTGATTTCTGTAACATTTCTTGTGGATAGGTGAGGTGCTAATAGCGGGTCTTCTAATGAACTGCTGCTAGATGTCGGCTCCATCGTAGGTTTTGATGACCGAGTCACTACCGTGTTAACCGGTTCCACAGTGCTTGTATGATTTAGGTTTGGCATCGAGTAATTTGTACTATACCTGTAATAAATTATGTGTAGAGATAATTGGATCATTTAACGAAATATAACAAGAATAAAAAATATGATAAAGGAAAATGATAAATATATACATAATATATTAAACATAAGCAAAAAGTCTGATATATGCATATATATATATATATATATATATATATATATATATATATATATATTTGTATATGCATACGAAGGCGTGGATGTACCAAATTTAATAAGGTGATATATTTGCTATACTGACGATAATTATTTTCGTATTACAAAGCTGTCAGTAGAATGTCTTATCTTGTTACAGATGCATTTTGTGGGTTAACAACCTTTTTGGCTCCGCAAGATCATCGCATACATTTCTGCCAGATCACGTTTTTACATCACGCATGATGTTTAAGCCCCATGTCATTATTTAGAATGACACTTACACAAATGAACACGAAATTCATTTCAAATACTCCAATAATAATTGATTTTGTATTCATCGTGCATAATTATTATTTGTCGGTAGATTAATTTATTTTTCACTAATTTCAAATATTTTGATTTTCTTAAATATTTTGTCTCGAGTCTAAGTCGGTTTATACGTTCATGTAAAACTGTTAATCGAATTCAAATTGCATAAATGTTCAGCAATCGTTATTTTAAACATTATCATAAACTACTTATTTAGTCTAAAGAATGTTTTAATGAACTTGTTCAAATACTTCGTAAATATGATGCAAATATTGTAATAAGGGTGGGTGTCCATTAATCACGTGAGGTTTTTAGAGGAAAGGGGGGTTTGTCAAAAAATCACAAAATATCACGTGTCGGAGGGAGGGGTATAGTAATAATAGGGGTAGATATCATGTATATTTATTTTTACCTGAGTTTTTTTTTAAATCCAAACATTTTCAAAAATATAAAAAATTATCAAATTTTGGCTCGTAACTAAAAATACACGTTATGTTTGGTGTGGGAAGGGGGGTAAATTTGAATATAGAATCACCCTAACGATCTCGATCTTCCGAAACACTAACAAGGAAAACCTCAAGTTTACTCTTCTCGAATTTTGATGAAACTTCGTATGGTGATAAAGATGATAGTCAAACCGAACACCGTAAAAGATTATAGACCTATGAGAAGGGGTTTCATTTTAAAAATTAATTAAAGATGCAAAAAATAGATCTCGCGCACATGCGCTTTTAAGAATAATATACGTATGTACTTATAGATTTGTTTCAAATATACCAATTTTTGTTTGCAAGAAATATGAAATGAGTTAATAATTATAAAAGCTGGCGGAATTTGAACCCAATCATTTTTATCTATGACTCCAAATCCAAAAAGTAGAAACAAGAAGCGCTTTAAGTGATAAAACTATCGGGACATTTTTATAGGGAACACTATGCGCGCGGTTTATTTTTCGCAACTTTAATTAATTCTTATAAATAAACCACTTCTCATAGGCCTATAAAATTTTAAAGTGTTCCGTTTGACTATAAACTCTATCACCATGCGAGGCACAATATCAGAAGACAATCAGCACAATATCAGAAGAGTAAATCTGAGGTTTGCCTTGTAAGTTATTTGTTAATTTTGACTATTTATATCATTATGAACAACTCTATCCTCCTAGTTTGAATGGCAAATATCCTATTACTATTATTAACATCCAAGTGGTTTAATAGCATCCTATTAAGTCTCAACATAAATCTCACTTAAGAAAACGCAGAAGTGTATAAAAATAAATAATAGATAAATAATTGATGCTCTCTAATCACCACAAACTTTCACCAATCAAGAAAATTCAGTACGACCATTACCTATCAGTCAGGTGATTATCTCCTGATGGCGGTCGCAATTTCTCAGGCCTGCTGGTGGTGTTATAGACTGCAGAATGACCTGACGTGAGACTTGTAAAATGCGGCTTTCGAGTACTGGTGCTGGACGATGGACGTCTTGTATCTCCAAATGATGATTTCTTCGTAGGTTTAACTTTTATAACGCTTGGTTTGTGGATACTAGGGCGTGGCCTCGTTATGAAATTGGGTTCAGTAGTAAGTTTCCAGTGTACATGGTTATTGCTCCAAGATTCTAAAAATTAAAAAATAAACAATTTAGAAAAAAACATTGTCACTTAAACTTAAATCACAATACTAAAACTGACACATTGCATGATATGCAATTTTAGTAGGACTGTAGAAAATAATTTTGAACATAGTATACTATATAATATTGTGTAATAGAATTTTAAAATATAAGAAAACGAATAACTGACTGTTTAGGTTTCGGCCAAAGTGTTTAGTCCACTCATTTGATAAGTTAAGAAAATGCATATTACCAAAATGTTCATACAACAAAAAACGAGTCTTGATAAAATATAATATTATCTTAATCATAGTATTAATCATCGTTTGAACAAATGCTGTTCAATTAATATAAAAAATATACTAAATATAAAACCACACTCGATGGATTAATTTCCTCCTTATCCTCTGTATAAATCATCGCGCAGCAGTCTATTCGCAAACTATAAAATTTTAACAGCCCTATTATTTTCCTTTCAGTCATATTTAATTTTAAAAAAATAATTCGCAGCTATTTAATTTGTAATCAATATCAACTACTGAATACAATACGAGGTATAAACTAATTAAAGGTCGGACACATAAATAACTGCGCGGTTCCTTGAATAGTATTTGCGGTCTTGCAATACAATTTATGAATAAACTACCGTTGCGTGTTCGCATCCTCAATAATAAAAAAATCACTATGTGCTGATATTTAAAAAAAAATAATATGTAATAGGAAAAAGGATTTTTTTATATTTTGATTTTTTAAATCATTTATTATTACAGCAACTTCTTCCTCTTCGAAGGAGTTTCTTCATTTGTGATACAACAATCGATAAAACCATTAAGGATCAATGGGTTGATAAAAATGGATAAGGTAGGACATATCAGAGGATTGTATATTATAATATTTTTTATACTTTAAAGATAAAATATAAAATCAGATAAAATATGTATTTAATAAAAATAATTATTATTAATAAAATAATTGTTAACAGGACATTGGCCTTGTAGGTTTAAACTGGTGACATATATATATATATATATATATATATATATATATATATATATACAGGGCTGTTTTACCTTGAACGCGATCCATGCGAAAAAATGCGAGCGCACGCCCTAGGGGGCGCCAAGACGACATTCGGGTATAAAATTTATAATACAGATTTTTCAATATCATTCAAGAAATATTTAATTTTTTTCGCAACTTTTACTAATCTTTGCACAATATTTTTAAAATGCGTTGAAAATTTAAAATTAAAGCAATCTGGTATACGATAGGAAAGTGAGGATGAATGCATACAATTCGGCAATTAAGGCATCAATTAGGAGAAGTTTACGATGCAGTTTTGGATATTTTAAATAACGAAAAATTAAATTAAAATAATCCAATATGAAGTATATACCAGTGTTATGATTATTAATAAAAGGCTAGAATTTTTTTGCTCTCTATGATTTGCTCAATAGAATAAATCTCATAAAATCCTCAAAATAAAAAAGTAAAATGTTTCAAAACCCAAATATTAATATTACACATGCGTTAGAAATAATCGAAAATTTAAAAATATTTTTGCAAGCAATAATGAATATACAGAATTTTTTTGATTTTCTAGGATTGGAAATAAGAATTTAAAAATAGTTAGGTAGAGCGACAACGATAGAAGACACGACAGTTTGATTATGAATAACCCGCGAATACCTTCGATCTTTTGAATTAATGTATTTTTGCGTTTTTAGATTATATTTAATTTTTTATGTACCTACTAAATCCAAAATAATTGAAAATAATTTAAAAAAATTAACGTGAATGTTTATATAATTTTAATGATGAACTGTTTAAACAGTCAAAATAATAAGGCTTGCGGGCGCTGACGACCCCAGGACCGGCACTGTATATATAATATATATATATATATATATATATATATATGTGTGTGTGTGTGTGTGTGTGTGTGTGTGTGTGTGCATAACTTACGTTCAATTTCGCTGTGGACGGCCTGTTGGTCGAGGACGACATTGTACTGGTTAGGTGGTACTGCTATGCTGACTGCCGGAGCAACTGTAGTTAGTGGTTTGTGAACATATTGCGGTTTTTTATTCGGCGGCTTATGTCTTTCGCCAGGAGTTTTTATTACCGCCGAGGGTCGATAATTTACTTCTGAAATAAGACAACGATTTATATCTATATTCATAAAAACATTAGATATTAACATTGTTATTTACCACACCAGTATATAACAGTGGTCGAACAATATTACTTTCAAATTCCTACTTGATGGTATATTTTTTTAAAGTGATGATAGTTGATAGAGATTTTTTTGTGTAATATAGTAAGGGATAGAAAATCCGAGTTTGTTTAACTAAGGTAATCCTTTCCAAAAAGGTAAAACCATAACATCAAACATTTTTTTTTTCTTGCTCTCGATTACTTCATGAAATACTGCATATTGTTTATGTTATGAAAAACTACGAATTTGATCAAATTTTAGCAATTTTCATTAAAGATATGATGTAAAATTATACTTGTGTTTTCAGCGTATATTGATGCGACTCAAAAAACATCTCATTATATAAAAATTAAAATCGAAAAACTGCTAGAGTGTCTGGTAAATAATATGTAAAATATTTTCTAAAATAATATGTTCAAAACCATCAATACAGTAGTTATATTCTCTTACAATAATAAATTTAATGCATTAAATATTTATATTTTTTAAAGTTATTGAATCTCAAATTTTTATTACCAACATACAAATAAATAAACTATCTAAATAATAACCCCGTTCTTGTCACTTTGAAGATGAAACTAAAGAATCCTTATAATATCACTATAAAAGTATGAAAATGTTAAATCATTATATAAAGCTATGGTCACCTTGACCATACATCCCGTCTCGCCTGGGATAGTCCCGGATTTCCACTTTTTTCGGGTTTTTCTAAAAGCAATATTGTTTTGGGATTAAGGTTTTCTGATCCGGATTGTTCCGGAATTTTGAAAAGATTATGTTGAAATTCAATCTCCACAATTACCTATATTAAAATATCAATTACTCACCAAATTTCAGAAAATAATATATAACGAGCATGCTTACATGAAGCAATACGTTATGCATGGAGAAAATTTCTGAATGCAAAATACTAAAGACCGGTTAAAATAGCTTCTCACATTAATAACATCAAACTTTCATTTTCAATTTTATCAAAATTAGGAAAAGTTACAAAATCGAACTTTTTGACTGCCTAAGACGAGTTCTAATTTTTATAAAGATAATTATGAAAAATTGAGCATGATTTTAGTTACCACAAATTGGCAAAAAAGTTCAAAGTCGACCAAAAACTATAAACATATTTTACTAATGATAGCAATACAAGGATTGTTTCAAATAACTGGCACTTGATAATATAGGTCCAAAATATTTTTCCAATTGCCTTTTCGGACACTGCTATGAAAAGGTAAAGTTAACATATCAAGTAAAAGTATCTAAAATGAATGTATTATAGAACGTCGAACAAAATAGTATAACAAAAATATTGTATTGTAGGTGGCTGAATGCTCCAGCCGTAGCGAATCCAAAGAAAAGATTTTATTTGCTTTTAGTGGTGATGAATATCGAAGCTTGTTGAATATTAATATCTCACCTGGTAAGAGTGATGTGGCAGGAGGCAGTATTGCATTATCCGTCAGATTATGTGAACAACAACTACCAAACATAAATGTATCCACACAAACACCTACATGCTTTCCTTCAGATCGAATACATTCATAAACAAACATGCAGGTTCCCTCGTGCCCGTTTACTGAGCATGGCTTTGGACTTATTTTGTATCCTGAAAATAAGTAAAATATTAGAAGATTTAGTTTTTATTATGCAATATCAAAATCACAGCCTCATTATTAAACGACTTATCATTAGCTTGTAACATGTATAGGGAAAAAATATATAAGTAAAATAAGAATCTTAATTAAAAATATTAATAATAATTCTTTTCCAATATTTAGTAGAAGTGCCGGTGTTATATTAGTCATTAAAATGTATTCAACATTTATGTAAAATTGGTCCATAAAAGTTGTAATTGGGTATTTCATCATTAATTCGTTTAATATCTTTCACATGAGAGCTTTACTTTTGCCACTATTATATAAACTATTTTACACTATTCAAGATTCATATGGTTTAACCCTTTCCACTCGCGAATTCCGAGAGTTTTACGAATGTTCGAGAGGGTTATATATATAACAGTAAGGGTTAATATTGGCTCGAAGCCGAAATAATAAATTATGGCTTATTTAATATTTTATCTTCTTGATTATATTGCTCTCAAGATCTGTAGTTGTATTTTGCATCAATAGTAATGTCGTCTGTAAAAAAAATGTTTTCCATTATATTGAATCTGTCCTTTACATTGGCCCTTTAATATCTTCTACTAATACTGCCTGTACAGCATGGACTAAATATGGAATTTACATCAGTTATTTATTGACGGGTTAAATTGCCCTTGATATATTGGGTAATTTAACTCGTCAATAAATAAATAACGGAAAACCCTTATTTAACTCATTTGCTTCTAGTAGTAATAGTTATTAAAAATAAAAAAAAAAACGAAGATTTAATATTTTTTTGGAAAAAAAAGATAGGCTAAGGCGGAGCACAAAATTCGAATTTGACTTTGAGAAATTATTTTGTGAAATCCAAACCAATTATATCACAATAAATAACACATATCAAAATTAACTATCTGACTATGTTCAGTAAAACTCGCAACCAATTCATCATTATAGAAATGTGTTTTTTGTTATTTTTCAAAAATTTGTAACGTGGTCTGTTTTACCCCATAGAAAGAGTAAAACTGCGGTGAAAATAGAAGACAAACAAGTCAACAACATCCTATTTTTAATTTTATAGAGTTTACGAAATAATGGCTACATTATTCAACTAATGCAAAATATAAATTTCTAATTTACATTTTTTATAAGGATAACGCTGTATATAACCTTGCTCTGGTATATTGTCAGAAATATTCATCACCAGATTTGGAATAACTATTTATTTGATTTAACACTTGCAAATTTCTTCTTAAATTGGTTCTTTTTACTCTAACCACGTGTAAACTTTCACAGAGATCATATAACAATAACTGTTGAATCAAACTTAAAATCAACAATACATCTTATATAAAATTTGAATAACGTATACTTAACAATTACAGATCATTGTAAAGTAGAAAACAATTATAGAGTATTTATTAAATAAAAATTGCATATATAAATAAAATAGAGTGTTAGATTGAATTTGAAGACAAGTCTAGCTTTAAAAGGATACACATATGAATCAAAAAGGCAAAAAGATTTTCCCTAAATTGTGTAAATAAAATTTAAAAAAAAAAAAATATTGGTTAGAAAACATGTATTTAACACATTGGCTGCCAACTACAAGGTTCATCGTAGGTTACTATCATTTCCAGGACGCCACCTATAAGTTATTCTTGAAATAATATAATGTGATTAAATCAAATTGTAATCTTTGGACAAACTCTTTAAAATTTCCGTGGCAGTCAAAGTGTTAAAAAACAAACATAAAGAATATTATTATTGTTAAAAATATTAGTGAAATAACTTACGTTGATGCTGTTCTGAGTTATCTGTAGGTGATGGCGTGTTCCTATGGTGACTGGATGATGCATATATAGGCTGCGCTTCCATACACATTATTATTATGACGAGCAGAGCGATTGACACCATCGTGTGTTTGTGCTCACTGTTTAAACAAAAAAATATTAATAACACATTAATTCATTGAATAAAATGCTATTAAAAATATTGTCAAAACACATTATCAAAGTTATATATGTACTAAAAATCGAGGCACTAAGCTCAGTCAAACATTACTAAACTAGTGGGGTGCATGGCATAGTGCTTTAAGGCAAATTGATGGAACTTCTCGTACCGTAATAAAATATTCTAGGAATTTTAAATGTCTTCAAATAAATTTAAATTTATAAATACTGTAACTTTCATTATTCGTATTTTACAGAAAAAATGTAAGAGCTTATAATTGGACGACGACGTTTCTATATGTTTACATGAAAACTAAATAAACATATTTGAATTAAGCGAAGTTAGAATTAAAAGACCTTAGCTTTAATACTGAGCTTTAGTATTTCAGCTAGAATTGAAGTTAAAGTTTAAATCATTTTCGACATTTAAAAAAAAATAAAAAATTGGAAAAAAGAATTTGGAATTCGCCAAATACTAATAGTTTCATCACAAGCAAAATGTTTTTTAAATCGTTAGTATCGGATGCTTTGTTTTTACAAAAATTTAATTTCCATTTTTTGCACATTTTGCTTCGTATCTCTGAAACAGCTAGATCAACCTTTACCAAAAATAGTCAGCACATTTTCCCATCAATAGGAATCGATTGCTGTTTGATTCATTCACATCGGTTGAGCGGTACTCCTGAAAACGTCGACGGAAAATTGTATCCACACGTACATATATATATATATATATATATATATATACACACTCACTCACACACAACCATTTTTTCTTAGGTATGCCAAAACGTTTAAATACTTTTGAAATGTAAAGATATTACAAAATTTTCAATTTCAATTATTGGACGATTACAATAACTTACCCTACGGGAAGTTAATACTGGATATTTAAATTAAATTCATCGATAATATTCGCTTATATGTCTTTAGAAGGGTCATGCTTAGAAAATATTTATTTTCTAATTAGGAATATTAAGTACGTATAAGTATCAAATCAGGAACAAACTTTTCCCACATATCTTACTCGTAATCAGTTGGTTTTTGACAGTTAAACAAACTGCAACTAAAAATTATCTATACCTGCGCTATTCAAATATTTTACTATTTACATTTGTGTCAGTGGATCAAGCAAGGCATACCTACTGTTTTATATTTACAGAGTGCTCTTTCAACATGGTTCCAGTTATTGGCAGCAACCAACATTTAAATGTGCCGTTGGATGAAACGGATAATATTTTATCACGTGATTCATCCATATATGCACAATATCATTTACTAAATACGACATTAACCTAATAATCTTGCGCAATAGCCCTGTGAACCTAGTAAATCCGAGATCAGAAAACCTAGAACAACTTGCAGCGTCATGAACCGGTAACATTAATAAAAAATACATAATCGTAATCAAAAAATGTCATCGAAATCAGAGTCTACAGCTGTCACCCAAAACGAGAACATTTCACGAATTCATTAATAATTCTACCGATTAGTAATTCATAAATTAAAATAGACTCTCAGAGGAGACTCTAAAATAGTTATCATAGTTGTCAACATTTATTACTTTTATCGATTTTATTTTTACTTAATATATTTTATTTGCAATAAATTATGTCTAATCCAATTACACAAGTTTAATGACTTATTGATGAGCAAAAAATAATCTTTATTGCTAATGGAATTTTATTACCAGAATATATCACAACAAATTGGTCACTGATTTGCAGTCATGATAGTTAAGTACTTCAAAAAATATTTCATCGGCTCTAAATTTAAAAAAATTCTGTAAGTGAATGCTTAAAGTGATCACACTAAAAGGGTAGGGTAGGGCAAAGCACAAAGATCCAATTCGACTTAGAGCAACTAAACCAATTATAGCACAATAAATAACACATATAAAACAAACAACTATTTGACTATGTTCAGTAAAACTCTTAGCTAATTCATCATTAAAGAAATGTTTTTTTTTGCTGTCTTTTAATAATTTGTCACCTGGCCCATTTTACCCCATAGGCGGAGCAAGCAGGTCTAATGTCTCATTATTAATTTAAATGTGTTTTACGAGTTAATAGCTACATTATTTAAATAGTGCAAAATATAAATTCCATGAGTACATTTTTTACAGTATATAACCTTGACCTGGTATTTCGTCAGACATGTTCATCAGCAGAATTCAAAAAACTATTAACTCTTGTAAAATTGCATTTTTAACTTAATTTTTTTTTTATTTACTATTGTTATTGTTTGCACCTTTGCCAGGGTAAAGATTCAGTTAATTTTTTTACACCACCCACGTGTAAGCTTTTATAGAGGTTATACTAAAATTACCAATACATCTTGTAAATTATATTAATACCTCGTAAACAAAACAACAGTGCCCACAAACAAAAAAACTATCAAAGAAAAAATACTTTTGTTATAGATTGTTGAACATTGCAGTTTATTTTCCAACAGTGACGTCAAAAATCAAGACGATAGCTGATTATTCATATTTTGCCCTTCACGTTTAAATATTGTTGAAAAAAAAATCCTAACTTCACTTGGCTTTGAAATGTCGGTGTTGGGCCTTTTCACCAGCGGACCTTTAATCCCCGATCTACCCTATAATAAACAAACAAATGACAAAATCAACTAAAACAAACAACTTCTGCCTCATCTTAGGGTCTAATACATAATTTTTATAACGGAATATTTCGCAACAGAATGACAATGCCTAATTTAATGTTTACACTTTCGTGCACACATCAATTACAAGTATTCTTTTGAAAAACAATACACAGATGAACAACCGTGTAGCCTCTCTTTGTGTTACGAATAGAAATGAAATTATATTTTTTATGATTTAAGATTATTTCATTTTAAGAAAGACTACATATCTGGCCGGGAGATTACAATTTAAAATCCTTGTTAGTGATAATAGAAATGTTACTGAACTTACAAACTAATATCATTAATATATATTGGATCCTTTTTACTGGTGTCTTCAAATTTCTGTGTATACTTATTAATATTATACATAAGATTTAATATATGCTTGAAACAAAAATGCTAGAATCTCCTCCTCTTATTATTCTACATAATAAAAAAGTAATATTACTGTAATAAATAATGCGCTACTTTCAGCTAGTGATTTGAAACAAAATAACTTCTTTTGCAGCCATATTTCAGTAAGCTTGTGTACTTAACATAAGTAGATGAGTATGGAACTGTATCACACCCTAACCAAGATCTTTGATATTATAATGTATAGCATTATTAATAATTGTAAGTAATAGTGAAAGTAAGTGATTAATAGTAAAAGTTAATGATAGTAAAAATGAAATAATGAGAAGAAAACTCATTTAAAAAAACTTTTAAACGCATTTTCAGAAGTTGTATGTATAATATTAATAGCAAAAAGGCAATCACACTACTTAGAATTGGATTCTTTTTTAGAAACAAAAGTAGGAAATGTCTTTTCTAAAAGAAATTGAATAAAGATTGGTGAAAAACATTTATCTTTGTTAGTAATAATAAAACAAAAAGAATACTTATCATTGTAATTAACAGAATTAGTTTCGACAACGCAATTTGTTAAATAATATCTAACAATAAGCACATAACACGATAATTGTATGTACCATGTTGATTTCGAAATGCAAAATATTTGATAACAAATTGGGAAAAATAGACAATGAATATAAAAAAAATGCATCTTGGCACAGCCTTAATGGCATCTTGCTCGATTAGTATGAAGGATGCACCAGGATCTCATTATGTATATAAATTGATAAAAATGCTTTAAATGTGTTAAACTTTATACGACTTTATACATACATGTGATAAAATAAATTATGGCAATCAAATTTAAATGTGGAACATATAAAAGTTGATTTAGAACATTCAATAAAAAAGTATATAAAAATTATGTAAAAATAAAAAAACATGTAAAATGTGTTTTTCTATATATAATATAATACACTATTGAATAAAATAGGATGAAAATTAATATAAATGCAAGCGGCTAAATACAAACCCAATAAAAAATAAATTAATATAAATTTTCTTTCTTATTAACAGCGATCAGAACTTAAGTTCTGATTGAAGTTATAGCTGTTTGCAAATAGTTGTCCCATCTCTATATTATAAATTTTTGACTATTTTTTATTGATGCAGCAATGCTGGATAAAGGGTACTCAGAAACGTATTGCTCTCTATATTTCGAAATAAAATAGCTATGTCACTACTGCTTGCCTTCAGGCTGCCAAAAGCGGCATATTATCGAACTTAGGATCTTTGATTCAAAGCTCCTCGTAGCTCTAACCCCGGGCGAGCCCAAACAGAAAATAAGAATAAATAATAGATGTTCATGCAGAAATACAAAGTTCAATTTACAGCATCATATATAAATTCTGAATATGAAAAAAACAGTTGTAATCATAATACATATAATAAATAATTAAGCGTAAAGTTTTGTAATAAAAAATTAGAATGTATAATATAGATATATGTAAAAATGTGATTGAATTTCTATGTAGAGAGTCAAATAGGAAATAGAGCATAAGCCAGGCAAATTAAAAGCAAAACTAGTGGTGTATGGCATCGTGCCTTATGGCAAATTGCTGGAACTTTTCGTACCGTACTAATGAAGAAAAATTTTAAATGTTCTCAACTAGATTATTATAAATACTGTAACTTTCTTATTCGTATTTTATAGACAAATTATTAAAGCTTATAAATTGGACAGTAACGTTTATATAAATTTACTTTATTTATGAAAAGTAAATGAGCAAAACTTAATAATCCCCTTCGAAGATATTATATTTCTAAGAATAATATAATTCTAAGATATAAATTTAATTCCAAAGTTAAAATTATTTGTTTCAAGTATGTAGAATACCTTTAGAATTCTAAAGAATTTAAGAAAATCAAAATCCGTATTATTTTCTATTTAAAAAAAAAAAGATTTTGGAAATTAAATAAAAATGAAATAGTTGGTTTTCTCCAAAAACAATTGTTTTGTCAAAACAAGCAAGGGGTTCTCTAAACCATTTAAATCGGATGCTTTATTCTTTCAAAAACAGCAATTTTTTGCACATTTATCTGGACTGTTTAACGGCTGGACCTGTCTTTGTCAAAACTATTCACCACTTCTCCCCATATTCTCAAAAACACAATTTCTATTTTCTGCATTCTTTGCTACGTATCTCCGATACAGCTAGACCAACTTCTTCCAAAAACTAATCAGGACTTATAAATAGGAATCGATTGCTATTTGAATCATTCAAATCGGTTGTTCCGTACGCCCAAAATCGTTGACAAAATTTTTTATCTACACATATACACACACATCCATCTTTTTTAACAGTAAGGCAAGCCAAAATGTTCAGAAACCTCTGAAACATAAAGATATGATAAAATTTTTAATATCGATTTCTGGACAATTACACAACTTACCCTACGGGAAGTTAATAAAGAAGTGAATAATTAATTGCCTGCCCGTATCTTCTAGTGTTACGTTTTCAATCATATTAAAAAAATGTTCAATTACAATAATATTATGAACCATTAAGACGATGAATACTAATTAAATATGCTGGTTTCGGTAGTACGCAATAATTTTTTTAAAATTATTTTTTATTATTTTTTTATTTTTTAACTGCAATCTGTCACACTTAGGACATTCAGCAATTGTTTTGACTGTTCTATTATGTGGATCTTGAATGGGTGGCAACCCAGTAGTTGTCCAGTCCAGTTATGAGTAATTATCTATACTCGAAATATTTGCTGACATTTTTTATTATATATGCAACTATACCCACGAGAGGCGATTTTCACTTGAGGCTATATTTGAGATCTATAACCTCAAGTGGAAATTTGACATCAAAGTTGCCTGATATCGGGCTATCGTATGTAATAATATGCGCAAAATACTTAAACTCATCACCATACAACATGACTAAACTAATATCGCGCATATATTAAAAGGAATGTCCTCCAGTAGCGACACAGTGTAGTGCGCATATATTGCACCATAAAAACATGCTTGAATTTTAGTACAAAGCTGTTTGTGTACAAAAGATATAACAAAAGTTAAAAACATTAACAGACTTGATACTTGTGCTCCGGCACATTTCTTAGCCATATTCTGACACGCTGGACGCAAATTGCATTCTTTTACTTGGAGATGCAACGCGTGTTAGTGCATTGCGTAACAGCGTAACAGCGTAACACACGTCCCGTTTTCAGCTCGGATGCTTGAAATTCATGCACAATGATTTAGTTTATCCGTTTCTGCGATTTAAATATTGCGGTTTGAGGTCTAAGACTTTGTGCTGATGGGAAAAGTTACAAAAACTGGTGGTGCATGGCAACGTGCCTTGAGCCAAATTGCTGGAACTTCTCGTACCAAAAATTATAATTTTTTTAAAAACGATTAACATTTTTGAAAAAAAAAGTTTTCTTTATTTTGATATATTTTGGAATTTCTGAACTTTTTTTCAAAGCAATCTAACGAATAAACATTGGTACCTGAAACCATTTGAAACCATAGAAATGTAAACAAATACTTATTGTTAAAATATCTGATAATTTGATGTGCATATGTCTAATGATCATTTTTGACCGCCAGATGGCATTTTTTTTACTTTTTTTACTAGATCTCCGAAACTGCTAGACCTGCCTTCATGAAAATTTGATCTTGTTAACACTATATGCCGTCCGGCGACACCACAGTGGTGTCATGAGCACGGTATCTTCCTTTGGCCAGTAGCAGAAATCTTTCCATCCTGTTGGTGTTTTAATTTAGATAACGAAAAGTTACACCCCTCAACATTACTAAGAACTAAAAATTTGTAATATTTCGATAATATTCAGAATGGGCGGGGAAAAGCAAAGTGATAACGAATTAGCACTACCGGCGCCAAGCAAATAAATTTTTACAAGACGTGCGGACGGCAAAGTGTTAATACAAGTAAAATGTTTTTTGAATTATTCAAATCGGACGCTCCGTTCTCTTAACAATTTTGATCTTGTTAATACAAGTAAAATGTTTTTTGAATTATTCAAATCGGACGCTCCGTTCTCTTAAAAATTTTGATCTTGTTAATACAAGTAAAATGTTTTTTGAATTATTCAAATCGGATGCGCCGTTCTCTTAAAAACGGAGTTACCGTTTTTGGCACTTTTTGCCCGTATCTTCGGAAGGGCTAGACCTGCCTTAGCCAAAAACTAATCAGCACGTCTCCTTATCAATACAAATCGAATGTTTTTTGAATTATTGAAATCGGTTGATCGGTGTTCCCGAAATCGTCGACGAAAATTTGTATCCGCACACACACACACACGCACACACACAAACATCCACTTTTTCTAATGTATGTCAAAATATTCAGAAACCTTTGAAACGTAAAGATATATAAAAATTTTCATTTTCGATGTTTTTGCGACTACTATAACTTACCCTACGGGAAGTTAACTAGTGATACATGGCATAGTGCCTTAGGGCAAATTGCTGGAACTTTCCATATCGTAATTTATCATTTTTAAAGGCTTGGAAGTATTGGAAATTAAAAAAAATAGATTAGAGAATTTTAAATTTTTTGAATATGTTGATTTTTCTTCAAAACAACTGCCCTGCTTAGCTCTTTTAAGACGAAATATCAAAGCGCGTAAGGAACCCATTTAGAAATGTAAACATAATTCGTACTTATTATTCAAATCTCTATAAAATACCTGTAATTTCTATTAAGCTCGATGCAATAGGGTTAAGCGGGACACAAAGGTGCAATTTGACTTCGAGCAATTATATTGAAAACCAAACCAATTGTATCACAACAAATAACACATATCACACAAACAACTATCTGACTATGTTCAGTAAAACTCTCAGCTAATTCATCATTGTAAAAATGTATTTTATTGCTGTTTTTCTTCATTAAATTTGTCACCTGGTTCTTTTTATCCCATAGTCGGAGTAAAATGACAGCTAAAAGTACAATGCCTTCTTTTTAATTTTGAAAGGATTTTATGAAATATTAGCTACATTATTCAACCAATGCGAAATATAAATTTTTCAGGTACATTTTTTACAGGAACGACACTGTATATAACCTTGATCTGGTATTTCATTAGAAATACCCATCAGCTAAGTTGGAACAACTTTTTATCCAATCCATCTCCTGTAAAATTGTTCTCCAACTTATAATAACTCTTTCACTTACTATTTTCTGATGTACACACCTTTGCTAGGGCTAACATCTAATAATTGAATATGACCATTTTTGACCGCCAAATGGTAGTTGCTTTTAATTTTTGTATTGGATCTTAGAAATCGCTGGACGTGCTTTCCCAAAAATTGTATCAACATTTCATCTCGCCAATACAAAAAAAAATTTTTTTGAATCATTGAAATCCGGTGCTTCTTACTCTCAAAAACGGAATCAAATATTTTTTTAATTATTCGAATCGGTTGATCCATGTTCCCAAAATTTTCGACAAAAATTTGTATCCGCACACACATGAACACACACACATACATCAATCTTTTCTAAGGTATGCCAAAATTTTTAGAAACCTTTGAAAAATATGAATGTAGTGGTACATGGTATCGTGCCTAAGAAAAATTGCTGGAACTTCCCGTACCAATAATATTTTTTTTAAAAAAGATTCAATTTTCTTTAAAACATTGATAAAAATGATTTTTGAGAATTTTGAAATTTTTGAAGCAAACTGACTTTGAAAATTTTTTTTTTTTTATATTTTGAAATATTTTCGAAATTTTTAACTTTTTTGCAATGCCATGAGCCCCACTAGTTTAATCATTCAAATCGGACGCTCCGTTATCTCAAAAACTGAATTGGTATTTATGGCACTGTTAAACGACTGGACCTGCCTTTGCAAAACACTAATAAGCAAGCCTCCCTGTCAACACAAATCGAATCAGTTGATCCGTGTTCAGAAAATCGTGAACGAAAATTTGTATCCGAACATAAGGTATATTTTAAGGTATACCAAAATGTTCAAAAAATTCAGATTTTTTTAAGATTACTATAACTTACCCTACGGATAGTTAAAAAAAATCTCACATAGGCACTTTATAGTTGAATAAAAATGTCACAATGTCACAAAAAAATATTGCACAAAACAAATAAAAATAGAACCAAAAATTGACAATTCAATTTAATAACTAAGTTTGCGTGAAGTCTCTAAAGTACGAGTATTGTACAATAACACTTTACATTTGTAGAGTTATATGGTTGTATGTCTGAAGCAAACATGTTTAACTTTGATGTCATATAAGTTACCTTACTGAGAGAGTAGTTAGTTGCAGTCGATGGTAATATTTATGAAACAACCCAATTAAAAAATCATGTAATCTATGGTCAAAATGATTTATACAATTAAACGCAAAAACAGACTTAATAATAGTCACTGCTACAGTGCTTCACTAGTCCAACGTGAATTGAATTTAGTCCGCAAAGAATAAATTGCATTTAATTATAATAATGATATAGTTTTAGATTTATCAATCTCAAATAGAACAATGAGCTGACATATGCAACATGTATCACGTTAAAATTTTAAACGTTGGTTTCGCAAATTCTGAGATCGGAAAATTAATATTTGATATAGGTTATCCACAAGGTTATTAAGGTTATAGATAATATAAGAGAAGTATTTTTCAATAACTTACCATAGGAAAAGTAATCACAAAAAATTGAAAATAAAAATATTTATTTATAATTCACATTTCAAGTCTTCTGAACATTTTGGCATACTTTAGAAAAAAATACGTGTGTGTGTATGTGCGGACACAAATGTTTGTCGGCAATTTCGTGAACATGGATCAACCGATTTGAATAATTCAAAAAGCATTCGATTCGTATTGATTTGGAAACAAACTGATTTTGGCAAGGACAGGTCCAGCCGTTTCAAAGATACAGGGCAAAAAGTGCCAAATATCAATCCAAATAGTAATTCAGTTGTTGAGATGACGAGGCGTCCGATTTGAATAATTCTAAAAACATTTTATTTGTCTTAACGCAATGAACAACTGATTAACTGATTTTTGCGAAAGCAGATCTGGCGGTTTCGGTGATCTAATGAAAAAAGTACAAGGAAGTAACATTTGGCAAGCAAAAATAATTATTTGACTTATGCATTATCAGATATTTATGCATTATCACTTATGCATTATCAGATATTTTATAGAGATTTTGATAATAGGTACAAATTTTACATTTTTATGGGTTCCGTACCTATGTTTATACGCTAGACAACGACGCAGCGCGATTGCTTTGAAAAAAAAGAGTTTTCTCAAAAAGATTAAAGCTTTTTTAAAAAATTTAAGTTTCGGTACAGAAAGTTGCAGCAATTTACCTTAAGGCACTATGTCATGCACCACTAGTTCATTTTATTATAATTTTATTCTAATTATAGAAAATCATTTACATTTTCACTCTGCTGGCTTACGTTTTCTCCTTTATTAAAAAAAAAATTTAAATTTTCAAGATAGTTGAATCCTCCCATAACTAATTAGAGAAAAAATGTAAGAAAGAGAATTATTTTCACCGCATGGATCAGAAATCATTTAATTGATCATTTACGAGATAACATATAAATCACTAGAGTCATAAAGAGCGTTTATGTATGGGAAGCTCCAATGAATGAACAAGATAAGATTTTACTATTACTATTAAAATGAAATGCAATACACGACCTATATTCGGTCTTAGTTATTTAGCTCGACCATTAGAAAAAAAATAGTATTATTATCCTATGTGCTGTTAGTTATGCCTGTTCTTTTAAGAAATTATAATTTGCAAATTTGCTCACATAGATTCTAGTACAGTTAAGTTAAACGAAAAAAGCAAAAATCATTGTTTTCTGGAAACAATGATTCAACATCTTCTTTTGGCATACATTCGAAAAATGTATGTAAATGTTAAAAAGATTATTGACAGTGCGCAAAGCAATTTGGATTTCTGTGACGATAAGTTCAGACATTTGTAGAAGATAAATCAGAATTTTTGTAATACATATATATTATTTGTTTAACTTTAGGTTGTGTATAAAAAATGTGAATTTACAAATTTATTATAGGAAACACATTGAACATTTGTAAGACTCACAACAAAAATTTCAACGAGTAAAATTTCCAAATTTTTGGCTGAATAAAAGGTCAATTTCATTTCTTACCAAATTAGGGTCTATATTAAATTTAGTATTCTGTTTTTTTTTTCTATGTACTGCTTGTGTGAATTGAGAAATTCGGTAATTATGCAAGAATCGATCCATAATTGGACCTAGTTTTATCGATAGTTGATTTGAAAAGGTTTCAGCGGATTGCCCCGGATAAATTCAACCTTTTCAATGATCTCAGAAAAATTCTGATCAATTTCAATAAAAGATGTTCACAAAAAAGACGATAATTGATCAGTTATCGAGCTAGATGAAAAATGATTCGACTACGGAATTGCAAAATAGAGATTTGTGGTAGCAGGGTAAAAATTTAGAGCTGTGTTTATTTTCAATTCTAAATTAAAAAAAGTAAAATAAAATGTTAAAAAAAAATTAAAGACTATGTTAAGGGTGGACAATCCTTGATAAAAATTTAAGTTTTTTCATAAGTTTAAGAAAATCCTAACCAAATTTCAGTGAAAAACATGCATTGACTGAAAGCGAGAAATTATTCCATTACTAAGCTGATTATTACGAAATATGGGTTTATCGTAAAAGAGTAAAAATTCTGGTCTGTGTGTATTTTTTTTAGTAACGAATAATATAAAAATAAAATGAAATAAATTGGTCAAAAAATAAACAAAATCTTAAGGGTAGCAAACCCTTACCACTTAGGGCTATAGAAAATAGATGTTGGTCAATGCTCAGTCATGGAGAACGTAATTACAAAATTTATAGAAATCGGTCAAGCCGTTTCGGAGGAGTATTGCGACAAACATAACACAAAATTCTATACATATATATATATATATATATATATGTGTGTGTGTGTGTGTGTGTGTGTGTGTATAATATTAAAATACCTAACTCACCTGAAATAAGTGTGTACACAGCTCAACAGTTCAAAAGCCAAATGCTGGCGTGCACGGCTTAAATAGCCCAATTTGTATTTTAAATTTTTAGTACTTCAGTCTACGTTATTATTTCTCGAGGTGTCTCGACATCTTTTCTTCTAATTTTCGTCCATCTAGAAGCCGCCATATTCAGGAAAAGCTGAAATTGGAAAATATCATTATATATGCTTCATAAAATCAAATCATACAAGAAAAGATCAAGTGTAACAACCGTGAACACCCCCAAGACAGTTGTGACAGACATAAACATAGGTACAATAGGTATAAACACCAAAATTGTTTATAAGGACTTTTATTACCAGAAATATGTAACACAACAATCTTCTATAAAAAGCTTATGAATATAATATAACAATATATAGCAAAACAATTTTTTAAACAAAGTTAACAAGAGTACTGTGTGATTTTTTCTTATATTCAATTTTCCTTTCCCTTTCTCTGTCGCATTCTGTCTTAGTTATGTTCGATTTTTCTTCAAAACAAAACTAATTACTGGTAATTAACTACTAATTTTCAGCTTACAGCAAAATTACAGACAAGGTGATTTGTCTATATACGAGTAATTGTCTTTATTAAAAGAAATCGAAAGAAAAAACTTACGTTTGACTCTTTAAAAGCAATGCGGTCTACAGATAGTATTAATGTAGGTTACTGACTGAATGCAATAATGAAAACTTGTTCGAACAAACATACTTCATCTTTCTCGCTTTGGACCCTATATCCAAATCAGTATAATTTAGCTCTTATGACGACTGTCACTACCATACCCTGGCACAACCGTACCCATTCTCCCCTACATCACGTTAAGAAGAATTCCTTTAGTACGAAATCTGAACCAATAGAAGTCTCTTGGCTTGGTATTTTGGTAGATTTCAATTGGCCATTTTGTGTTTAATCTTTCTGTTCAGCATACTATTGCTTGGAAGAATTAGTATAGTTTCTTATCTTTTTCATGATAATTAATACTCTTTTCTTTAATGTTGCTTTTTACTTATTTAATATTGAGATCTCTGAGAAAGTTTTCATTGATCACTTACTATTGGGCAATACAATAATTCTTAGTAAATTAGATCGATTCACTTGAACAAATTTATTGGTCGTTCAAACTATAAATTACAGTTTTCAATTGATTTATTAGCGAGAATTTTTTACACTAGCAAATCCGACGAACTCCGTTTCGCCACCTGATGGTTTCGTGAGAAAGATGAAGAAATTGTTTGTTTGTTTTATATTTGAAAAAGAAAAATGTGATTTTATTATACAATAGTAATAAATTTATTTCGATTACAAAAATGAAGTGTTTTTTAGTTGAACTTCTCTAAGTAAATGAAAGTGAATCGGCAATTATCTTAGAAGTGCTCTTTGGTAAACCACATTTTTTGTTTTTTGGTCTGACGTTACCACAAACTAAGCGGATGGTTTTCCAACTCGTGAACAGGCAACGTATAACTGCCCATGTGAAAAACAATAATATTTCAAATAATCTATTTGATATTTATCCCGCAAACACTAAGCGATTGGCCTTGCGACTTGTTATTGCGAACGCAAGGCGAACTGGAAATTGCAATCGTTTGAAGTCAAACGGAAGACCAGTCGGAATCATTGGTATGTCACCAAATCGCCAGCAATTTTTGATTGAATGGTGAAATTCAGTGCGTGTATATCATTATTCTTTGCGGCAAGAATTGCTCGTTGACTTAACCAAGCATAATTCTGATAATTCTCACTAATGTCATTACTCGAATTTTTAATTACGGTGCGTGAAGTTCCAGCAGCTTGCATTAAGGCACGATGCCATGCACAACTAATTTTCTAAGCTATAAACCTTGCGGAGCCCGAGACTTTACCAACGAATGCAAAATTATCGAAATCAGTTTGTGCGTTCTGGAGTTATTTCGTCAGGAAAGAAAACCAGACTTATTTTTATATATATAGAAGATATGTGTGTGTAATCATTTATAATTATGTAAGTTTATAATTAATATTTGTGTCTTCTATAAACTTGAGATTTTAGACATACAAATTGGGTTGCATGTTGCCATGTTTCATTGTAACAACAACTAGAAGTATTACAAATTTAATATAAAAACCGTTCGGTTTCTGTCTCGCGCTAATTAATTTTGCATTAAGATTAGTCCAGATTGCTTCGTGATTAATGCAAATCCTTAAAGTAAAAAATACTGAAATATCCGAGCCGTGTTCGTTCACTTCAGAGATTTTCGCATATACACCTTTCGATTTAAATCAAATGCTAATTACCATGTGGATTACTTGATATAAAGTTAATGTTCACTCTGCTTATTTAATTTGCATCAACATATGGTGTAAAGATAGTAAGAAAACAATTTTAACGTTTTGTGTTACTATGAAATAACAAAATTGTAAAAATCTTAATATATATTATTGCTGTAATTTTTTTTTTCACTCAGAACACAGCGAAGAAATAGCAATTGCAATATTTATTGATTATTGCCAAATGACTAACCATCTGAGAAAATGAAAATTTTATTTAGTTAGCAGGTATGGTAAATATTAAATATAAGTTTGGCTACTTCACTATATAATACATTTATTAATTTTTAAACGTTGTTTGCTGCTATTATGTACAATTATAGTATATATTTCAGTCTGAATAGCTACTTTTATTTATTATTTTCTTTTTCTGAACTATAGACCTTTTTTTATAAAAAATATTATATATGTATCCTTCATTTATCAAAATTGTCAACGTTTTGAAAATGTGCAGAATTTGAATTACTGAAATCTCGGTTTGGTAGACGTTACAACAAGCCCCCAACACAGATTAAGTTGTGACACCGCACTTTAGCTAGGAAATGGCCAAGGTGAGATAACGAACAATAATTTCGGAATCATTTTTACTTGATTTTGTAGAGGAATAGTTGCAGCAACTATCCATCTTTATTTCGCAAAAATATAATCAGTGAATCTAGCAAGATATATTAATCCAAAAAAAACTGTTACAACCAGCCTAAAGGCTACTTGAGATCTAGAAACATATATTCGTAAAATGATTAAAAAAGCAGTTGCATACATCATAAAAATATAAAAATCATATCCAAATCAAGGTAAAAACACATTAACTAATGGCATCGTGCCTTAAGGCAAGTTGCTGGAACACCCCATACCGTAACTAAATGTTCGAGGAATATTAAAAGTTTTCAAATAGATTATTATAAATACTGTAACATTGTCTAATATTTATGAAAATCATATAAACTGAATTACAAAGTTAAAATTATATATTTAAAGTGTATAAGTGAGCTTTAGAACTTTAGCCAGAATTAAAATTAAAAACTGTATTAGTTTCGATATACAAAAAAAATGAAATAGAAGAAACTTTTTTTTTTTCTATATTTCCTATTGTTTTGTCAATACAAGCTGAAAGTTTTTTGAATCATTCAAATCGGATGCTAGTTCTCTGAAAAAGTGGCATTTTTTGCACATTTAGCTATGTATCTTCGAAATGGTTACACCTGCCTTTGCCGAAAACTTATCAGCACTTCTGCCAATTGTTACAAATTGAATGTTTTATGGATCATTCAAATCGGATACTCCGTTCTCAAAAACTCGATTTTATATTTTCTTCATTCTTTGCTCCGTATCTCTGTAACGGCTGGACCTGCCTTAGCCGAAAACTAATCAGCACATCTCCATATCAATAGAAATCAAACGAGTTTGAACCAATTAAATCGGTTGATTCGTGCGCCCGTAAACGTGGATGAAAAAATGCGGACACACAAAACACGTACATACACACATCCATATTTTGCGGTGTGCCAAAATGTTTAGAAACCTTTTAAACGTGAAGATAATCAAAAATTTCATTTACTTCTTATTCTACGGGAAGATGAAAGTGTTTATAAAAAAAGAAACAGTAGTAATAATATTCCATTTTAGGTATATTAGCACTTCAAAATTAAGAAGTTCTGTTATTTTATTGAAAATCAGATTATGCACACAGCAACTAATTAAAATAGCATATCTATCAAAATGTTTTAATTAAAAAATATTGCATATGAACTGTAGATTTCATTACACAATTTTCAGTAATATAAAGTACCTGAAGCTTTTCATCGGCCACTATTTATTAACTTATGCACATATATGAAGAATTCAATTTCATTTTAGTCGTGGCTGCTTTTCAAATTTTCTCCGTGTTATCCTCACCTACATCTTAGAGCACTTTATTTCAGAAACCACTAAGTAAACTATTTCGAAGTGAAGAGTCGTGAATATTCATTTCATTCAAATCTATAAAAACCGTTTTCTACACTCCATAAATAAAGTACACAAAACTACTAGTGCCGTTATTATTACGCTCTGATAATTTACTATTTTCACCACTCAAACACCGCGCCTTATCATACTCGAGCACCATTTTTTATGCTAAATTATTCTAATTAACACTCATTACTAAACAAAACGACCAATTGGTTGCTATTTAAGATGTAGTTCATGTTTCTACTTAATAAAATCAACATCAGTTTCAAAAAGTACTAATTCATGAGGTGCACACACAGCAATAATAATCATTTGGATTAAAAACAACAATTCATTAGAGAATAGCGATACAGATTGACCTACATATATACACAAAACAAATCTTAAATGCTAATTTATTGAATAGTAGTTCCGAACGTAGATGTGGTCTCAAAGTTTGATATTTTTGAATTAACTATATCAATTACAATTTATTCCATCCAGAATTACTGGTAATTGATTAAGTAAGCTATAATATGAGTACATTATGAGCAAACATCCCGTGCAGAAACTTATATTAAAGCTAATGTTTTCACTCTAGTGTGAAGCGGGGCTTAAAGGTCTGCGGGTAGAACAATCAACCAACAAGACCCCATAAAAAAGTGAAGCTAAAAAATTTTTTAAGAGCAATATTTGAGAGTAAAAGATGTATAATCAGTCATCACTTTGATTCTTACGACGTCGCTATCAGGAGATAAAAAACCATGTTTTAAAATCTAAAACAAAAGTTTCATTTTTCGTTGTTGTTTTTTTTTCTGTTTGAGCTTTGTTGTTTGTTTACGAGATTTTAATATAATTTTGAAGTATACGTTATTTAATCGTTTTAAAAGACGTATAATTTTAAGCTAGATTATACTTTTTTTTCTTTATATAACTAAAATCTTACACGTAGGTGGGGCCAAAAACACCAACTAAACTTCTACCCTTGCAAAAATGTAAACAATATAATATAGTAAATAAAGTGAATAAAATAAGTGAATTAAGTGAAAAATAGCAATTTTACAAGATATAAATAAATAGTTATTCCCACTTTGCCGATGAACATTTTTGACAAAATATTAGATCAAGGTTATATACAGTGTTATCTCTGTAAAAACAGCACCCATGAAATTTATATTTTGCTTTGGTTAAATAATGTAGTTATTATTTCGTAAAATCCTTTTGAAATTAAAAATAAGACATAAGATCTGTTATCCTCCTGGCTGGTACGTTTTACCCCGCTAATGGGGTAAAAAAGATCAGGTGACAAACTTTGAAAAAAACAGCAAAGAAAACACATTTTTACAATGATGAATCAGCTGAGAGTTTTACTAAATACAGCTTGATAGCTGTTTGTTTAATGTGTGTTATTTGTTGTAAAATAAATGGTTTGGTTTTCGCAATATAATTGCTTAAAGTCAAATTGGACCTTTGTGCCTTGCCATACCCCTCATTAGAATACAGTGAATAATCAGTTTTTTTTAGTAATTGTTAATGTTCAATAATTAGAAAAATTTTACTAAGTTATTTTAAACACAATAATAAAATTAAAAATTAAAATTGAAGTATTGTAGTTCCCACGGTGCAGCCTCTTGCTTATACACATTTGCAGTTCTAACATTTCATCAGTGTAATTTTTAAACAAAATTTATGTGGATATATGTAAAAAGTTCATTTTTAATTATGGCTGTTTTCGTTTCACATATCCATAAAATAATTTGAAGAAAATGCGCACCATATGATTCTAGAATGCAATAAAAACATTCTTCAAAATTCCAAATTTTTGAGTGGCATATATAAATCAAATATTAGGAAGCAACTTATCATTACTAAATTACAAAAAATATCAATGTTTATAAAGTTATTAATTATTTTAGAATTTATGAATATAATTAGAGGAAAGTAAAATTAGTGTTTTCCTTTTCATTTTCATAAATTTGGTTTCAGATACAGATTATTATAGAATGATATATATTGTTTTTTTAGGCAATTATAAAAATAGACTATAATTATAGTTTCAATTAATTGACTGTAAATAGTGTACTGGCATGTGTTAACAGGCCAAGTGAATTCATATTAATTAAAATAAACAAGTGAAAAGTAAATTAATGTTGTTGTTTAATGTATAATGTAATCTGAAGTGCAACATATAGAATATTATATTAATTTGCATTTACACACAAGTAGTGGTTTGGCTTTAACAATAGCAATTAATACACTTATGAGATTTGATCAATTTTTAATAATGTACCAATCTAATTTATATCTTATAATCTTATTATATAAAGTATAATATTATAGTAAGTATATAAAATACAATTCTTTTCCTTTTGCCAATCAACTTTTTTGACAACGTAAGGTCAATTTGTTTATTCCCTTCTCGAAACACTTATGAGATTTGATCAATTTTTAATAATGTACCAATCTAATTTATATCTTATAATCTTATTATATAAAGTATAATATTATAGTAAGTATATAAAATACAATTCTTTTCCTTTTGCCAATCAACTTTTTTGACAACGTAAGGTCAATTTGTTTATTCCCTTCTCGAAAGATATTTCATCTTTAGATGCAAAAAATTGAACAAGTGCTTGTTTGACATCTTTATCAATTTTTAAATTTTTTGTCAAAAAAAAATTTTTAAGGAAATAAACCAAGTGATAATTAGATGTTGTATGCAATCCATTTTTCATCTCCAGTTATCATCCGGATCAAAAAGGATTCGATTTTGCTTAAAAATGTGAATATAACAGCTCAATCATTCAAATTTGTCGGACTTTTTGATGTGGCACGCATTTTGAATAATTCCACATCAATCCTATCTTTTGAATATGGTCAGAAATGGTTTGTTGAATATCTTTTGAATATCCTATCAGAAACTCTTCCTTTATCAAAAACTTTCAGTAAAAGATACAGTAGCATTTCTTCCCTTTTAAAATTCGTATAACATTCAGTACCAAAAATAATCTTTGTCAGCTGCCCCGGTTATGCTATCAATTAACACTGGCTAATGTGAATCAACTTAATTATAGTTTATTTTCTACGTCAATATGTATACATTAATTAAAATAAAGAGCGGATCATGCAATAAACATAGAGAAAATGATATCATAATTTTGGACAGAACTTTCTGGCAGACCTAATATATATACTACAACTTAGAAGTGAAATATTCAATTTCTTGTTACAGATTGAAAAATGCATTAAAACAAGATCGTAATGCAAACGGTACGCTCTAAAAATCTCACTGACAAGAGTACGTTTTAACTTTATGTGCAAATAAAATCTATTTTTTAGAGCATAGTACGTTTACATTAACAAGTTAATACTGAATTGGAAAAGTATTAAATTTAAATTAATTCACTACTTTGATTTTTGTATTAATTAATTACAACTTTATTTAATTGTTGCTATCTCTACTATAATAGGTTTTATTTTATTTTTATTTTTACTTTTTTTTAATTTAAAATATGGCAACTAAACATATACAATTTTTATGTTATTGATTGCATGTATACCTGATGTGCTTTCGGTTCTCAATATTAATAATACTATTAGACGCCTTATATTTTCCAAATTTATGTAGGATGGTGATGATTTATAAGATGCACTATAAAGCAATTATGATTTTCAATCAGATTTTAAAAGATAAAAGATGAATAAAAAATTATAAATATTTCGCGATCATTAAAACAGTTCCATGTGACACAAGCTTAAGATAATAAAGTTGTGAAAGTTTTAACTCCGTCGTAATATATCGACACAGATGAATAATGGGAATTTACGGTCCGCTTAGAAACACTTATAATTAAATAAATTACATAAATTTCTCTGAAACAGTTTTCGGCATAACTGATAATACTCGGAACAAAAAATTAATACATCGCACCTACTTAAATTTTGATCATAGAGCACTTATTATAAATAATTATATATTACCATGCATTATTAATAAAAATATAGATCAAAATAAGCTTCAAATTGAAAATAAGCTCATCTCGGGCACTGCGGTGTGAATGGAAATGGGAAAAACTCTCACACTACTTCTTCCATGAATCGAGTTTGAGTTTAACTCAGCTCACAGACCTGCCTTAGAGCAGTACTACCCATTATCATGCATTTTAACTCAAATAACAAAAGCCGTAATAAAAATCTAGTCAGTAGTCCTTATTCTATGTCATATTCAGTATTTTATTCAATATTCAGATCGACATACTGCAAAAAAATATTATATTTCATTTACATTGGCGATAATATCTATATAATATAAAAAAGTTGTATATGCGTCACGTAGTTATGGAAATTATTAAAATTCTTCTTCGATAACTCATGTTGTTGGGTTATAATTTAACCCTTGTACCTGTGAACTGTATTAAACACTGATTTGTTGGTATATTACGGCGACAATCTTCATGGCATTGAGCTTTTACACGGGATGGTTGCTACCCCTGGTAGAGGGAGTAGCAAAGGGTCTGATGGGACTAATTGTTCACTTCTAAAACTAAAGTCCGCGTAGAAACATGTGTATTAAATAATCAATCAATATATCTTCTTCAATTTGAACTTAGTAACAAATCAATAGTGTAATTAGAATGTATTTGTTACAGTTCTTTATAAACCAAGTAAGTTTATGCAATTTGTCTCAAGAAAAAATACCGCTTACACATAGTAATTTTTATAAAAAAAATTATATTTTTGCTCAATTTTACAATTTTGTAATTTCTTGATATCGATATTCGCCTTTTATTTTCTTTATCAGTCACAGTTGGTCTATTACTTCACTATAGTAAGTAAATATTACTATCATCAATCTCGTAGATATTTTCTTCTAAAATTACGTACAAATATACATATCGCATTTTTTATAAAAAAAATTGTGTACGATTTTTTTTTATTTTATGTGACGTTTTAGAAAATTGTATTTATTAGATTTTATAGTTTATTTGCAAACTTTGACAGAATATTTAACATTAGTAATCGCAAAAAATTCGAAAATAATTTTTTTTTATATATTTTAACGTTTCAAAGGTTTGTGAACATTTTGGCACACCTTAGAAAAAAATGGATGTATGTGTGTGTGTGTGCGGATACAAATTTTCGTCGACGATTTCGGAAACATCGATCAACCGACTTGATTCATTCGAAAAGCATCCGATTTGTGTTAAAATTTTTCGAATATGTATATGAGTTTGAAAAAAAATTAATCCTTTTTAAAAAATTTAATTTTTGGCACAGAAGTTCCAGCAATATGCCTTAAGGCACAATGTCATACACCACTAGTTTTGATTTTATCCATAATCTCAAAATAATAACTTAAGTAAAAGTTTGATCTCCTGTAATCAATTATACCAGTTAAGTTTTAGAGTAAATTTGCAAACTAAAGCTGAATATTTTCGATTTCAAGACTTGTGTAATAATGTAGATTTTCTCTGCAAAATCTCCTACAAATATGAGTCATAAAACTATGCGAGTAACAAATTGATTCATGTATATCTCTTCATGGCACTTGAAACGTATCGCGCAATTTCTTGCAAATCGGTTACACATATCTCTAAGCACATCCAAGAAATATTACGCGCCGCTATGAGACATTTTCATACATTCACATGTCTCGCTATTATAGAGTAGAAAGTATATGGAAAGTGAACAATAACATTGTATGACACTTATCGTATTTTAAATAACTAAAATTTCATACAAACGTTATTGCGTAATATTCTCTTTAATTCGCAAAGCGGATTTAGAAGCTTAACGTTCGAGTTAGCGATTGAATCATTTTCTACGATAATTTTGTAGCCCATATTGCACATGATCAAAATTAACCATGCTATTATAGACTAGTGGTGTATGGCATTGTGCCTTAAGGAAATTTGCTGAAACTTCCCGCACAGTAATTAAACATTCTCGAAATAAAAAATATTAAGCATCAATACAAATGTATCAATAAGTAATGACAATTGTTTTAAATATTTTAAAATAATTATTAAAAATACTGTAAATTTCATGGTCACATTTAATAAATATAATATAATATAAGTGCTTACATTTATATAGCACTATATATAATATAGTGCGACGATCTTTATCTATGTTTATTTACAAGGACAAAAACAAAAAAACATCATCGACACAAGCAATATGCTTTTTGAATCACTCTAATCGGATGCGCCTTTCTCTCAAAAACTGGTTGTTTTTGCGTCCGATATCGTGGACACAAAATCTGTATCCAAGCATACACACATACATCAAATTTCTTTTAATCATCAAAATATTCAGAAAGCCAGAAAAAAGATATAGACATTTTCATCTTCTATTTTTTGGTGATTACTATAACTTACCTTATGGAAAGTTAAAAATACTGCAAGAATAAAATATCTAAACAAATTGCCAATACCTAAATCTATCTCTATCTGGCTTCTTTATAAAGATGGAAAAGATTTCATTAGAAATGAGCTACTCAAACATAGTCAAAACTGTGAGAACAGACTTACTGAACATTCTAATAACAAAGCAAAGAAAGTTGTTGGATCAAATTCTTAACAAAAATTTTTTTTTTAAATTCTAATCACCAGTTTTAAGCCTACCAATATTATATTTATTATATTTATTTTTATTAACTTCCCGTAGGATAAGTTATTGCAATCGTCCAAAAATCGAAATTAAAAATTTTTACATTTCTTCACGTTTTGAAAGTTTCTGAACATTTTGGCATACCTCAGAAAAAATTGATGTATTTGTGTGTATGTATGTATGGATACAATTTTTCGATCACATTTTCAGGCGCACGGATCTTCATCTCTCGGAGCTTCATCTCTCAACGAAGGTTTCTAGAATTGATTGTACTATATGAATAATTGGTTTAAATCAAATACAGAAAGGTGATCAAACAGATAAATAAAAAGTTTTGCAAAATATATGATGGTAATTATGGCTACCAATTTAATGATATTTTCAAATTGGTTACTAATAACCTTTCTTTAATAGTGGACCAAAAGACGAAATATAATATATTTTATCTATATTATAAAAAAGTTATTAGAAAAAATGGTTAGAAAATCATATAAATCATATTAATCATACTTTAATTGACTATGTATTTCACTGGTGAAGAAAATATCGTTCTAGTCCCACAATATAAAAGTGGATTCTGCTAATAGATATTAAAGATACAGCAACTATATAAATATATTATTAATCCATATCAAAGTAACAGAGCAAAACTAATGTAAAACTTGTATGAATGCTGCATTAGAAAAATTTCAATCCATCCAAGTATGTTGGTATTAATAAACCATTATAAAAACCTATTTGTTGGAAAGTTATTTAAAAAAAGCAAAGTGTGATTATAAGCACAGGTGCATTATTCTTTTCTAATATCAAACATTCAACATAGTCTCTTTTCTTTCAGTTATTTTTATGTACGTTTTTTTTTCACTTGATCGTAAATGTTCTTAAGTAAAAATAGCTCTTTCTAGCATTGCTGCAAAGAAAATAAGTATCATCCGAATTAAAAAAGTACATGCATGGAGTTGTTCTATAATAACCATTAGTAAAAATAATAATCATATACAATAATCATTACTACAGCTTATGTAACGCTAAATTCTAATTTCTGTTAAAAAATATAATTTATTACATTATGTAGAGATTTTCATCCTACGCCAGAGACATTATGAGAGTCAACTTTTGATGAATCTTGCCAACACAATTTAGTATATTTTTAAAGAAGAGCCTGTCAAAATATTCGAAATTTGAAAAATTGAAATTCATAGTTTAACAAAAAGTCTTATTTATTTAAAAATTTGCAGCTGCTTGGACACAATTGCAATATTTATCAAAAGTTCGCGTATTTACTCAAGATGATAAAATACTTGATAGCTTTATAATGTGTTTCTCTTTTGTTCTGTGTAAGATAAAACTGTCTACATACTGTGATATAAATTATATTTTTTACCAGAAGTCAAAATTTGGTGTTATTCGTCACTGTTGTGATGATTATTATACATGATAATTATTTTTACTAATGGCAATTATAAACCAATCCAGTGCTTGTCCTTTTCAAATTTCAATGATATTAAAAATTTTTTGCAGCCGGATCATTGTTTTTTATTATGATCCTAAAAATGATATTCACAATTATGGTTCGTAAGTTTAGTTTAAAGAAGTGCTCACAATTCCACAAAAGCTCCAAATTGCACTTAAAAGCTTATAATTTCTAAGCAAAGTGAGATAATTTTGCTAATATTTTTTTCAGGATGGTTATGGTCGTGATGTTGAGTTCTGGAGCACCCTAATATAATTTCAAAAGGAAGATAATATTTAACCAATGGATTACCGTCTAGTAATACTAAAAATAAGCTAAATAACTATAATACATCTACTCGTAGAACACATAGTACCGACTGATATGCTGTTCGAATATGAAAAGTGCATTATGCAATAAACTTATAGAAATTTCTTAAACAAGAATTTAATTTATATTTTTATATCATATTATTTTTCATATTTATATTTATAAGCTGCACTTAGAAAATGATGATATTCTAACTTAATGCTTGAAATAGAATGGAGATATTTTTAAATGTCGAAAAGAACACTATTGGAACAAATAAAGATTTGCAGATATTTTTTTAAGAAAAAGTCTAACCTAATTGATTATATTTGAGATCTATAACCTCAAGTGGAAATTAGATATCAGACTGCTTGAGATCGAGCCGGCCGAGATTGGTATCAAACCCGACACTAGTTGATGCCAGCCCACGTTCTTACCAATACACCAAGGCGTGTTCAAAAATTAAATTAAATTTCTCAAATTACTTCTAAATAAAATTATGTATTTCCTGATATTCCATTGTTCATTTCTGATTCTGTTAACTACAATTGGAACGTTTATCGTTTCGCTTTGTTAGCTTTATAAAATGTGATGTAATGCACAGCTATTCTGATTATTCTTGAATATAAGTCAAGAATACGTAGGTATAAACAATATCATAAGATGTTTGTTTAACAATGCGATTGCTTTTACTTTCTAATAAAGTTTCAACTATATTCTTAGTTCAACGTTGTGACAACAATTGCGACGAGAGAGGAACGACGCATCTGAAAGAAAAGTTATGAAGTAAAATAAAGTAAACCAATTAGCAAAAGAAGTTTTATATGTTTTATTCTTAGTTAGTTTGCACTTATTATTTTAACGCATTCATGTATTTTGAATGAGAAAAGTACTAACCTATTTCTGTAATAATAAAACAAGTTATAAAAAAAAATTGCACATCAAAAGTATTTTCTTAATTCGATATACGTCTTGGTGATCTTTCATGATTTTTTTAACTACTTGTATATATATATATATATATATATATATATATATATGCTATATATACATATACATATAATACAGGGTGCCCCAGACTTTGGTGTCAAGCCTAAACGAGTGGTAGTAGTGACCTATTCTCATGTTGTATGGAAGTTAGGAGCTTTCAAGTGCAACTTAGAGCTTTGGTGAAATTATGACCATTTGATTATTGTGGTTATATTTTTTTTTTATTTTGACTTTGGAAACGTAACCTTAATAACATTTCTAGGACCACAATTGAAATAATAATACAATTGCCACAGGTTTTTAAGAATTAGGACTTTTTGTTGAACTATATATTTTTTTTAAATCTTACCAAGGTGTGTTGACAAGTTTCAGCAAAAGTTGACGCATTTAATATGATGAAAAACTTGAAAATTGTATTGTTAATAACTAATTAATATTTATTAATTATTATTAATAATAATTTTGGAGTAAAAAATAAAATTCTAAAAATCGATTCTTTGCAGTCACCATTATAATTTTTTTTTGAACTGTTCCTAAGTTGTGTTACAAATCAAACAAGTATTTTTATGGTATAGTAATTACTTTTTTAAAAATATTTTAAATTTTATTGTTAAACATGATTATATAGTAAAAATGATTAAAATGAAACTTTTTAAATGGCTTATGAAATAAACTTTTGGGAAATGCACACATTTCGAAAAACTCTGTTATACCTGTAATATATTTGAATATGAAATCGTCAAAATTAAAATTTGTTGCCATGATAGATATACTAATAAATAAATACACAAGATGTAGTATAAAACTGAAAAATTCGTGATTTCTACATCAAGTGATAATTAACTTAATAATAAAAGTTGAAAGGAAAAAATTAAGTATTATGAGGAATGGATTTTGATTATTAACCAAAAACCCCAAAGGAATCAAATGGTGCATTATATCTACATCTACACCACATCGTCTTCCGATAGTATAGTAGTCAGAGATTTTAAATGAATTTACTGACCTAGTGGCTAAATTGCTTCCTTACCGTTATATTGCACGACGAAACACATTCTGAACGATTACTTGACAAAAATAACTACCAAAATTTTCCAAATTGCAAATGACCGTGACAACTTTTAATCAAAACAATTTTTCGTAATCAAATACTCTTCTGTATTTATTATGCTATCTTTATTCACTATTCACCACTCTTAGCTCTTAATTATTTTTTACACAATTTTATTAAGTTAATAAATTCAATGGTAGTTATATAGGATTATACCTAAAAAAATTATTTAGGAAAACTAGGAGCTTGTTGTAGTCGTTTTTTTTAAATTGATATATTTTGAAATCCACTCGTTATATTTCTACAAAATAAAAATGGATAGTTGCTGTAACCTCTACCAAATCAAGATCTACCGAACAGGATAGTAGCAAAAAACGACGATAATGCTTCTTATAATTCATTCCCTACTTATTTTGTAAGAAAATTGAAATTATTTTCATATATCAAAGCAAACTATAATTAATACAAATAAAAAATATAATGTCTCATATAACTATAACAATTTACAAATAGATCCAATGTTATGTTTAATAACTAACCCCGAGTGTGATTTTTTACACTAATAAAGATTACTATTTATACAATTTAGCAATTACAAGAATTATTTCATATTATCAAAGGTTGATATTCAAAGGTTGCAACACACAAATATAGTTAAATACTTGGGCTTGCACTTTGATTCCGAATTAACATTGAAATACCACATTCAAAAGAAACGACAACAGCTGGAAGCCATGAGAAGGAAACTGTACTGGTTGTTGAACAGAATATCCCAACTAAGTTCATGGAATAAACTTCTGTTATACAAAGTTGTACTAAAACCAATTTGGACCTATGAAATACAGCTTTGGGAAACGGCATGTAAATCCAACATCTACAGAATTCAAAAATTTAAAAACAAAATTTTGAAAGAAATTGTGAATGCTCCCAAGTACGTCCCAAACTTGTTGGTTTATACAGATCTCAAGATGAACATGGTCAAGGAAGAAATTGATGAGTTTAGATACAAAGAAAGAATACAGATCCATGCAAACGTCATGGCCAAAAATTTAGTGAAGTATCATGGCATTGAACGGCTCAAGAGAAAACTGCCCCTATCTGAAATTCTGCATCACCATTTTGATACATATTATTCTATTATGCCCCGTGCATTATTTTGAAATATTACATTATTTTTGTAGATTATTTTGAATCTTCACAGCAGTACTATAGTACTTCTATAAGTTTCAAACAATCAACAACGCTTTCGACCTTTCGACCTTTCGACCTTCTTCCCTTATATAATTATTCATCAAAATTACTGAATGTTATTACCTCTTTATAACGACAGATTGTAATTTTCAAAAGCAAATAAAAAAAATCAAAGATTTATGGAATAAAATCAAGATAAGATATATAAAATTCAAAATTAGCCTATAATAACACAAACCGAAATTTTATGATTAATTTTATATTGCCTGTAAAAAATGATGGACCTGCATAGTTCTGTATATTGCGTCGACCTGCGAAACAGTAGCTATAACAATATTATGCAGGATGGATTAAATGTCCAGCCGAGACAAAAAATATTTTATTATCGTTTAAGATTCTATTGAAAAACTCCTGTTACTAGTTACCCCTGTTACACATAACCCCTAGTTCCCATATCCAGCTAATATTTATATATAATTATGTGTATGTACGCATATATAACTTTGCATTCTGCGATATATACATGCTTCTGCGATAACGTGTTTTTCTTTCAATAAGTAAACATTTTTCTGGAAATCTTATACTCTGAGCAAATGAATTCGGTTCGCACTTTAATGGAATTACTTTTTAAATTTCATCTGTGACTGGAACATCCTGTAAAGATAATAAATAACGTATGACGTAACACATAAAGACGTGCCTTTCTCAGTTGATCATAAATCACGTTGCGTTTTTTTATAACGAATAAAATTGATTTCACACATAAAAACAATTGAATACTTCATAATGTATCAGGAAAACGCAGATTAACTACTACACACATGTATGATAGACTGCTAAAGCACCAAATTAATATAAGAAATTATAAAAAGAGATTAATTTCTCTTCAAGCGCATAATGTGCAATTAATTTCTACAATTTCTTTATTGATCTTTGACATCAAAAGATTTTTATTTCAACTACGCGAAAGTGTTGAGAAATTACTATCGGAATTTGATTACTAACAGAAAACTACTATAGAAGGTTGAAAAAAATAATCACTGGATCTGATCGTAAATCAACATTGGTTCTTGATGAGAACTAAATTTATATTTCTGAATTTTTAATTCAAAAGATACCTTTTTGTTTTATATTATAATCATTAGAATATTGTTATAATTTTTCTATCAAATGCTAAATGAACTTGAACTTTTTTTTCAGCATTATTTGCCAGTATTTTAATACAATGTCTTTTGTACAATTTACAACTATAAAACATGTATAAATTCTAAACTGTACAGTTGAAAATACATAATAATAATATAAAACTAGTTGGTATTGGTAATTGTCTTGAGGCAAGTTACATGAACTTCCTGAAATGTGTAATTAATCGATTTAATCAATAAAAAATAAATTAATTTAAGAGTAATTGAAAGTATTCCGAGTGGATTTATTACACATAATTGAAAGCCAATGAACACGTTAACTATGAGTATTTTCTAAAAGCAAATTTTCAAAAATCAATAATTTTCATAATTGAACCAGTTTCCGTAAAACTTTAATGGTTTAGTATGTTCATTAAGACCAAGTACTCTCTTGTTATACCAAGTGAATGGTCTAATTTTAATTTTAACAAACGTCAAAAAAACTACTCATTTTCTCAAACATTGATAAATTTTTAAAATTGAACTACTTGTCATAAGGCCGCAATATTTCAATGAGTTGTATAAGACCATGATATAAATCATCAAAAAAAGTTTCATAAATTTTTTTTTTCAATAGCAAATTACAAGAAAACGGCTCGGTAGATTTTCACCTAAAACTAATCAGTATAATCAGTATCATTCTCAATTAATATCTTTCGAACAGTTTTTGATTTTATAAAATCGATTCGGTAGTATGAGCTTAAATGTGGACAAAAAGTTTAACTTTTTTTTTCAAATCTCAGAGAAACGGCTCGGCCGATCGTCGCACAAAATTGACAAGCGATAGTCCTCATTGAGACACATCAAATGGCTTTAAATTTTCTGAAATCGGTTCAAGCGTTTTTAAAACGATACTAATTTTTGCAAACTTTGACGAATTTTTAAAGTTAAACGAGTTGTCGTAGAGCCGTATTTTAGTATGATCTAGAGACTGTGGTATCTACCGTCAAAAAAAATAATAATAATAATCGAATAAAAAAAAATTTTTAACACTTTATTACAAGAAAGCTGCCCGGCCGATCGCTACCAAAAACTAAGCAGCACTTCTTTCAATTTAACACCATCATCATTAAAAATGTATTTAAAAAAGAACCAAGAATTACAATAACTAACAATAATACTCAATGATTTAATTCATAATCAGAGCGATAAATTTTGAAGGAAAAGTACACACAAATAGATGCCTGTAGATGTGGATATCGCTTATAGACAACGCGATTGATATAAAATTTCAACGATTGTATTAATATCAATTAGATAGGTGTGCGATCACTATTAGGAAGTTTTGTGTTTATTAATATTATTTTAATTTATTTCTATATTTAATTTTATTCTGCAATCTGTTTTTTTATGAACAATAAGCAGAGACTGGTAACAAGTATATATTATTGTAAATAAAGTGTAAATTAATAAATTAGTTTATGTCTATGGGAAAATAAATTGTGGTATGAATGAAAACTTATTTTTATAAAATTCAACAGTTTTCCTCTTTGTGAACCGTTGGTAAAAACCTTTAAAAACGCTGCTGAGAAAAAACGCAGTTACTTTTCGAATAACCCAATACATTAATATATCAATTACCGCAATAAATAATAAATCGATACATATATTAGATTGTCAGAAGAACTTTTTTTTATTCAGTTGTTATCTATAAAAGTGGTTTCCAATCAACGACATCGGGAAGATCGACCTCGTATGATGTATAATATTCGCTTCTTCCTCATCGTCTCATAATATCAGATATCTGCTAAACTATCAATAATATTCTCCTAATTATCGTTTAATGCGCTTACCTTATTCAAACAACTCGCAAGTTCATTATTATTCATTCAACTTATAACGGTAATAACAATAAACTTTTACAGTATTTAACTAATTAGTGTATCGTTCTCTAAACCCCATTTTTTAATCCTTCTGAGTAGAACGTAATTAAATTTTACCCAATATTTTATTATCGCATTAAAAAGAAGTTGAAATAGTTTCGACGGTCGGAATGTGTAATTTATTATTATCAATAACTAATTATAATATACATATATCTAAACACACACATATTGTATATATATATATATATATATATATATACATTTATACACGTTATACGTTAAAATAAAATATTGTCATCGAATCTTTAGTTAATAAGTTAAGTGAAAAGTCTATTAAAGATTACATTAATCAAGCTATAGACTATCAAGCTATTTTATTAGATTTTTATTAAAAATTAAAAGAATTTTAATCAGAAACTTGCTTAAATATGTTTTTAAATTAAAAATATTCACTAGTAGGAAAATTATAATAATAATTTTCCTAAATTTCCTTTCTATAAAGTCTATAAATTCGTTTAGAAAAATCATCACAACAGCTTACAGGACATTTAAGTTCTCATCGCTATTCATAACATGTAAAAAAATTTAAAAAAAATCGAAATGTTTGATCTTAAATTTCTATATCGAAAAAACGTTCGATTCGCATTAAAGGGGAGATTGAATGGAGGGAAGTGCTGATTAGTTTTTGGCAAAAAAAGGTTCAATTGTTTCGAAGATACAAAGTAAAAAGTTCAAAAAAGGTAATTCAGTTTTCGAGAGGACGGAGCGTCCGATTTGATTGATTTAAAAAACAAAGAACTGATTTATACTGGCAAACAAAAATTTAACTTTAGGACACCATGTCAAGCGGTTAACCACTGTTCAAGTTATCAGATATTTTATAGAAATCTCAATAATAAGTACAAATTTTGTTTGTATTTCTATGGGTTCCGTACCAATGTTTATCCGTAAGACTGAGCCACAGCGCTTACGCGCTCCGACATTTCGTCTCTGTGCAGCTATCACAGCGCGATTGCTTTAAAGAAAAAAGTTCAAAATTTTCAAAAAAATCAAAATATATTTAAAAAAAAAACATTTTTCTTAAAATTTTCAAAAATTTAATTCTTACAATGTATTTAAAAAATTCTAAGTTTTTTTTTAAAAAAATAATTTTTATTACGGGAAGTTCCAGCAATTTATTTTAAGGCACGATGCCTTGCTGTTTATAATTCGCTGTATTCATCAGTGGAATAAATAATGTAACTAAATGAAAATCAAAAGTTAGAATAAATTTGTAGAAATGCATATTTTGTTGACTCATGCTGCAGCACTACTCATGAAAATGTGTCCTCAGTTAAGCAACTTGAATTGATATTAAATAGAAAGTTTGACAAGGTTTAAAATTTTGTTAATTTATTTAGATATCATCTTAAGCTCTTTAGCTAATTTTCGAATATAATGAGCTCTTTATTAAAAGTATGACACAATACACAATACTTTAAATATTAAGTTAATATAAATTTGAGATACTAAAATACAACAGTATACACTGTAATTAGTAATGCAAAAATTAATAAAGTTAAAACAAACTCGAAGAAAACTGGAAAATATTATAAAATATTTCTTCAAAATAAGAATTTATTTACCCCCATCAATTTTGAGGAAAATTTCAATATATGTAGAAAATGAAATCTTATTTTCTCATGATAATTTTTTGTGGTTTTATTGATGAGTATACATCGAATAAAATTCCTAAGAAGTTGAACATGTTAAAAATTTACTTAAAATGTTAAGCACAAAGAATAATTACCGAGAGCCGGAGTAATCTTGGATCCTACATCCGAGGAATGAAAACGGCCGAGACAGTTCGTTGGCCTTTCACTTAAATTCTTAATCTTAACATTCGGCAGTATTTATTAACGAAACGAGATTCGAACAGGTTTTCTTATTATTGCACCGTTTTATATTTTATATCAAGTCCATTATGAATAATAGGCATTATGAATGTTTCACGTGAAATGCATTGACATAATAGTAAATCATCAAACACGGAAAGTTTAGAAAAAAAATAACTTAAACAATATAAAAATTAAAAATTTAGATAATAAATATGCAGTCAGGCAATGCAAGTACACGTTTACTGAAATATATTGCATTGCAACTATATCCGCACAGGATTTTTATGAATTTTGACACAACTTTGTGAATATCTTAAATCATAAAAACTATGTCTATTTATAAATAAGTTATAAAATATTATTATATATCAATATCATGTAATAAATTATAATTTTGTATCATAGTAAAATTCTTAAAATCTATATTTTATTATTAAAATTAATAATTTTGAACTTCCCATAGGGTAAGTTATAGTAATCGCAACAAAATCGAAAATAAAAATTTTTGTATGTCTTTTCGTGTCAAAGGTGCATAACATTATCAGATACTTCATAGAGAGTATAATAAGTACAAATTTTGTTCACATTTCTATGGGTTCAATTTCTTTCAAAAAAATTCAAAATTTTCAAACTTTTTAAATATAAAAAACAAATCAAATTTCTCAAAAAAGACATTTTTTTCAAAAATTTCATAATTCTCAAAAGTCTAATTTTTACAACTTTTCAAAAAAATTCAAAGCTTATTTAAAAAATTTAATTTTCGAAGTTCTAGCAACATGCCTTAATGCACGATGCCATGCACCTATAGGTATCTATTTATCTCTATTGTTAAAATACATTTATCAAAAATGTAATATTTATTCAAATTACACAATAATATTATTATTGTATTTGATTATAGAAATCAAAATAAATAATTAGTGGAATATGTAATTAAATTACATATTCCACTAATTATTAACTTCCCGTAGGGTAAGTTATTGTAATGGGCCGAAAATCGGAATTGAAAATTTTTACATTTCTCGACGTTTTGAAGGTTTCTGAACGTTTTGGCATACCTCAGAAAAAATGGATGTGTGTGTGTGTGTGTGTATGTATGTATGTATGGATACAAATTTCCAGTCACGTTTTAGGGCGCACGGATCAACCGATTTGAATGGTTAAAAAAACATTCGATTCCTATTGATAGGGAAAAGAGCTGATTAGTTTTTGGCAAAGGCAGGTCCAGCCGTTTCGGAGATACGGAGCAAAGAGTGCAGAAAATAGAAATCGAATTTTTGAAAGAACGGAGTATCCGATTTGAATGATCTAAAAAACATTCAATTAGTAATGATTGGGAGAAGTGTTTATTAGTTTTTGGCAAAGGCAGGCCCAGCCATTTTGAAGATACGGAGCTAAATATGTAAAAAATGGCAGTTTTTGAGAGAACTAAGCGTCCGATTTAAATGATTCAAAGAAATTTCTGCTTGTCTTAATAAAATAATCGATTTTGGAAAAAAAAAATTGTCCGTTTTTTTTTTTTTTTTAGTTTTTTGTATATCGAAAATATTTCAGATTTTATTTTTAATTTTCACTATAGTTCTAATATACTTTACAAATAATTTCAACTCTTTATATAACTCTTATATAATTCTTTATATAACTTTATATAATTCTTATAAATATTAGACAATGTTATAATATTTATAATTGAAAACATTCAGTAATCCTCGAACATTTCGTTACGGTACGGGAAGTTCCAGCAATTTGCCTTAAGGCACGATGCCACCCACCCCACTAGTTTATTTTGTTTTCTCAACCTTAAAAATTATAGTGATTATTTTTGTCGAAAGGCGATATTTATTTCGAATATGAAAAATATTATTACAAAGTATATTTAACTCCAATACGATTTTCACATGCGGGGTTAATGCTTGAAAATTCAAATTTATAAATTTAATTAATTATTTACATAATTTTTATTTTATAATCATTTATATTATTTTGTTATTATTTATTAATTACATATTTAAAAATTGAATTTTTTTAATCATCTTTTTTTTATCTTTTTTTAATCAAGATCAAATGAGAGTTTTCTATGTGCATTCTAATAATCTCAAAAATTTTATAATTTCAATTTCTCTTTCAGTTTCTTATAAGCTTTTGTCGGATTATAAGCTAAAAATTTATCAGTAAAGAAAAATGTAAATGAAATGAATTGTTATAAAAAATTAAACCGAATGAGTTAAATTTTCATTTTAGTAAAGAAGTACCCTATAATGCATATTATAAGAATAATTTCAAATAAAATGCGAGTATGTCACTTTCCATAGCACTTATTTCAACATGATATTTTTCTATAACTTGAAAAATTGGCTTTAGTTGGCTTTATAAAATAAATAAATAAAAAAGTAGTATAATACATCAAGTTAAATACGATTCGTCAGTGAATGAAATGTAAATATTATTTACCCATATTACACCAGTAGCACATGATTAATATTTGTTATACTATAAATGTTGAGCTTTGTATTTTTTAAATTAATTTTTGTATTTATTGTTCAGCCAAATACTTAGATTCCATTCACTGACTGAATCGTAATCAACATGACGATCAAAATCAATATGTATTTACTAAATACATCTTCATTTTGATGCAACTTTCATACTAACAAGGGAACCCTCAGGTTTACTCTTTAGGGATTTTGATAAAACTTCGCACAGAGATAGAGTTGACCTATGAGAAGTAGTTTAATTATAAAAATTATTTGAAGTTCCAAAACATGCGCTTTGCGCTATATCTTTTTTTTTTTTTTATTAACTCTTTTATTTACAACTGTCCAGTATAGGACATTCAGTAAATTTAATGGATTTACAATAGTCCGCCGAAAAGGTACATTGTATACTACTTTGACATGTTGGATAAAACAACTCAGTAGTTGTTTTTTTGATATAAAATTCACAATATTTACTTATTAAATAATTTGCGCTATATCTAAATGTATCTTTAAAATTAATATTTTGCAAATTAGCAATAACTATCAATGAGTAGATCTGCTCATAGTAAGTAGTATATATTTTTATATCGAATGTTAGTGTAAATGACGTTTTAAATTTACAGTTTTAGAATATTAAACGAGCTTTGTGAACAAGGGTGAAAGATCAAAATAACATCACTTTTTAAACTGTAACGTTGACAATATTATGTTGAAATGATCAAATTACATAAATGAGTCAGCAAAATTTGTTGCTAATATTTTGCTCGGATTTTTTGAAGAATCTAGTTTATATTTGTTATATATAGATATATAGATGTGTACGTATACCTATATGTGCGTGCGTGTGTGCAAATTAACAATATATCGCCCAAAGATATGCATATGCCAGTTCTCGTCCGGACTGAAACATTCCCACCGAATTTGGTAAGTGTTCGCCCATTAAATTCATTTTTTGCCGCGAGGAAGACTGTCAAACGGCGGTGCCGGTAGCCGACAAATATTTTGATGCGAATATTTCAGCAATTATGAATATATAATGGATATCTACGCATGAATGGGGCATGCAATTAAAATAAACATTAATTAGTAGTATATCGCGTTTTATCGATCAAAAAATTCGTTAATTAATTCTGTTATTTAACCAATGGATATGTATGTTATGTAACCAATCAATATGTATTACTACAATCGATCATGTGTTAATGTTTATCACAAAGGCAAAAATTTAAGAATTAGAATAACTATCTATATACTAAGTTCAAATAATTTATTGAATAAGTGGTATGTTCCATTTTGTCTCAGGGTAGGCTTGGTTTAATTGCAATTTACAATTTTAATTTAATTAATTACACTGTCCAAACCCAATTAACTACATCTTATCGCATAACACGCATCAATGAAACAAATGTCTAACAATGTTCAGTAAAATGCCTAACTAATTCATCATAGTAGTCTATGATGTATTCAAAAAATTGTCACCTGATCCTTTTACCCCATAAGCGTAGTAAAATGGTTTAGTCAGGAGGCCAACAGATCGAATGTCTTATTTCTAATTTTAAAGAGGTTTCACAAAATAGCTACAATATTCACATTTTTACAAAAATTACACTGTATTTCAGCTGATTTGGAATAACTATTAATTTAATTTGTATCTTTTTAAAAGGTTTTTAATAACCTAATTTACTTTTTAATTTGCTGTATTTTTTATTTACATCTTTGCAAGTGTAAATTTTCAGTTGTTCCTTTTCACCCCACCCACGTAAGGCAATAAAGATTATTTAAAAAAAACTGTTGAATCTAACTTGAAATTAACAATATATTTAATAAAATTAAAAGTATACTTATTATACTAAAAATTGTATTAGGGTCATCATGACCTGGTCATGTAAACTAAACAACAGTGCTCACAACCAAAAAAACTATCAACGAAAAAAATTTTGTTAAGCATTTTCAAACGTCGCCGTTTATCTCCTGATAGCGACGTCTTAAAAATTGTGTTTTTTTTTTCAAAATGTTTTTTTAAAATTCTTAATAATTTCTTTTTAATTCTTAACATGATACAAATCCTTATTTTGCTATGCCAAAAACTTCATATTGTATTTAAACATCGTAATCATAACTACTTAATACAGTAGAAGTTAATAATTAAAATCTATAAAACTTGTGGTGTGTTTGGAATCGTGCCTTAAGGCAAATTGCTGGAATTTCCCGTACCGGAATGAAATGTTCGAAGAATATTAAATGTTTTCAAATAGATTATTATAAATAAATACTGTAACATTGTCTAATATTCATAAGAATTATATAAACTGAATTGAAAAGTTGAAAATATTTGTTTAAAGTATATTAGAACTTTAGTCAGAATTACAATTAAAATATGAATTATTTTCGATATACAAAAAAATATTTTTTCAAAAAAAAAAATTAAAAAACAATTTTTTTTTTAAAAGCAATTATTTTGTTAAAACAAGCAGAAAGTTCTTTAAATCATTCAAATCGTACGCGTTGTTCGGACGAAAATGTTTTTTGAACCATTCAAATCGGTTGATCCGTGCGTCCGAAAACGTGGACGAAAATTGTATCCATACATACACACACATCTATTATTTCCGAGGTATGCCAAAACGTTCAGAAACCTTCAAAACGTGAAGAAATGTAAAAATTTTCTGGAAGTTAATAAATTCATCGTATAGGGAAAATGTTCTAAACGCAATCATTTTTTAATGTATGGCATTTCTGGGAAAAGACGTTTATGATAAAAATGAATAAATATTCCAGAACATTATATAAAAAAGAAAGAAACTAGCGGCTACTGAACTACTTGATGAGTGCTTTTAACAAAAGACATGCTCCACGTGCTTAATTCTACCTAGAACAGCTTTTACCAATATCAAGGAGCCAATAGCAAAGAGAACTTTTTTTTGTCAAGTAAACTGAATCTAGATTTTTGAAATCCTAAATTTTAATTATAGTTATATATAAATTAGCCTCGCACTCATGATGATTCAAAAGTATTTTGAATTATTAAATTTTGCGCTGAAGGTAATAATATAATATAATAAATAAAAAATATAAACTAAATCAATAATGTTATGAGAGTACCGTGGATTTGGGAAAAGTAAGATATCTGAATGAGACGGATTCTAAGATCATATAAAACTGATCAGACGCAATATTAAAGTGAATCTAAATATTGCAATTTATGGTGATAAAACTAAAAACTGCAGTAAAAATAAGTATGCAGGCATTCCAGTTAGAACACTAAAATATGAAAAAAAGTTCCAAAAAATAATGCAGTTTTCATAAGCACAGACTACAAATACCAAAATAAATATTTTAAGAACAATCAAAATCAGACGTTTTAATTTTTTTAATCTAATGGGATATTCAAATAATATGATTAACAATTATTTAAATAATCGTGGCATAGAAAACAATAACATAAAATTATTCCATTTACAAATATTTACAATGTATGTTGAATCGGCAAATTATATCCTATGGCTCTGGGCCAATAATCCAGATCTTCAAGAATGTATAAAAGAATTTAAATCAATAGGTCAGAAAGGCAAAAGAATTTAGCTTATCTGTTGTAAAATACAAACTAAATACGAATTAAAAAAAGCCTCTATATAAAAGATTTTCATAAAAAATAAACAAAATTATAGTGAGTTATAAAGAAAATCGAAAATTATGAAAAAATTTTCATTTTGTTGGTTGTTGATTTTTATTTAGATACAGTATTATAAACACAGAAATAAAATTTGAATTGTAATTCATCAAAATCAGGATTGATCTAAAAGGTGATTGTAAAATTTGTATGTTTCACTTATATACGAATTTATATGTTTGTACATCTTTTTTATTCAATTTTAATTTGAAATTACTCATTAAACAGTAACGTAGCGAATCTAACAAATGCACACAAAAATAACTACCAAAATTTTAGAAAAAAAAACTTTCTTGTTACTAAGATGCTAGCAAAATTTATAAGAAATAAACTCTAAATATTATAATATGACAATTCAGGTGCGTTGAAGAAACTTCCATAATTTGAAATATGAAGAATGTTGATGCGTATAATTAAATATTTGTGATTTTAACAGAGTAATAATAATCCAAGAAGTAAAAGTTGTAAATAAAACAAATTTGAAAACATCATCAAATAAATTATGAAAATAATTAGTGATAGATGAAACAAAGCTGGGAGTCATTCAATAGTACTTAACTCAGTTGACACATTGAAAACAATGGATTAATCAAAAAAGAGAAAGTACATTTTTTTAAATGCGTTAAACTGTTGGCTGGTAATGGTAGCTTTAAAAATACATACCACCAAAAATAAACGCTAACAGAACTATTAATTTGAATACCGTCATATATTTGTATAAAATGAATAACACGAAAAAGAGAAACTACAAGACGCAATGCTGTGATTCACACATAATAAACCCAATACGAAAAATAATTTGGAAAAAACAAAAATTTTGCACAATATTTTGTGGTTCAAAAAACTGCTAAAAATGTCAATCGATAATAACACTAATTGAATGAGTATACAAATATTTTAACTATGCATAAGAGGAGAACATGAAAATTGTATTATCGCTGGAAAATTATGAAAATTTTCAGACAGATCATAAACTGAGTCTAAGCCTGAGAAATTTATAATTAAGCTATGAAAATTATTGTATATTACATATTATACAAAAGCCAAAGCAAAAAATATTTTAAATCTTTGAATTAGTTTGGGATTATTCGTAGCTATACTAAACGGCTAAAGTTGGAAAAAGATAAGGTAAAAACTAAAGATACAACTCATAAAATGGATTTTTTGGCATACTGTCTCAATATTTGTTGTTAATTTTCAACATTTTTAGATACAATTTTAATTTTTCTTTTACTTCATATAAAATCAACAAATCGGCAGGATGTCAATAAATTATATTTTTTTTATTTTATCGTATATTTAAATACATAATCAATCTCTGTTAATCCATGTTAATTAACAGTTGTAACATAAAATAAATACAAAATGACATCTGTTTTATCGTAAACGTTACTCGTATCACGATATTATATTTTAAAAAAGAGGAAATACAACTGAAAAAAATGATAAAATCCATGAATGTGACATATATATATATATATATATATATATATATATATATATATAAGTTGTAAATGATATATAGATGCCTACTACTACTATTTGAACAAAAGTTTTTGTAAATGGTTAAAAGCCACACTGATATTATGAAATATATTTGACTAGTATTACTGTAGAAAGTGAAGAAATGCTTTGTATTTAAAAAAACTATTTTTAAACAATACAAAATCATTTCAATTTACATTCATTATTATGAAGTTAAGGTTGCAGTAAATTACCAGAATAAATATAAACAGAACAAAATCTTACGGGTTATAAATTGATGATTTATACATATCGATATCCTCCAACGACTACAGAAAAACAAACATTTCCTAGTGTTATTTTATCTATCAATTGTAAAATCTAATGAAAATTACCTTATTTATTAACCCTCCGTTGGTCGGATATTTTTTCACCTTCGAACGGTCGGAAAGGTCTGGCTGGACCACCATTCATTTTACATGCATTTATATGGGATAAATGAGTTTTTGGTGTCTTATATATTAACGATTATATAAAAAAATCAAGAAATGTAAAAAAATCGTTGCCTTTTTTGTTATTTTTTTTTTGTTTTAAATCAATGAAAAACAATATTTATTCTTTTTCGGCGCCTTTGAAATGAATGTGTGCAATACTCATCCGATTTTCAGTGTTTGCGATTACCAATAAGTTTGGTAGGTTTTCAAAGAACTCTCGTCATGAAAATACTAACATTCATGTTAGAATACATAGCAAAGAATATAAACAACGCAGTTTGAATAGAAAATACCATGAAAAAAGACAAAATACTGGTTTACATATCAAAAAGCGTATATTTCATACAAAATCTATGGGTAGTCTAGACAGACCTTTCCGACCGTTCAAAGTATAAAAAAGTTAATATCCTTATAATTATCCTTCTGTGCATTTTTTCGTCCTGATTTTTTCATTGATCGACAGCTAATGAAATTTTAGGCAAAGTCAAGAAATTTCAAGTCAATAGGATTACTAGAAGTATTTTTTTTTTTTAATTGAAGTCGAAAAAAGTCTGGCCAGACCACGCCGACCGACGGAGGGTTAAGTTCAATTAAAAACTATACTTCCAAAATTCTTCAGTTACAAAATCTAGACTTGCAGAATATTATTCATTCATTAAATGTAATAATTATAAAAAAATATTTAATGCAAAAAAGTAATGTTCCGTCTCTAATCAAGTGTTTCTAGATATCTTTTTCTGATGAATTATTGGAGATGAATTCATTATTGGATAGTGATGTGAATATGTGTATATTGCATCAATGGCCAAAAACACTATTTTTACTTAATATCATATTTCAGATTTATAATCTCAAGTAATAATCTGATACAACAACTGCTTAATATCAAGCTGGCCAAGGTGGGTATCCATTCTTCTTAAGTATTCATGGTCACATCACAAGAAAAATAGAATAGATGCATTTTGAAACTATCTGTGTCGCATGTTGCAAATAAGTTTCAGTAATTAAAGACTTTCAGGCTAATAAAATCTATATTTAAATGTAAGTTGTGAATATGTAAATATACTTTTTATACATATGTATAATACTTTAAAACTTTATACAACTACGTTAAATATTCTTATTATAAATTCTGTAAATTAAATGTTATTAATTATTATTCAAAGACAATAAATATATTATATCGAAATGTCCAGATAACGAAAAAAATATTTTATTATTGAATCATTGGTTTATTAATTATGAATAATTCGTGTAAAAAATTATATCTTAACTAGAACGCATTACGATATTGTGCCAGCTTAGAATATTCGTATTATAATATTTAACAGTTCAAAAGAGATTAGACGTGATATTTCAGTGCGAACGTCGATCTATTTACAATTTAAATTGACAGTTAGAAAAAATTGCATGTTTGGTAAAAACAATACCGTTATGTTAACTCGACCATTCTATTTGCCAATGCCGCCCTGCGCCCCAGGGACTGACTCTTAGAGCTTTTCCAAACAAGTTAAAAACATCGAAAGGTTTTACCCAATTTTTAATTTTCCGTAAGGTAAGTTATAGTAATCGTACAAAAATAGAAAATGAAAAGTTTTGCATATATTTACGTTTCAAAGGTTGAAGTGTTGGTTGGTTGGAGAAATTGGATATATTATATATTGGATGTGTAGGTATGAATACAATTTTTCCTCGATGTTTTCGGGAGCATCGACTAACCGGTTTGAATTATTTCAAAAATAATCGTTCTTTTAGCAAAGTTCGGCCGTTTCGGAAATACGGAGCAAAGAGTGCAGAAAATGGAATTTTTTGAGAAAACGGCGCATCCGATTTGAATGATTCAGAAAACATTCGGTTTGTATTGACGGTGAGACGTGCTGGTTAGTTTTTGGAACATATAAGTAATGCTGTCTCGGAGATACGGAACTAAAAGTGCAAAAATTATAGTTTTTGAGAGAACGAAACATCCAATTTGATTTATTCGAAAAACATTTGATAATGTGAAGAAAGGATTAGTTTTTGGGAAAGGCAAAAACAATTTTGAAGTTCAAAATATCAAAAAAAAATTTTTTTCAATTTCCTTTTTTTTCAAATATCAAAATTGATTCTGATTTTAAACTTAATTCTAGCTAAAATTCTAAAACTCACTTATATATCTGAGGTAAATGATTTTAACTTTGCAATTCAGTTCATATAATTCTTATTATTAGAAATATGAGATACAGTTTTTCATTCTAACTCCACTTGATTAAGTTTTGTTTATTTCCTTCTCATGAAAACATATATAAACGTCCAATTCATAAGCTCTTATATTTTGTCTATAATATATGAATAATGAATGTTACAGTATACATAATAATAGAATATAATTGCTCGAATATTTTATTATGGTACGGGAAGTTCCAGCAATTTGTTTTAAGGCACGATGCTATGCACCACTAGTTAAATTTTCACGATTATCAGATATTTTTAATGTGGAATAATGTTAAAAATAATGTTATTCATCACTTTGTTTACAACAAAATCATATATATATATATATATATATATATATATATATATATATGTATGTGTGTGTGTTTGTGTGTGTGTGTGTGTTAATATAATATCGAATTATGAAAACATCAAGGCATATTATAGCAACATTACATTATTTTCGTTAGCGAATTCAAACAACGTTCACAGATATTTATTCTGCATATAAATTAAGTTTACTCTAAAGTCATGTGCATCGTTTTAATAAGTAACTTTAAAAGCGATAAAATGCTGTACCAAATAAATTATTAATTTGAAAATCGAAATATACCTTATTATAAATTAAACTAATAAATTTCTGACAAAATGTGAAAACATTATCATTACTCTTCATGTAGAATAATATAACACATAATGTGAAGTATTCTTATATAACACATAATGTGAAGTAAACTTATATATATATATATATATATATATATATATATATATGTTTATATATATTAGGCGAAATGCCAATGGAACTTATTCCATCCTCTCAAAGAGAGAAATCGAAGGCAACGCAAACCGTTGCTCCGGCCTGACTTGATTTCCGCGTGTATAGTAAAATTTTTCCAATCTGAGCCAAGCTTTTATTTGGTTTGGCAAAGCATCCAAAATAATATTATTAGACTTTATCACATAAAGTATAGAAAAACTATTTGAATTAATATTATTGAATAACATAAAATAAAAGAAAAAATTACAAATGTACATAGCAATGTTAAAAAGTAATTTTTATTTAAATGAATCCTTGCATTTATTGTAAACCTTTACCACCATACGTGGACGCCCAATTATTGGATTGGTATCGTTCTAAGTACTACCAATAAATTTCCTGTAATTTGTTTCATAATGAAATTTTCATTGTGAAATAATTTGTTGAAAAATTTATTTCATAATAAAATAGGTGCAAATATATATAAAAAAGAAGGAAAAAAAGAAAATAGAAAAAAATATATGGTAAACCTTCAAATATTATATTTAATTTAATAACAGCACGTTTTCATGCACATTGTACAATATAAAATAATAAAATAATATAAATAATTAAACAATTAGAGTTTGACACGTTTGGGATAGTTACGTCTCGATAATACCGGCGCAAGTCTTCATAAAAGATTTATATTATATTATTATTATTCTTTTTTATATTTAAACAGTATTCTGAGCTGTTGTGATGTACATTTCTTGACATAGTGTTTCTAGAGGGCAACCATTAGTGAGAATTGTTTAGACAAAGTAATTGAGATTAGACTTAAGTATATTGTAAATGACTAATGCACTCGTACAAAGTCAATAAAACAATGAAAAAAATAAAAAAAAATCTTAATGGTTTACCATCATCATATTTGAGATATAATATATAATATCAAGATCACCAAAAGGTGATATCACCGCAACATTAAAAATTGCCTATGAAAAAATATTTTTTACAATTTCTTGCTAATCAGCTGGCTACAAATGTGAGAAAAAAAATTGGCAAAAAAGGTAAGTAATAACGCTTGAATTAATAATAATCGACAATTTAAAACATCTTTTCTACTATAATATAGATATATTCACTTTAATCAATAGAAATTAATAAAACGCCAAGTAATTAGCAGCAAATTTTGTGTTAATCTTGTAAAATACACTCAACAGTAACCAAGTTTTTTCATGGTATGAAGACAATTTGGTCAATCGTGTTTTAATACATAAACCGTTTGAATTTCATACACGTCAAGTTGTATTGTTATAAATCTTTTTCTATTATTTAATAAAACAAAAATTATTACGAGTGAATATGGCTCCAGTCACGGATTATCTAAAAGATTGAGCATAACTAATTTGATAATTTGAGTTTTAAATCATTCTAGAATTTTTAGTTTCCATATAATAACGTTTTCATTTTACTTTCAAGATCCTTAAAAAGTATTTGTTTACAAAAATGAAAAATTTTGTACGACGAAGGCCGTAGCTGAAAAACTGGAATAGTCTTTAAGTAAAAATTATGATGCAAAAAAAAGAAAAAAAAAACATGAATGAAAATACTTTTGTTAGATTTACAAATAATTCTAAGAGTAACTGAATATATGTAGTCCCATATATAATATAAAAAATGCATGGAAATGATCTCGATCTAATTCAGATGTATTTAACAACAAATAATTTCATATCAAACCTGCATTGATAAAATATTTTTCCTCATCATTATATTGCGGTGTTTTTATATTCCAAGCAAAATAGTAACGGTATAATTTTGCATCCTTGATTTTTAAATTTCACGTGACTAAAAAGATATAAAACTTGGCGTACCTATATGGTCATCCAATGTTTTCAGACTGCAATAATGAATAACGGAAATAATGTCTACACCGTGCAGATTTATATAATATCGTCTGGACTTACATAACAGAGGTTAATTATGGAAACTAGATGTAATAATATCATGTAAATAATATTTGTGCTAACAAAAAAATGTCATATCATAAAATATATTAGAACATTAGAATATGGAGTATGAGACTGAACACGTGTTGGGTTAATAGTTAATGTGAATTAACTATATTAAACAGTAGATTACTATTGAAAAATGATTTGCATAAAAATTACTGCATTAATGAAAAACAATTATTTGAAAACTGTAAATAATTCAACAATGTCAGTACTCAATATATATATATATATATATATATATATATATATATATATATACATATATGCGAGGCATATATTAAGGACCTACCTTCGGGCAGATCATTATTACTGTATTCATTATGTATATATGCGTTAATATACATGCGTGTATGCTACATCCATGCATCTTATACAATTGCATATATATATATATATATATATATATATATATATATATTTATATGTTGTATGATAGGTGTTTGTGTATGTGCACATGTGTATACGTGTGTGCGAGCGTTCATGTGTTGTATGTATGTAATATAAATAATATAAAGAAATAAAAATTGTAAAAAAAAATTAAATTAAATCATATTGAGTTACTTACAATTTATTCAATTTTCCATAAAAATTGCTAGTGATATCCAAATGTTTAATATGTACCTTGCTCCCACAATAATACAAACTTGCATTTAATCAAACTTATATCATAATTAAGCAATTTCAACTTCACAGAAATCAACACAATGTAAGTTTATAAAAATTTAAAACCGTTCATATTTATTATAAAACATAATTTTAATTATTTTATGTTAAATTCCTCTTTATTGGAATCATTAGACAGAAATCATGCGGCACATAGTAGGTACAGCTGATAGATCGTATATATAAAAACACATTTTGTTGTTAGTGTCCCGACGATAGACACAAACGTAGTGCTCTGTTGGAAAGCCAGTTGGCTACTAAATAGTAAATACTTGTTCGTCTCAGAACCTGGAATCAATCTACAAGTATCTAACGCAGCGTGCGGTGTTCACGGTGTGGCTGCTGAAGGTGCTTCAGCACACGAATGCGAATTCTTCTTATATAATAATACAACAGAAAACAGAACAGTATTCGGGTTATGCTCTTTGCACGTCGAAGGCAGTAAAAATTCAATTGGCATAGAAATTAATTTTATTGCAGAATATAATGTCTAAAAACCATTCGCTTAGTTTTACTTCAATCTAATTAAAAACTCCTATTCCCAATTGTATTGCTAAAATATCACAACGTTTAATAGACTTCAATGTTTACGCTTCGGAATAAATTCATTTTAATACTCAATAATGTTGAAGCAACGTTAATTACGGACATTATACATATATTTAAATTATTTCCAAATCAATCATACCCGGATGCCCAATCAATGGGTTGACATCCGATTTAGACACTAAGTACCACCGAAACATTAGCTGATCAAATTAATCAAAACAATACATCCTTACTTGTCCAAATCAAGTTATAAGTATAAACGGATAATCCCATATAAGTATTTCAATTAGGTAAAGAGTAATACTTTTTTAATTATTTTTGAACAGCAATCAGTACTAAAGGGTCCTATAAGCAGTTGGACTGATATGACTTAATACTAGGGCTATTTTCACTTGGAAACGTATTGCTATTTAAATTTACATGTGAAAACCGTTGTCACTACTACTTGACAGTAGACTGCTCGAAGCAGGATCTAACCCGGGACTCCTGATTCAGGTTCAGGCGTGCTAGCCACTTAGGGGGCGTCCATTAATCACGTGAGGTTTTTAGGGGGAGGGGGAGTCGGACAAAAATCACGAATTATCACGTTGGGGAGGGAGGGGTATAGTAAGATATCACGTGTATTTATTTTTTAACTGACTTTTAAAAAAAAATCAAACATTTAAAAAAAAATTTTTTTTAAATTACAGTTTTATCACGTAACTGAAAATACACGTGATGTTTGGTGGGGGAGGGGGGGGAGGCTAATTTTGAATATCACCACAGATCACCAAGGGGGAGGGGCGAGTTTTTAAGGATTTAAAAATCCTTAAAAACTCGCTCACGTGATTAATGGCGCCCCCTTACCTTTGAACGAGCCCAAAGAATAATATACTCATAAACTAGTGGTGCATGGCCCTGAGACAAGTTGCTGGAACTTTTCGTACCGTAACAAAATATTCGAGGAATTTTAAATGATTTTTGATTTAAAATTAAAATCCAAATAATTTTAGACATATAAAAAAAATTGAAAATCAAAAAAATATATATTTTTGAAATGTTAAAATATTTTTTGTTTGCTTTCCTCAAAAACTAATCATTACTTCACATCGTCAACACAAACAGAAGGTTATTTGAATTCTCTTCTCTCCGAAACGGCTGGAAATATCTATGCAAAAAACTAATCAGCATGTTTCCCTATCAATAGAAATCGATTGCTTTTTGATTCATATAAATCTGTTGAACAGTGCTCTCGAAAACGTGGATGGAAAATTGTATTCACACATACACAATTGTTTCATTTTCGATTTTTGGACGGCTACTATAACTTGTCCCACAGGAAGTTAATAATTTTGACTGATTTCAGAAATACCCAGCAATTCCGATAGCTCTTAAAGCAGCTACAAAATTATATTTAATTGAAAAAAAATATATAATTAACATGCACTTCAATAATAATATTGCACAATAAATAATAAAAAAAAACCTTATGAGTAGAGAATTTGATTGGCTAAAAATGCTGGGTGGTCTTATAAATTGAATTTAATTATAATACAATAGTGTAAGCTGAATTAAAATATATTATAATAACAGCCTTTTTTAGCATATAAATCTATTGAACATTGTGAAATTCATTGGAAGCGAAATAAATATGTTTAATTTATATTGTAATATCATAATCATTTCCAGAAGCAGAACTCTTAATCGTTAAAGCTATTAGTCGTGAAAGTCTTTGCAACACAATATAATATATAAACTGTTCGCTCATCCGCTGCGTGTGGGTTTGGCTTAACAATACACTCTAATATAAAACGCGAAACTTGTCGGACATTCACCGTGAAGAAGCGCTAACTGACTTGTGAGTGAAAAGCAACAAACTGTACTTTCTCAGAAGCCAATGTGCGATACTATGCGTTCTGCGAGATCTCTTCCGTTTTCCAACAATTATAATACCCACATCAAAATTATTGAGTCACTTAAATTTATGTCGCTATAGCTACATGATCGAATAATATATTATGCACTTAGTGCACTTCGATAAGACAATGTTCGAGCGAGTTCATGTTATTTATGTGAATAAAAGGAACCTGAGTTTATTGGATGAAGCAAAGCTTAAAACTTTTCAACAAAAAAAGTTTATTAAATTTATTTATATCGATTAATTTTTCGCAAATATATAGTAGTACACTACTTATAAAGCTGTTAGTAACACTTGCCACAAAGAATCGTTACCCGCACAATGTCTGCGGGTTTTTGCATGCTCTAATTCGGCTTATTGTATTTTAAACAATGTAATTGCTTTTTAATTATTATACCTTTCTAAAACAACATATAAAATGCAGCCAATTCAAATATAACATAGCATTAATGTCTTAATACTATTAATTTATTTCATTTTGTTTTATTTATTTCTGTGATAGATCGAAAAATATTTGAGATTAATAGTTTTTTTCATAAATAACTGTCGAATAGGTATTCATATAAACAGTCATAAATGAATTTATGTCGTGAAAAATAAAATGAAAAATATAAATTTGTTATATGTATATTGTTATTGTAAAATTGCACTCACATTTCAGTAAAATCCAGGACGTGTAACAGTTTCTTAAAAAATCAATTAAGAACGTTAAGCGACCTATGAACCTGTAATAACGTGTAAAAAATAATCTGATATTATAATTAAATTGCTAAAGTAATTCTTCTACTATGATATAAGCAATATAAGATAATCAACTTGGGATATAAAATATTATAAGTATTACTTATGTGATTTGTTTTGATTCAAAATAAATTATCAATAATACACGCCGGTATGGTAAGCAATTTTCGACATTCATTCCAACCATATTAAAGAGCTATATTTTAACATTATATATATATATATATATATATATATATATATATATATATACGAGCGTCTTCGTGTACTAACTTATCTGGTTTTAGCCTGATATCAAACATTTTTTTTCAAATCGGCCAATTGAACGTTAAAATCAAATTCAGAATTAGTATAAAGAGCGTTAAGACCGAAAACCCATCCTAAATGCGCTGTCTGGATAATGCAGTCGTATAAAACGAATAGAAAAAGGTAAAAAAAATGTATTTCTTCAAACTTTATTAGTCAGCGTCGACAAGATGAAGACAGTAACTAGAAAATCTTGGGTAATCCCAAAGATGGTAAAGTAATAGGACGTATACAGAAGGACAATTTAATATTCTAGCCAACACAAGAGATGTATTACAAGAACAATAAATGTAGAAAAACCTATAAATTGTAAAACAACGAAGGCAAAAATAAGAGGAACAGAAAGAGAAAAATATTAGACAATAAGGCACTAGTTCAAGAAAGGAAGTCAAGGAGCAATAAAGAATGTAAAAAAAGAAAGCGACGAGAGACGACGCTGACGACCAGTGTGGCTGGAGAAAGATTTGTAGAGCAGCGGATTAGGAAAACGATTGTTTCCGAAATCCTAAAAACCCATCCTCCATGCGCTGTCTGGGAAAAGCCAGAAAACTTTTTGTATGTGACAGTGATCTTTATTCAATACAAACCCAAAGCGAACAAATGCAACCAGTGCTAGACAAGCAGTCTATCTTCGCCCACCGGAATTATATAATGCTACCGTAATAATAAGCATGAAGCAACAATTAGTGGCATAGCCTCAAGAATTGGACCCTTGGTCGAGTCTGAATGACGTATGTTAAAAAGAAAGGATTTTAAATCAGTATATTTTGTTTGGTATGTACTGCAGGAAGTAGACAGTAGACAGTAGAAAAAGACATTACACATTATACGAGGTGTGTTCAAAAAGTACCCGGAATTACTAATAATTAAATTTCGCGGGTCTGGAGTGTCTGATTGTCAAAATTTTTTTTTTATTGTGTTGGTATACATGCCCCTAAAGTATGATGAAATTTTCAGCTATATTCACTGTTTACTTTGTCTGTGGTAGTCGCTAAGGTTCGACGTGTTTTTCTGAGCTCGGCGATTTTTACAATGGAAGAATTGAAAAGTCAAAGAATTTGTATTAAATTTTGCGTAAAAAATGAAATAAAGTGTTGCAAAGTGCAAAAATTCACCAGATATGGCTCCGTGTGACTTTTTCCTATTCCCAAAGTTGAAGAGACCCATGAAAGGACGGCGGTTTTCCTCGATTGAAGAAAATCGCTGAGAGTGCTCAAGGACATATCAAAAAGTGAATATCAAGGGTGCTTCGAAAATTGGAAAAAACGCTGGCATAAGTGTATTATATCTGGGGGGGACTACTTTGAAGGGGACCACATTAATGTAGACAAATAAATAAATATTTTTTTGAAAAAACGAAAATTCCGGGTACTTTTTGAACAGACCTCGTATAGAATAATTCGTTGTTCACTAATATTTTACAAAACCTAAGCAAAAAAAAAAAATATTAGTTGTCTATATTTTCTTTGTTCTCAGTATTCTCATTGTTCTAATCAAAACGTGTTTATTAGTCGCTTATAGTATATTCAATATAATAATACATCCAAGTTTCATTAACAATAATTAATGTAAAATTTCTATCAAAAATTACCATATTTGAATTTTTCTATTAACTACGAAAACTATTTTTTGAATATATAGTTTAAACGAAGTATATTTTTGTAGGTTAGGTTGTTACTTCTTAAGGTTTATTTAAACAGTTTATATTTGTGCTCAAATTATAATTAGTAAAAATGAATTTTCACTCACTGGAATTGCATTTTAAATTCATACCATTCACATTTAATGGATGAGTTCGGCCTGCCATAATTGATAGTACACCAGGAAGGCATGCAACCACTCTATGTCCGTCGCGAACCAAAGCACGACCCAGTATAACCCAAACACGCCAAACACTGCCATTTTGACCCATAGTCAAACTATTCTCTGTCTTTAGCTTCGCAAATCAGTTGGCTTATGTCACATCAGTCCTCTGACATAAGGTTTGTTATAGGCAGAGCTTGGTGACAATACAATTTGTGCGGTTTCACCAGACGTAAACTTTTCATCTTGTCAGTGACCATAAGTCACTACGACATAGTTGTGCTATATGGTTTGAAACCAGTTTTCAGTACTTTGAGAAAATTAATATTTTTTGTCTCAACGGATATTATATATGCAGAATAATTAAAATAATTATAAATCAAAAGAGCAAACTGTGTACACTATATTTGATCACGACTATCAGGTGCTAATATTTGGACATAATATTTAACTTGGCCGATCTGGAATCATCATAACGTATTTTTGTTCAAATTATTTTTGATAAACCTGAAATTGAAAATATATTTAATTAGAAACCAAACAATAGTGTGAAACATGTATGATAACTATATATACATGAAGAGCGCCATTCACAGGTGCAACATAAGCCCAAGTAAGTCTTCGATTTTGGTCAGAATTAAAAGTTGATACCAGATCTGTATTCGATTTTGCAGAATTTGTAGAAGTAAAGTTATTCTGTGAATTTATAAATAAATTTATAGTTAATTATTATGTGTATTTGCAAACTAAGTGATAGATTCAAAACATACTCAAGATAACAATTGTACTTAATTATAATTACATATAAAAACAAGAGGACAGATGGAAATCAAGAGCAAATATGCAAAGTCAATGCAAATTGTAAAAATCTGTACAAAAAAAAACAACGATTGAAAAACTTTGAATACAGAAAATATGTATAGCATTTCATATTTTACGATTAAAGTTAATAAATAGTTACCTTTGATAAATGTGCTTGATGCAAATCATTTTTTGATAATAATGGGGTAGTCTGTTTATTTTTCTCTAAAATATGAAATTGAAAATACTTTAATAAATAATATTAATTGATATTTTAATTCAATAATGAATAAAAATTTTTGTAATACCATGATGGAAACAAATTAAAAAAATAATCGAAATTTATATGTAACTCCAAAAAAGTTGAAGATTTCAAGAATTCATAAATCTTTCAAATGCTGTACAGATGTAAAATTATTATATACTCTTTATTTTCCACACAAACAACTTTCTCATTGCTTATTTTAGCAATATTTAATATTTGAGTATGTGCAATAAAAAAATTAATATAGACTGAAATGTATCACCTTTTAAAGCCATTATATAAGACCGCATTTTATTAATTCTTGCATAACCTTCCTTGACCTTAGTCTTTTTATTGTAAATTGATTTTTTAATTAATTGAAGTTCTTTGCTTATTGCAAAACATTTTTGTTTCAGTTGATATGTAGAATCTGCTATTGATTCATACTGTCGATTCTGAAAGAGCATGTACTTCATGCCACAATTAATATATGGTTCTAAATTGGAGAAGAATTTCATATCTTGATCAATCTGTTAAGTAATATAAACAAAGTAATTAGTTAAATGCCCCTTAAGATAGGAATACTGAAATTTATAGCATATGATTCACATGTACTATTTAGAACCACAAGTTCAAAAACCATAAACATTTTAAATAAAATTATCTGCTAAGCCGAGAGTTAAAAATCTATCTTTTTATATTTGATGACTAATCATGTGTATAAAATAGAACTAGATATATAAATTAAAATATAATTATAATAAAGTCGATGTTCAATATTAGATATGAACAATCATAAAATTTACTTACATTGTTATTCAGTCGAATTAGTTTGCACGGCAATTTACATTTAATGCAATGACTGGAACTATGAGAATTTCCTGTGAATAATGGAAAATGTAATCAAGATAAGTGAAAATGCTTAAGAATTTCATAGAGAAATATACAATCTATAAAAATAATATCAGATCCAGAACAAACTGATATTATTTAGTATTAAAAACGTAACTTCACTTCAGATTCTATAGGTGGTTTTAAGGGGTTTATTCTATCTCATAAATATATAAACTCGTTTTGTTAAAAATAATAATTTGTTTATTCATACCAATTGTTTATTTATACATTTATACAAATCTCAAAGTTTTTGCTACATGTTTTTAAATTATTAACATAGAACAACAAATCTGCTTTAAATTCAGTACTAGGCACAAAGTCATTTGAAATATGCATTTCATAGGAAATGCATTAGTTTTTCTATAGTGCTGAAGTTTATCGATTGCAGTTAGCCTTTCAGGTAGTTTATCTAGGGTCTGTCAGATATACTCACTTTTTTTAAACAATTGATGCAACTCATTTGCACATTTCATGCTGCATTTGTATTATGTTTGCATAAAATCCGATTAAATTAATAATTTGTTTTTAATGAATGCTCTGCAAATTCACCTGAACTTTTAAAAACTTGTTTTGCAATTTTTATAAAATCAGAACCACTTGAATTATAAGGGCCAGTTTCAACTATATCTAATAAATCCTTCACTTTACGTAATCCTTGTTTACATACTGCATTTGCTAGCGATAATTCAAGGTGGGCATTGTGATGACCAATGCAATAAGACCTAGATGCTCTAGAAACAGTAGCAAACATAGCATATATTTCAATAACAGCTGCTGCTAATTTATTGATATCCATTTGCTTAGTAGGAGCTTCTCTTCCATTTCGAACTAATAACATCTCTGTCACATATTGTAGTTTCAGAATACAATATTCAATATCATTTGCTTGCTTATCTAATGATGGATGAACATAGTCTAATAATTTTAATGTAAGCTTAGGTTGATCAGATTCAAAGTGTCTATTTCTTAACATTTTTTTAAATATAAAACCAGGAAACATAAAAGGGTTCCTAACTTTCTTGACACTATCAGCAAACGACTTACCAGCATGCTGTAATCCTAGCATACCAATTAAAATCTTGAGATAGTCATTGCTTTCATCAATATATTGTAAATCTGTAATACTTTGAATACTATTTTTAACTTCTAATGATGTCATGTAGTGATCCACACCGAATATATGCACACTTGATAACAGAAGACCTAAACATTTTTCTGTAGAATAAACTTTTAATATTGAACTTTCAACAGTGCAGTCTGGATTTTCATATCCATCGAGCAAACCAGCAGTTAAATATACCATGCTCTCCATAGCATAAGATGCGCATGCAACCTCAGCAACTTTCTCTTGCACACATTCATTTTCAATTAACAAATCAGAATTAATAATTGTTTGAGACAATTTTGATAATAAATCTTTCAGGAGACTATAACAAGCTATACTTACAGAAAATCTGGAAGTTATCATAGCTTTCAAGTAAATTTCTAAACCCATTTCTTGATTCCCAAGCATGTTGTCAAGTGCAATGCTAGCATTATCAAAGATCAATTTATAGCAATTATCGCTGACTTTAATTTTACTAACACCTGAATTATTGGCATTAACTAAGAACATGGTATTAGAATCAACTGGTGTTCCCGTAGAGTTTAAGAAATTAGTTGTTGCAAGCACCATCAGCACATCATTATCTTTGACGTTTTTGTAGATAATTTTTTCACCATTTAATACCCATGCATTTTGATCTCTATTTAATTTAGCTTGAGTTTTAAAACTGTTTGTTGCATTAATATCTTTTTCATGAAAACAAATGATTGGAGTGCAGTCCCCACTCAATATTTTCGGTATCAAGTTTTGTCGTATGCTAGGATGGACATATTGGAGTATTTCATCAACTCCATAACCTAATGTATCAAATATTTTTAAGCCTAATTGAAATTTTTGGCATAACTTCTCTTTTATTCGAGAAATTTCAGTAATTGTCATTTCATAACCACCATAGTCTATTGGTATATTAAATGAAGTGGCATTTAAAGATTTTACTAAATCAGTTATGTTAGTTGAATCAACATCCTTATCAACAGCATTAATTGCACTATCTATGGTTTCTGTAAATTGTGACAGTTGTTTGAGTTCTTCTTTATTTAATATTTCAGGAAAAGCTAATATATCTGTATTTACTTTTCCACAAAAAAAGTTCTTCGCAACAGGTTCAATAGGAGGCTTTCTTCTATTAACTCTCTTCTGAGGCAGACTTCTGCCTTGGTCATTCAGAATCTCCTGGACCACAGGAGCATTCGTCGAGAAGCTCGGGTGCAATATTTGCCAATTTGCTAATCTGACACCATGACGTAAATTACATCTTAACAATCCACGTTGAAACATTTTGAAAAGAGTTCAAAGCAAACAAGTTTGTGACATAATAACATTACTTATTTATTGAATGACTCGCACCATTTCTATGATAAAATTATATTTTCTTATGAAAATCCTATATATTCATAATTTAAAATATCTTGTATTGAAAATATATAGCTGAAATTATCATCACATAAATATTAATGCATTAATGAAAAATGTTAATACAGGTTAAGTCGGTGATTGCAAATAGACAGTTGCGCAAGTGCGACAAAATCCATAGACGAACGACAAATGTAGATAGAAACAAATTGCTTATTTACGATTTTACTTTGCTATTTCGATATAAATATATTCGATATATTCTCGATATGTATAAATGTATAAATATTGTCTTGTATGTTTAAATGTATAAATATATATTTCATAAAATATATTTTGAAACAAATTGGCAAACTTCTTCCACCATAACGGAATGAACCTAAAAGAAACTTCTTTTAAATCACCTTTTTGATAGAGAAATGGGCTTCTTTCTGTATGTTTTTCTGTGAATATGCGTTAATTTTTACACTAAAAATCCACAGATTTTTAAAGGAATTATTCAATATTGAAAACTACTTAAATTATGTATAGTATGAACCAATGAAGTGATTTAGATACCAAAAAGTTGCCATGGTGCTAAATACTAATATTTTGGCATAATTCAGTTAGTAAATGATTTAATTTTAGATAGTTTGTAAATTAAATCATATATCTGTATTTTATTTTTTTGCTTTTTCATTTGACAACTTATTATAAAACTTACCTTGTACACATTGCTCACAAACAATATGACCACAATCAGATACAAAAAATGAAGACACGACATTATTTTTTGATAATGTGAAGCACTTGTTACAATGCACTAGTTCCATTTCAATTTATTTTTATTTATTAATGTTTTAAACATTTTCACATATTTATGATTTAACTTTTTATCGGCTTTATGTTGATGTAAAAATCGTTAGAAGATGGTTAGAAGCATAGATAAATAAGCATAAAGAGTAGAAGATGGGTAGAAGCATAGATAAACAAGTAATGCAAACCTAAATAACCAACTAGACACGTCGTACATGTACACCAACTTAAAGATTTACTATATTCATATTCACCTATATTTATGTTAATTTATCTATGATGTTCACTATTCAGTTAACATACATTTTTGATTTTAAACTTTTGTTATAAAGTAAACAAATTAATATTTTTAAAACTTATTTTAACTTAAATAGGAATAAATTTGAAATAGATTTAAATCTAAATTCAGTGCTATAGATAAGCAGGTGATTTGATTATTAGAAATTCATTACAAGGTATGTTTTGCTTATTTATTTCCTTTAATTATTAAAACTATGTAGTTTTGACACTCTTTAATCATTTAACTGTTTATTTGAACGTATTTATCGTATAATTGGATTGTGATATTATGAATATATATTAACAAATACAAACCATACTTTATAAAATTAATCAAAATTATAATTATCAAATAAGATATCAATTATTAAGCAACTTATACCAAAAACAACATATATAGTTCGACGTTGAGAAATATTCTTGAAAGTTAATTTGCAGCCAATCGTCGAAATAAAAGAAACAATAAATAAAAAACTATTCATTTATACCGAGTCGAAACGTAATAAATAAATTGTTTCTTTTATATTGACGATTGGCTGCAAATTAACACTCAGGAATATATATATATATATATATATATATATATGTATATATATATTCCATAGTAGAGTCTTGAATTTGTAAATATTTTGTAAAGCTTTAAACAAAGAATCCAAAAAGTAATGGGATTTTAAAAAACGTTTTTGTTTTTTATTACTTTTTCGATTCTTTGTTCGAAGCTTTACAAATATATATATAAATTTGTATACAAATGCTCTACAAATGTATATATACATATACATATATATATATATATATATATATATATATATATAAAGTAAGAAAACAGAATGAATAAAATAATTATATAGATGTATTTCATTAAATAACATTTGATCATTTCATTGCTAGCATAAACAATCACATAAAGAATTAAGTACATTAGTTTTCAAATCTACATCAATAGTTCTAAAGTAATGGTAAAATCTGTTAGCTGTCATACGCTTAAGATTTGTTTCCATTCGAAGCTTTTCTGTTCTGCAAATAGCTCTTAAGGTTGGTCCATAATCTAGAGCAAAGTTCTTTTTTAATCCGGAAACACGTTCACAAGCAGCTTGCTCTAAAATTTTGTTCTTCTCAGCTATATCACCATGCACTCTGTGTAAAAGATAGATTTCATGTTATAGATTATATTTTATCAGTATATATGTACATAAACATGCAGAGAATATAATGTAATATTATTTTATATAGCAATAAATTACTTGAGATTACAAAAAATAGAAATTACCTTTTATAATGGATTTCGCAACCATCATCTTTATGTGGATCCAACTCTGAATTAAAATATACATTACTTAAAAAATAATTTTTAAAATTTTTTGTAGAGGGATGTATTGGACTATCTTTCATTTGCAACGTAGATATAATATTTGAAAATGCTCCAATATGTAATGTAGTATCCAATATATTTATTAAATATCTATACCCTTTATCATCTATGTTCCCATTTCCATTTGTTTGTGCAAATTCATTTGACTGTGATTTGATTAAATACTTGCTTAAAGACATGTAATACCATAAATTTTCATAAGTATACATATGGCAATCAGTCTGATAAAACTCATTAGTGCATGCGCATAACAAATTATTTGATTTATGTATATCAACTTTTTTATTTGGAAGTGGCAAATTTTCCACAGTGTCAATACTTGATATTGAACTATTAATGTTATTTTTTTTGTTTCTTAAAGTGTTTTTGGAATTTCCTTTGCTAAGAGCCCAATATTGTAATTGATGTGTTACTTTCCGAGCATCTCCATTAAAAGATTGAAGTAACTGATGAATTTCTTGCTGATCAACAGAAACATTATTTACAAAACATAATATTTGCAGCCAAATTGACATGTTTAAAGAATTAGCTGGTTTAAATCTGAATACCAAATTATCATTAGTAAATTTCTTAACATTGGGATTGTTTTCATCACAACATGTGAACACAATAGGTCTCTTTGATGTCTGTACCATTTGAAGCAATACTGAAATTAATCCATCATCTTCCTCAAAAACCACATCCACATCTTCAATTAAAATCAATGATAAATTTTTAGACTTACTGTTTTCTTCAACAGAATTTACTGTAGGTAAATTGTTAACAGAATTATTTTTCAACTTCTTTTTAACATCTTTAGATTTATCTGTAAAATATATCAGTTTATTATCATTACTGCGAACTCCATGAGACTGAGTTGCTTCTTGCAGTTTGGTAAATGCAATTTTTCCTGTTCTTTTAGAGCTGGCATTGAGCTCAATAACATTGTAGCCCAACTCATGTGCCAACATATATAATGTTGAAGTCTTACCACTACCACAGGGCCCAAGTAATATACATGTATTTCCCAATGATTTTAAATTTGAATTAATAGACTCTGTATCAGAATTTTGAAACTCGCTATCGGAATTGGAAGTTCCATCAGAATCATAGTGTTTTTTGAGCTTCATATTATTTAAATTTTTCCACTGAATTAACCATTTTTTTAAATTTACACCATTTTCATCAATATTGAAAAATTCTTCAGAATTATCTGGAAAAAATGTGTCAGTCCAAAGTGTATTTTTAATTTCCATATCTTTTACTAATATATTTTTGGTTTGCAAGGGACTTTTCGTAGCTTTTGATTTTTTTCTTCTTGTTTTTGTTATAACTGCTTTATCATTAATATTATGATTTTCATCTTGAATTTTTAAATATTTATTTTTTATTGATTGGTATGTTTTATATACAGGGAAATCGGGATATTTCTTTTCCAGTACTGCCAAGAGATTGTCATTGAACATATTTTGAGATAAATTATTTGTCTTTGTGTCATTTCTAATGTAACATCTTTTACAGGATGTAAATGAGCCTAGAGGCAAATTGTGTAGCAGCAAATCATTAGCAATATTTTCCCCATCATTTCGGTTATGAAATGAACCCATAGTAGTATTTATTGGTAATTTCCAAGCCTTAGAATTTAAACATTTTTGATAAACATGACTTACAGATGGAAAAATTACAATTTCTTCAGAACATATATTAAGTTTCTGTTTATTTGAACTACCACTCGAACTGTGTGTTTCAAGATTATTTTGAAGCTTGTTTGATTTACAATTTAAAGAGGGCAGATTAGTTTTTGGAACAGTAGTTTTGTTGTTTTTGTGTAAATTACCCCAATCCAGGATTTGAACATCATCATCATCTGATGGAATACTAGCATTCTTGTATTCATCATTGCACATTGGAGTAGCTATACGTATCTTCCATTTGGGTGATTTCAAGTGTGCTTTTCTTGATGCTGGAGTGGAAGAAACTGTAGATTTATTGACTTCTGGAGAAACTTTATCAAAATAACATAATAAGTTTTCACTTTTCTTCAGCGAAGGACTTAGTTTTGATAAAAACTCATAGTCAGTGTTAGATATTGGTGACTTAGAATCACGATTTTTCAATTTTAACTTATTACTTATAATTGGTGTAGTTTGTTCTTTATCATCCTTTAATATTTTTAGTACTTCGCTATTTTTTGAATTTGAACAATCAATTTTTCGTGAACTCCTTTTTGATTTCACATGTTTTTCAGCAGCCTGTACTTCAGAATGTGAATCCTCAACTAATTTATCAGTTTTTTTATTGTGATTAGAAATAAGTTTTTTAAGCCGTTTTGCACGTTTGTCAAGACCTTCTTTGATTTGATTATCAATAGCTTCTTCCTTCAGTTTTCTTTTAAGACCTCCTTTTTCTGCAGCCCATGCCTCAAACTTGATTTTGCGTTTGGCCAATAATTCTTTGTTCTGATCTCTCAATACATTTGTTTCAGTTCGATCGTCTTTGCCAGGTGAATTAGAACCAATTACTTTATTGCGAGCATCCATCATCAGTTGGAATACATTCGATACTTGTTGCTTATCAAAATTAGTTTTCGAAGTCATATTGTCCACAAAGATGAAGGCGAATGTACCAAAAAATTAAACTTCGACGTATTACTAAGTTGAATTTAATTAATTCCACAATAAAAACTTGCCAACTAAATTATAAAAATTAACATTTCATTCTCTTTTTTTTATTTATGTTATTGCACATATAAAAAGAATAATCGGTTATAACTCATAGATAGTATCATCGTTCCGAAGTAAATTATACATCACATTATTAATAAACCTAAATAGTACAAATTTATCTTAACAAAATATAATAATTTCAGAGTAAAATAAATAAAAAATAAATTACATTAATTTACTCATACAAAATTGCGCTAAAATTTCATATGTTTGACGTTTGCCATTGTGACCATCTGATATTGCCAAGTAGTAACAATGTTGCCAACTGCATCCAATTGTAGTTAGCAGCGAAATTTAAAATACAAAAATATAATAAATCATATGAATCTAATGAATCATATGAAGAATTCTAATATTGTCTAGGGTATGTAAAAAATCATAATCACGTAAGAACGTACATGTGGCTATAATTCTAGGGCAATGAAAAATTCAATACATAATGTGTTTAAGATTATTATTTAGTCATATGATCATTAAACTGTTGTTTCCACAAAATAAGTTGACGTTTTATTTCGAACATTATAAATTGCATATTTTTCATTTATATTTTTCAAGTAATTTTGAATTATTTGATATTAAATTTTGAAAATTCAAACATCTTTGGAAAGTTGGGAATCGAGCTGATATCATGGTCGCAAAACGTCTGTAATTATTAAATAAAGTGTGTGTAAAAATCTTAGTTTAATATTTGTTCCACTCATATCACAAAATTCTGTATATATTGTTGCGTTGTATATAATCTCTTTTGCTATTTTTTATTAACATGATTGTTGTTGTTAAAGTATTATTTTTATTGAATATGTTTTTAACTTCCCGTAGGGCAAGTTATAGTAATCGCAAAAAAATCGAAAATGAAAATTTTTATATATCTTTACGTTTCAGAGGTTTCTGAACATTTTGGCATACCTTAGAAAAAAAGGATGTATGTGTGTGTGTGTGTGTGTATGTATGTATGTATGTATGTATGTATGTATGTACGTGTGTGTATGTATGTGCGGATACAAATTTTCGTCGACGATTTCGGGAACACGGATCAACCGATTTGAATAATTCAGAAAACATTCGATTTGTATTGATAAGGAGACGTGCTGATTAGTTTTTGGCGAAGGCAGGTCTAGCCGTTCCGAAGATACGGGGCAAAAAGTGCCAAAAACGGTACCTCCGTTTTTAAGAGAACGGAGCGTCCGATTTCAATAATTCAAAAAACATTTTACTTGTATTGACAAGATGTAGAATTGATCAAATTTTCATGAAGGCAGGTCTAGCGGTTTCGGAGATCTAATGAAAAAAGTAAAAAAAAATGCCATTGGGCGGGTAAAAATAATCATTAGACATATGCACATCAAATTATCAGATATTTTATAGAGATTTTAACAATAAGTATAAATTTTTTTTACATTTCTATGGGTTCCGTACCAATGCTTATGCGTTAGACGGCGGCGCGGCACTTGCGAGCTTTGACATTTCGTCTCTATGCAGTTCAAGCAGTGCGATTGCTTTGAAAAAAAGTTCAAAATTTCCAAAATATGTTTTAAAAATTTTTTTTTGTTTTCAAAAAAAAATTTTTTTCTCAAAAAAATTTTTTTTTTCAAATAAAAAATTTTTTTTTCAAAAAAAAGTAATTTTTTGTCAATTTTATAGTTTCTCAAAAATCTATTTTTTTTCGAAGTAAAATTTTTTCAAAAATGTTAATCGTTTTTAAAAAAATGATAATTTATGGTACGGGAAGTTACGCAATTTGCCTTAAGGCACGATGCCCTAATTGCCTTAAGACATAATTCCACTTACAGCTAGTTGTGTATGTGTATTGCCCACTATACAACAGTCAAAACATGAAAATCGATCAAAAATATTTTTAGAAACATAATTTAGATTTCTTTCTATTTTAATCTCTTGGCGGAAACCTGTTTCAGAAGTATATATATATATATATATATATATATAATATATACATATATATATATATATATATATATATATATATAAAATATAATTATACTATATATATCATATATATAGTAATTATAAATAATTATGTATTGAATGGTATTAAATTATACAATATATTAATATTATGTAAGTGTGTATGCATATAAATGTGTAAAAAAATGCTTAGTATTAGAAGTGCCATTGGCATTAGAATTTCAAAATTATTTTTAAATATATTCAATATAATATTAAATAAGAATTTGCATATAAATAATTATATAGAATTATTTAAAGGAAATGTTTGAATTAAAACTTCATATATAGGTATTATATATATAATTTGACAAAGCCATACAGTTGGACGGACGTACAGGTGAATCATTCAGATAACAGTAGACAGCAGTCACTTATATAACAATAAGCCCAAAAATATAAAATAATTCTGGTAGGTGAACAAATACCTAGACAATATATAACAAAAATAGTAGAGTGTTGTGATTTATAACTGTATCATTATTGTAGAAGACTTGGCTACAACTAATCTTAGGTAATAATTTTTGGAATCATCTGATTCACGCTCATTCGTAAAATAAGAAATGTAGTAGCTTAGCAACCAATATTCATTAGATAGTTGACATTCCCTACATAGGATTCATCACGGTTTAATTTGATTGGGTAAATTAGTCTATGAGTCAGAAGACAGAACCTTTTCAAGTCTTTTGCATGTTAACTCACTTCAAAATAATATTTTATGAAAAGATAATAACCTCATACATATATATATATATATATATATATATATATATATATAAAAGTTGCACTTATAAACAATAAATTTTTATTATGTACTGAAATGTTAAACAATTGCCAGTTTAAAAAACAGATTATCCAAAACACAAAGAACACAGGAAAATTAATAACTTGACAATCACTATCCCTGAGAAAAATTTTAATACAACAGAAAAATAGGTTAATTATAATTATTTATAATTTACAAATATTATAAATAAAGATTTATTTGTTAAACAAAAAGTTTAATATTGCACAATAATTAACCATAAACAATGTGACTCATCCAACAGAATTTTGAAACCACCTTAAAATTAATAGATACATTCTTATATGAAAATAGATAACTCTATAATAAAATAATAGCTCAAAATTAAGTACATATATAATAACACTTTTATTGTTCTTTATATAAAGGTCTCTTTATAGGTCCACTATCGGCAGTTTCTTTGTAACCACTTCCAATTCCATTGCTATATATTTTCTCATATATTTGTCCATTTGTGGCATAAGTGCTTTTCAAATTTGTTGCTGGTAATTGCTGTAAGTAATAAATGTGATTAAAATAGGCAAGATGTAATGTTGCTCCTAACATTGTTAATAGAAAATGTAAAAACATAAACTTCTCCTTCGGGAATTTAATGATAAACCTTTTTTCTATTTTTATCTGTTTCATATGCAGAACTACGGACTAAGGCAAATAAAACAAGAAAAGAACAATATTTTTAATTAAAACTATTGCCCTATCTGACAATTTTTAAATTTCGATATCTACATACCAACATATTTTCATAAAATATAAAAAATCAATATTGTTATGAACTTTAACAAACCTTGGGCTCATGTGAATCTTCTACTTTACATTTCTTATCTTTTGGTTTAACAGAGTATTTTACTTTATAAAAATCTGAAAACAAAAACAAAAACATGACTCCATGCAAGGCAATCCAGACCATAAACACTCGTGGATAATCACATTCCGTCCACAATAATTGGAACTGATGTGTCATAATTACTACAAATTGAACCTGTAACAAAAAAATGGTGTAAATTTTTTTATTTATATGAATTATTATTAAGTATTATTAACATACCATTTGTAGTGTTGTTAAATACTTTTTCCACCATATATATTTGGCATATTTAGGTCCCAAAGCAGCAACCATATAATATGAATACATTATTATATGGACAAATGTATTTAATAAAGCAAAGAATGTACTATGGCCACCTAATATAAAAAATTAAAATTAATTAAGTTTAAAATTATACATTAGTGTAGAAAATTATTAACAAAGTCAAAGAAGAGTTATTCATGAATCAATTTTGATTTAATTATCCTTGGAATTGATCCATATTACACAAATGCTTTTTATTGTATTAGTATTATTATTACTATTAAATAAGATTTAAATCATTCAGTTTTTCTTCTACATTCATTAATCTTACGTTCCACATTATCTTTGAATATACAAAACTGAATAAATATGTATTTCAAATTCTCGCACGATGATACAATTATTATCTCTCATTATATAGCAATTATATTTTTGTTAATTGAATGTTTATTTCAGTTCTGTATGTCTTAAAGTATTTGAAATTGCAATGATCTATGAATCATTGTGTTATTTCAGTAAAAATCTCTATAAATTGATATAAAAATTATCACTACTATACCTAATAATCAATCATTTAGTACCAAAAATAAATTGCAATAAATATTTGTTGTCTTTTCAATCAATGCAGTTCAACAACCACCGTTAAAAAAAATTAAATAGCTGTAGCATTTTTCAAAACTCTAAAAGTTGTAGAAACATTAATTATCATAGTTCAAACTATGCAAGCTTCATTGCAGTAATGTATAAACTTAAGATTATATTTAAAATACTAGATAATATATATAATCCAGAGTATTTCAAGTTTTAATTAAACTTTTTTTAATAGATTTGAAAATTTATACAAATTGATTATTATTTATACATATTGAGTCAAACTTCCTTGTGTCTGTTAAATACAGATATGAGTTTTTAGTCAAAATAAAAAAGTCGGATTGAAGAATCCATTGGATTCAGCAAAATGATTCTTCTGTAATATTTATAGTTTAGTCTGATAGCTTCGTTCTGCTAAAATATTCGCGTTATACACTTGGCATACCAAAGTAAAAAATACATTACCACTAATATTGTTCTAGCTATACTCTAATATTAACCTGGAGCAAATTTAAGACCCATCCAAACTGAAAAAGGCATACATCCATGATGAATCACATGTAACGTCGATACATGTTCATTTTTCTTCCGCAGTATGAAGAATATGGTGTCAAAGAATTCTGTGAATTTCGAAAAGTAGTACCACCAGCAGGTATTAGCCATCTAAAAACAAACATGAATTGTTAAATACAATATTAATAAATTTAATAAAAATCATATAATCGTACTTTTTATTGATTTTTTGGTGGCAACTAAACTGCAAATAGTCAAAAATGTAAGCGGGTATGAATATAATTGCTTATTAACCCTTTTGATACGAGAGCCGTCTATGAGCGACATCCGCATGACGAGCTGTGTGTAAGAGTATAGACGACTGAGTTAAATTATTGAAAATTCTAATTTTTAATTCTTTAAAAGTAATTATTATTTTTAAATGTTGTTGTATCTAGTCTGTTCAGTAGCAGCACTAAGCGGCACGTTGTTCTGTACAGCAGTGTCACTCCTGCGGAAAATACTACCGAAGCGAAAGAGTTAAGGAAAATTATTACAATGAAGTTTTACGAACAAAAATATGTATACATATACATATTTTTAAAATTTTATTGGCCTCGCTTACATGGAGCATTTAGCCACCTATAACATAACAAATATTAAAATATAAAAGGTATTTAAACCTATAAGGTTCCGACCACAAAAGTTGCAATTTCAATCCTATTTCTAAAAAAAAATACTACATGAATATTATTCATTTGAATAAGAAAATACGATGTATTACTTCATATAAATGCAAAATAGCATTGCGACCAAATAGCTAACAGTGATATAATATTAAACAATATAAAACTAGCAGACAAGAAAATACATGAAAATCAAAATAGAATTTTTTATTTTATATTTTTGATAAACTATAATTATGACTTATATATTAGATTCTTACCCTTAAAGCAATTTCACTGGTTGAATAATCTACAGGCTGACAGCGAAAACTGTAAAGTCCCCACCATCCACTTTGTAAGTACTACAAAATAAAGTACTATATTGTCAATTGTTAAATGAAAAAAGAATGTCAGGATTTACCTCATAAAATATCCACGCGCTAAAGAGTGTTTGGAATAAATTATATATGACCAGAACACGCCTCAAGTCGAAGGCTGGTCGATTCTTCATGAGACTTGGTCCTATAGATTTACTGACCCAAGCATATCCTAAACATAACATTATAGTAGGTAATGGGGACGACATCATCGGCCAATTAGCTACTCTCGGATCTGTAATTATTATTGTTATATGATAAATATATACCAAATACAACATTAAAAAATAAAATACTAACTTTCAAAAAAATAATTAATAATTACATTTGACGTAAAATAATAAATTAACAAATAATAGATACAGCTATGTTGAAGGTTTTAATAAAACATTCTCAAATTTTTATTATCAAATTTTATATAGATGATCTAATTGTTTCTTTGATTTTCTGAAATTATTCAAAAAGAAAGTGGCATTAAGTTTTGTGCGCAAAATGAAATATCAGCAGCCGAAACGTTCAAAATGTGTTGCAGAACTTTGGTGAGAAGTCAATGTCAAGAGCAAATGTTTTTGATTGGCATAAATTATTCCAAGAAGATTGCAAAATCGTTGATTGACTACTAGAGAGCTTGTTGATATTGTAATTTTAACACCAATTTGTAAGTCGTTTTTCACTACGATAATGCACTCATTCTTCATGATGATTTCGACAAAAGTTCAACCAATATGACTTCTGGTGGACATCGTTTTGACTCGATTGAAGAGATATAAGTCAAATCGAAGAAGGATCTAACGGCCATTCCGGAAGATGAGTATCAAAAATGTTTTGAAAATTGAAATTATTTGCATTTGCTGGCATAGTAAGCATTGCATCCGAGAGGGGTTATTTTGAAGGAAAAAAAATGATTGAAACCAATCATTGATGATTTCAAAAGTTTTAAATAAAATCTCACTCATATTTTTGTACATAAGTATATATATATATATATATATATATATATATATATATGTATATATATGTTAGCATTATCACCTCGAAAGCCATCACCATCACGAGCTTTCTTGTAAAAATATTGTACTCTAGATACATTTTATTTATTTTATAGTGTTCTTCAGCATTATAATAATTTATTTAAAACAACTTTTTTGTTTAAGACAAGTTAGTGTAATAAATTTTAATGCTGTATAATATTCATTGTGCATATATATTGATGTGAGATTCCAATGTCTAATATCCAATGATGATGGCATAAAATATTTTGAAACGTTGGAAAGAATAAAATTCTATAGACTTTTGACTTTTTATTTGCGGTATTACCTTAGAAGAATTAAAAACATATTTTTCGATAAAAAGTGTGTTGGAAAAAATCGTTTTTAGTGGCAAAGGGTCAGTGTACATTCAATAATGCAGGTAATTAGTTCTGTTTTTTCTTAATACCCCTTTTTTAAAAAAACTTTCTAATAGTTCTAATATTTCGTTCTATAATCCACTCATTTACTTTTATTATTTTTATTTTGATTATATTGTCATATTTTGATAATATCATCTCTTTCACAATTTTACTTATTTAATAAAAATCCACCATTTTTCTAAAGTATATTGCTTGTGTTCTGATCAAGATCATGTTTCTTGACAGATGTCCTAAAGATGGAACGTAACTATTTCCGAAACGTCTACAATAAATAATAAAAAACTAAGTTTATAAAAAGATATATATATATATATATATATATATATATATATATATATATATTACAAAAATATTTCTCTAAAGGAGTCGGGCAACGATATATTTAGTCCTTATACTGAGTGCATATAAAAAATGATAGAATCTACCTCATAAGTGCTCAAAAGTATTTATATAAGAAGATGAGATAAGTAACACTTTTGAATTCAAAAATAAACTATCGTACAAATAGATACTAATTTCAATTTCATTATATTTCGACAGCGAAGTTCAACAACTTAATGTATGTTACAAAAGTATTAAAAAAGAACAATTCTGTAAATTCACTTTTTAAATTCAGATATTTCGCATATACTTTTATACGACCGATACAGTACATTAATTGAATAGTCAATAATTATATTAGGTTTATAAGACAAAATTCTAGAGAATAATACAAAATAAAAATTGAAGATGAATCAATCTAAATATGAACAGAAAATTATAAAATAAAAGTATAATAGTCAATTGATTGAATCTGGCACAATAAATTCATTTTCACATAAAATATAGTTTAGTTTTTCTCGACGTTTTTTTTATAAAGTGTTTTTTTACGAGCTGTTGATTCTGTGGGTCTGAGTTTCGCTTATAAATAATACAGTAATCTATACATATGTTGTGAAATTTTTATTATTAACTTTTGAAACCACTTCTTTGTGCTTGCACAATAAATTAATTACAATACAACAAGCTACACAACAAATGATACCCACTTGGTTATAAAATTACATTTGACACACTAATGAAAAAATATTGAAAATATCAAGTATTGGCGTTAGTAGTAAAAATTATCGAATATTTAACGCCAATACATTATAATATTATACGTTTTTAAAATCATATATTATAATTCTAGAATAACTAACCAAAAAAATTAAAATGACTACTATTTTCCATATTTTGTTTTTCAGAGATTGTTATTATTACGGCTATATAATTTTATTAAAAAAATGAAAGTTGTGAACTTATAATTATTTTAAGAATAATTTATTTTCAAAATTTATATTCAGTTGTTATAAAATTAATGAAAAAAAAAAACAATAAAAATACAATTAAAAAAAAATAAACCGTAAATTATTCTATTTTAGAAAATTATTGTTTTGCAACGCTATAGAACTCATAGAAGCGTCTAAAAATAAAAGAGAAAGGTGTTTAGATTTCTTCGAGATTCAAAATTAATTCTAGAAATGACAGGGCAGGCTGCTAAAAGAATTTGCAATATTTGAAAAAAAAATTAGAATCCTTTTGTTTTGTAAGACTTAAAATTAAAACTGTCATATTTTAAAAAATAAAGTTTGCTTCGGTATACGCAAAATATAGTCTAATCAATTATTGATAAGAAAAATGTGCGTTTGTGCCAGTATTAACTTAAGAGATTTTAACTATTTTTAAATCATTGTCCACTACCAATTTTAAATAAACATTTTATTACAATAGATATCTCAATATACTAATTTCGCGTATAGGTGTTCGTTCAACATTTATTCGTGTTTTTGAAACAAAATGCGGCGCTGTAGTTCTTAGATAATATATGAGAAAAATTATATCACTTGGTATTAGAAATGATATGTTTTAGAAAAAAATAATGACTCCGGTTGAATTATTTATTAAAATGATATAAAGTTATAATAAAAAAAACTACTGATCTGATTAGTATAAGGAAAATGCATATATTGTTCGCGACTTTTTTTATGAGAATTGTGTAAAATATGTTGAGTAATCTCGAAACAAATTTAACAGTCTATCATCAATTTAATTTACATAAATAATACTTGTTTATCAAAATGCTTGATTCATACACATATTAAACATCTGATTGGAACGAGAATAGCACGTATTTTCCGAGGAAGTAATACAAACATAACGTAGTTATTGCCGTCACAAACATATTAACCGGTTTAAAAATTTATCTATTATTTATATTTATTTTTGTAACATAGTCGTGTCAAACTTTCCTAAGGGCGGGTCGAAACAACAATGTTATTGATATTGTAAAAAATATATTAATTTTTTAAAATCATTAGAACTCTTAATCTTTATATATACTTATAGGGTAAAGCTGCATTTGAAGGTCCACGGGTAAAAAGGTTACCTTGTATCTCAAAGATAAGTAAAGTTAAGATTTTTTCAATAACAATATTTGAAAGTAGAGGACAAAAAAATTTATAACTAGCTATTTCCTTGATTATTACGGCGTTGCAACCCGGAGAAAAACGGCGAAGTTTGAAAATCCATAACAAAAGCAATTTCTTTCGTTAGTTTTTTTGGTTGTGAGCATTGTTGTTTAGTTTACAAGACCTTAATATAATTTTCAATAAAGTACTGTAATTTTAAGTTAGATTCAACAGTTATTTTTATATAACCTCCATAAAAGCTTGCACGTAGGTGGGGTAAAAAAGACCAACTGAACGTTTACCCTGGCAAAGGTGTAAGCAATAAAAAATAGTAAATAAAGAAGTAAATTAAATTAAACAAAGCAATTTATAATAATTAAATAAATAGTTATTAATAGTTAAAAATAAGACTTGTACTCTTTGCCACTGTGGTAAAAAGGGTAAAAAGGACCAGGTGACAAATTTTTAAAAAATAGCAGAAAACACATTTCTACAATGATGAATTAGCTGGGTATTGTACTCAACATAGTCAGATAGTTGTTTGTTTGATATATGTAGTTTGTTTGTTATTTCTTGTAATATAATTTATTTGATTTTCATAATATAATTGCTCAAAGTAAATTTGGACCTACTAATTTCCGACGTACCCCATTCAAGAATATTTTGCCACAATATTAAAAAATGAGTTAAATAATAATTCAAATGTTTTACAAACATTATTTTGTAACTTGTAACTTTATTTTTGAACAAGTAGAGTAACTTTAAAAACATAATTTACGATATTTATTATCATTGATAATAAAGTGTATCTTTACAAATAACTCTTGTTAATGCGCAGACACGGTTTTGATTATTTTTCATTATTCGGTCTGTTATGCTGGTTAAAATATATTACAATTAAGAAAAAGAATTAAGGAAAAGTTGATACATAAATACACAAATGATATTAGCGAATGTTGTATTTCATCATGATATAAGTCTGTATTATCGCAATTTATGTAAATTGAATTATTTTATACTGATTATTACAACATAGTTTTAATTTATAGAGAGAACGATTTGTTTTGAAGAAAAAAATCGGCGTTGAAAAGTATTTGATCGTATCATAATCATATCCACACATAACTCAAAATAAAAATTTACAAATATATTAATCTATTTTACATACAAATAAATATGAGGAGTCCCATATTTCCAATGAGGAAAAAGAATTAACTTTGCTATTCACTTTACTTAATTAATAATAAAAAAATCTGGTACAAACACTTTATTTGGCACTTTCTCAAAGACAAAAATTTACAAAATGATGATCTAATATGTCGATTTGTAATAAAACAAAAACAATTGTATTTGAACAATAAAGAACTAATACAAACTCCGAAAATTATAAGTATTGTTTATATTAATACAATCGATGTGTTATATGTAATAATATAGTGTCTATGCTGAAATAAACCATTGTTAAGCCACAGTTAAGCAATGAAACTCTAGAAAAACGAGAGTTCTAAAATTCTAAAACAATAAAGAGCGCGTTAAAAATCATAATTAAATATATAAGTTCAAAGAATAAGGTATAAAAGTAATTTTCTCAATTAGAGCGTAAGTTTTCAATATTTGATATTGTGTAAACAATACTTAAAAAATATTTACAGTTTTGAATAATACAGTTACAGCGTGCTCAAATTTTTATAAGCTATTGAAGGCATTTTGAATATTAAGCAAAATCTAAATTCAAAATTGGTCAACGTCTAGAAATTCCTGAAAAACCTCTGGTACACATATTCTTGAACAGTTTCCTCACTTTTAGAATATAAAATAATATCGATAAAAAAATTAAATAAAATCGATTTTTTTATTATACTAGTCCTGTTGACAAAGTTGACACTAAAATAATAATTACAAAATGATAGTGTTCTAAAAGAGATTTACAATCAAATTAAGAAATTTGAAACGGTGGTACTGAAGGCCGTCATAGTGAGTACAAAATGCCAAGCACACATTAGAATGCAAAACAAAATATTCTAGGAGCTTCCCATTTTCCGACAAATTACAAATAGCTGCATAAATAATATTGCCATTAATTGAAGTTAAATCCAATGACGCATTCTGATGTTTTAATAAACAAAAACATCTTATATACATGTAAATTCAAATAAGCGCGTGCATACTTTTTTGTGTGAAGTGTGCATAGAATGATTGGAAGACCTTGAAGCCTGAGGATAGTAAATGTTACCAGTTTGCGTTTTAAAATTTCCGTTTATTTTTTTTATATTAATCCAAAAATGTATACTCTTTCCGGGAACTTCCCAACATAGCCAAGGATGGCCAACATAAAACAGGTCATTGCATTTTTGTTTTAAATTAATACAAGTTTACCTCTTATTAACTGCATCAAATAATAATAATAATGAAAACCACTAATCAACAACTTTGTTGCTCTTGATAATAACTCTCCAATATATGCTCTAAATAATCGGCCTACATAAAATATCTATAATATAATATCTATTCAATAAAATAATAAAAACCTGAGCTAATTCACAATATGAATAAAATTGTAAAATCACTAAATGAACATCATACTATAAATTAATTATACGAAATTCTCTTCAATTATTATAATATAGTTCTATAGAATTAAAAAAAAATCTTACCACTTTGGTTTTCCATAAGGTCCACATACCAATCACAAATCCTTCCCACCAACATTTTTATAGTTTATCTGAAAATAGAAAATATATTTAGTTTTTTAGTATATATCATTTGTGATATAGCGTTAGATCAAGTTATAGTATAAATCTAGAATATTTATGAATGAATTAGTTCGAATGGTTAAGAAATATTGGTTATGTAGACTTAAATACTAAGCAAATATATATAAGATAACCTGAAATTTCATTTATATTTTTTAGTCGTAACTGGGCAATTAAATTTAGCATTTAAATGGAAATAAATTATGTTAATTTACCCAAAATAATAAATCTGAAATAGTTTTCACGCCCTACAGTTGGGATAATTTTCTTATATATAAGGTTTAAAACAGGAGGAATAACAAACAACATTTAAAAAGAAAAACTTCAACAAGTTTTTTTTATAATTTGTTTGATCATCTATCTGCATAAGACATTAAATCAATTGCTCATAAAGATAAAAAAAATCTACTACGTTTTTATTTATTAATAGATTTAAAATAGGTAAATAGAATTTTTCTGTTATGACTGTCAGGCTATTAGGATGTACTGTTTTTATATTTCTGACTTTGTTTCAGTACCAATTTCATTTCTAATGAATTTCATTCAAGTATTGTCAAATAATGTAAGTACAATTCCATTTAAATTAAAGAATATAAATGATGTAAATTCATATTTAATCAAATTAACCCAGTCATTTAAACGCTTATAAATAATTTATTAGATGAAAAATCAAATAGTAAATTTAATAAATTATATTACGTGTCTACATAAAAATAATCGAAAAAATTTGGTTAATAGAACGTTGTTTTCTGTAGTAAACATAATTTTTATGTGTATGCCCTGGACTAATATAAATCTTCCGGACACCCGACAATTGGAATAGATAAAACAGACAAAAAATATATTATACAAATGGTTTACAAGAAAAATAACATTATACGTTGTTGATAAATGTATTATACTGTATTTTAGTTTAGACGTTGCTATAATATAATAAAGTATTGTTAAATTAATTATTAACAATCGCTTTTCATCGAACATAAACTTTTACTAGAAAAAAATCAAAAAAGAGTATATAAATATATGCAGATTTCAAATTTCAATTTCATTCAAATTTGTACTGCATTCAAGTATTTTTGAAAATTTTATACTTCGATGCTCCTACTATGCCAGTGATTGTTAAAAAATTGAACTTACTGCCTTCTTTATAGAAATTAATTTTAAATCTTAAGCTGCATTATTATTAAACTGACTAAATTGAGACTAAATTGATTTTCGTATGGCTAAAATTTTATATAACATAATTTACAGTCACTAAAAACAGTATCTCAATTCCAGAGTAGAGATTAATAATATTTCACTAGTTTTCTAACAAAAATAACACTAAAGTGTTAAATCTTGCGCAAATAGCTCCATGTTGTCAATTGAGTCTCTTCACCTATGAACAAGACGAAGTTTAAATAATTTAAAAGGAATTAATGTCATATTAATTATTGTCAATAACTATTTTTAAATAATTTATTAATTCGAAAAAATTTATTATAAATACCTACCTAATTAGTGTTTTATATATAAATGCATTCATTTATTATTCGATGTAATTATATTTTATTAATGGTTGTTAATTGCAGAGTACACTGACAAAAAACCTTCAAACTCCAAAATGAAAGACATACCAAAAACTTAAAATATTTGGAAACTCATTAATACATTCTTTACATTCTTTGAATTTCTTCACAATAAATATGAACATATTATACATCGAATATTATAAATAACAATACGCGGAAGCCAAATTTGTGCTCTAAATGATCTTTGACATGACATAAGTGACAGTCATTTGAAAGTATAATTTTTTGAAAACAAGAATTATATATTAATTTCCACAATCAATGTATGAATGGTAATTTTAATTTGAATTAAAAATACATTCTTTAAATTAATGAATACAAAGAAATCTGTACAATCAAAACAAAGGAAGCATTATTTCTCTTGACGAGCGCAACGCAAGATGAATATATTAAAACTTTTTCAATAGTACGAGTAAACATGAAATGTACTTCAAATGCGGATAATACATACAATAAATATATATATATATATATATATATATATATATATATATATATTTACACTAGCCTTGTTTAGATCAGAATTTAAATATGGTCCAGTCATGACATATATAACATATACATTTAAATTTTTTTTCTAGTAATACATTCATATAATTTTTTTTCTGTAAGTAGATATATTACAGAAGTAAATCCGTTTTTTCTTGTATTTAATCTATTTTCCTAATCTAGATTAAATTTTTCAATTACATTTTCAAAAGGAAAACAAACTTTTGGTTTTGAGCCCGAGACTCACGTGTATAAAGTATAAATTATTTTTATTAGATCACGATCCAACTATTTTCTGTACATGTATTTTGAACATAATATGCATGTAATATCACAAAATTCTTGTCTTTTAACAAAATTTTTACTAAGACTCTACAAACATTTATTGGTATAGAAAAGCTATGTGCCAAAATACTATTTCTTTTACCAAATATTAAAAGTCATATTTGTTTTCAGATCTAATATTAAATTAATTATATTACTACAAATAATAAATATAGAATTAATCAATTGATTAAATAGTTATTACGTTAAAAAATTTATAACTTTCCGAGCTGCAATATACAATTAGCATAAAATTTTACCTTACTTGTTTCCATGCAGAATAGATTCAGTTGAGGCACGTGTCGTCCACGCTTTTCTTGCTGGAAGGAATAAAATATATTTTTTGGTGATATCAACACGAAGAGAAATAGATGTACAAAAATTATAATTCATGTTTGCACAAAAGCACAGATATTATATTCATATATATCTTTCCTAATACACTTAGCATTAAGTAAGACACATACAAATTATAATTAAATTAGTTTGAATTCATATGCCTATTTTACAAAACAGGCAAAAATAATGCACGGATACAAAAAAAAAAAAAAAAAAAAAAGACGACGAAATAAACACAATAAACGATGAAATGCGAACACATTCAGACAAATACAAAAGTCGCCTCGAGGATCATCCAAACCTACTTGCCAGAAGGCCAAAGAACTAAACCATACCAGAACAAGATTGAAAAAAAAGTTCATGTTACATCAAAATATTTTCAATCTTCAGTATCTCTGACAATGGTCAGAGATACTGGTATATTTTTGAAGTCATTTTTTTCCCTACAGCTTTCCTTGTTGTCCATTTCAGGACAGGTGTAAAAGCTACTATATAATAAAAAAAAACAAAAAATTGTTCTATGTCCCAATAAATGCAATAAACATGCTGACAAGTCCTTTTTTGACGACATTTGCATTGGTCAAAACAACAAATAAATAATAATAAAAAACCTATATGAAACCGACTACAAAGAGAAATAAAGTTTTTGATGGGGGCATATGAGATTTATTTGCAAATAAAATTTTCTATCATAACGCATTTTTAGAACTTTTATGGTTTCTTCTATGGAAAATGCTAATTGAACAAAAATCAAAGAAAATGTTGAATCGATATCAATTAATAAAAAGATCCGACAAAACTTGTATATATTCTTTTAAATTTTTGGTAAGAGGCATAGCTAAATTAATATCAAGTTAATATATAACAAAATTAATATTTTTAAAGTGATGCAAGCAACTCTACTAAAGTATTATTTTGCATTTCAGTTATAAATAAATGGGTGCAAGCTCATTTATTTTAAAACTAAAACATATATTTATATGCATATAAAGTTTTCCATCGAATTAATATGATGCGTTCCAATGAAAGTGTGATAAAAGAATATTCCATTATACTATAAAAACATTATACTAAAGAATGTTTTTATAGAACCCTCAGAACTCAGCTTTTAGTACAATTAATTCATATCACGGACATGTTCCACAATTTATTTGGATAACAAAACCAACTTTACTCGCATCCGTCATGAACTGCATGATCCATACAAATCATTGGTTGCAGTTAGTTGATACGGTAGCTAATCTGAGTATAACTGGAAAATTGATTCGGTAGTATGAGCTTAAATGTGGGCAAAAAGTTTAACACTATTTTTCAAATTACAAAAAAACGGCTCCGCCGATCATCGCGCAATACTGAGAAACAATAATCCTCATCGAGACACATCAAATGGCTTTTAAATTTCTGAAATCAGTTCAGGCGTTTTTAAGCAAACGTCGATCAATGGCCTTATTTTGACAAAAAAACGATGCCAATTTTTGCAAACTTTGACGAATTTTTAAAGTTAAGCGAGGTGTCGTAGGGCCGTAATATTTTAGTATGATCTATAAGATTATGGTATTTACCGTCAAAATAATAATAAAAATCATCGAAATTTTTTTTTTAACACTTTATTACATTAAGAAATATTAATCAGCGCGATTCTCAACCAATATCTTTCTATCGGTTTTTGAATTTTCAAAATCGATTCGGAATTGCGAGCTAAAACTTGGACGAAAAAAAATTCACTTTTCTACTATTTATAAAGAAACGGCATGGCCGATCGTCGCACAAAACTGACAAACAATAGCTCTCATCGAGGTGCATCGAATGGCTTTTAAATTTTTACATCGGTCCAGCCGTTTTTGAGAAAACGTCGATTTACTGAAAAAAAACTGTTCACACACACACATACTATTTCCAAATTTGGTCTCATTCGATTCAGAATAGCTAGAAACGTCGAAAAAAACATAAAATAGCAAATCGGATTTTTTGATGAAACCAAACTTCTTCGGGATAAACACTACAAACTATTTAAACACATATTTTTCGAAACCTGCCTAAATTATGGGTCCAATTCTCGGATGAAATAAAATTGCTACGGTAATGCTATGTTACACGTCTATCTTCATATGAATTGGCAGCAGAACGAACCATCAAAAACCTAACTTCACGTAATTGCGCTTATGATAAAATTGTTATTTGACGTTCGTGCGTTTTTTAGGTTAGGTTTTATGTGTAAAACGCCTGATCGCAATGCATGAACATAGTTTTTTGACAATTCATCACTACCAATTTATACGAAGATAGACCCGTAATAAAACATTGCCATAACATTTCTACTTTATCCGAGAATTAGCCCCTATATTATCGCAAACTTACCCCTTTAAAGTTTGGGTGTAAAATCAACTTTGATCACTAAGAGTTTTATTTGTTGTCACCACAAAACACTAAACTTAATCCTGTACTTTACTTTCAGAGATTGTTATTTTTGTTGTAAAATGTTTTATGGTATTGGTAATGTTTCAAATGTGTAAAAAATAAGAAAAAATCTAAATATCTATCAAAAATTATTGCTAACACTCTTTGTTTGTAAACATGATTTTAACTTAACGTACTTAACAACTGCTTCCGGTTACAATGAGATTCAGACTGGCCTTAGTTTTGCAAACTCTGACGTGATTGGAATCGTACCGACAAAACCCGTTGTCAACGTATTACATTGGCCTTTCATAGACGTTCAAAGACTAATAGTAGACACGGCGAGAATTGACAATTATTGACAGTTTACCAGTTGACAATATAATAATTTTACTATTTGTTGCTATATCAGACATTTTAAAAATAGAAATCAAATTATGCCGTAAGTACATTATGAGAAGTTCCTTGAACAGGTAATGATACACATTGTAACTAATGCGCCTTGTATTGGTATATTTCGAACTTTTGTCTACATAAGGATTTAAAAATTTCTGTAGTCAACGAAATGATCAAAATTAGAAATTCATCTTGCAAGAATAAATTAATCCAGCATACAAATCCTACTATACAAGCGATTCACAGACTGTTAAAAAGACTCAGCAAGAAATGGACTTCTACCCTACCAAATACTTAATTCAATGTCTGCACGCGCCCTAACTTAATACACGGCATACATCATCACGTCATAGTTCATTTATATTATTATTTTTGCATTACTGTTATTATTTTATTTTATTTTAATTTTGTTTCGTTTTATATTCAATATATTACCTATCAATTTTGTAAATAAGACACTAAAGTCTTGATTAACAAAAATTAATTATAAAAAAAATTGTAGTACTGTGCTCTATACTACTATTATCTATTACACTACAAGTCTGCAGCCTTAAATATTTATAACGAGGAAAAGGTAAAAATAAGTTGGCCTTAAAATTTCTTAATTTCGCCGCCCTAAAAATTGAACATCGCCACAGATCTTACTGTGGCAGATTTTTGAGATTTTTGCACGTTTGTTATCAGTTTCAGACGTTTTCGATCATGTGATTAAGACTAAATTGAAAGTTTTATATGCACTCATGACATATCTAACGTCATTAACTTTCTTTTTTTCTACTCTATTTGTTTTCTATTCTGAATTATTGATGTGCACGTAAGATGTCAATTGAATTTGAATTTATTTTGACACAATAGAAAGATAGAACAAACCTAAAAATTGTGGCATCGTAGATCACACTATTATTACATGCTAGTTTACAAATTTATATATATATATATATATATATATATGTGTGTGTGTGTGTGTATAAACTGATACAGAGCTACCTAAATAACAGGTGGAACTATCATTTCCCAGAAATATTACCCAGGTTTTTCATCTAATTTCAATTTGAAAACTAGTTTTGAAAACACTGATTTATTATAATCAAGAAAATATGTATCAAAAAAAGAATGACTGTAAAATCTTTTGCGTTTTCTCGCTTCATTGTACATTTAATTTTTATATTACTTTCCCAATTTTTGTTTGGGTTTGATTTATAAATGTATATTAACATTAACTAAAATTTTGAAATATTGATTTAAAGACACGTTGTAGCATACTCTATTCTTCGAGTGCATATGCACCAACACAAAAACTAAGCCCTCGACTTTGCACCGGGCCCGACCAATTATACTTAAATTCTACATAAATATATACATACATTTATAAATACATACATACAATATACTACTCACATGCATATATATATATATATATATATATATATATATATATTAGGGTGCTCCTTAAAATAGTCATTTTCGAATTTCCTTGCTCCCAGGGGCTCAAATGGTTCCAAATAGATGAAAAACAATTCTCTGAATTCCAAAACAAAACAATTCTCTGAAAGTTTTAGCTCTTAATATTAACGTTTAGATAGAGCGCAATTCCATCAAAGTTTTGTATGGAAATAGCATGGAGAAATTTTCAAAAATTTTTTAGATGTAATTTTTTAGATGTAATTTAGCGAACAAATGAATGAATAACTCATTCAGCTAAGTTATACCTAAAACATTTTTTTTTAATTTTCAAAATTTTTTTCCACGCTCTTTCCATACGAAGTTTGATTGAATTGCGCTCTATCTAAACGTTAATATTAAGAGCTAAAACTTTCAGAGAATTGTTTTTTATCTATTTGGAACTATTTGAGCAAGGAAATTCGAAAATGACCATTCTAAGGACCACCCATATATATATATATATATATATATATATATATATATATATAGAATTTTATGATATGAGTGGAACGAATATTAATTGTTTAATATGAACACTTGTGGATCATGCTAATATCAACAACCATAAGTTTGATTTTGACAATCCCCAAATTTTATTCCATGAGAAAGACTTATTTAAACGTAGCATGGCAGAATCAATGTTAATAGTTCGGACTAACAATAGCATAAATCTAAGAACCGACACAAATATTTTACATGACACTTATATAAACATCATTAATAATTTATAAAATTTTTTTCATTTATCTTATTCTTTTCAATAAATTAATTTGTTTTTTCATTTTTATCGATTTTTTGTATGCGATAGCACTCCTTTTGTTTACATTATAATGATATCCATTCTGTCTCCATCTAGACACTTCAAATTTGTTTAGAATATTTCTGTAAGTGTTATGTGTTTCTTTAGTACTGTGTCAAGCATTGCAAGGAATAGGTGGTGTTTTTTGTATATCAAAAATTAAATGAAATTTAAATAAGTTATTAAAGAATGTGTAGTATATAAGTAACTGTTTTTGAAATTACACTGAAGATGAGACACACCATAGTCTCGAAACGTCTGTAATCATAAAATAAAGTTGTGTTAAACAAATCTGAGTGCTGTTTTGTTCATATTAAACAATTAATATATATATATATATATATATATAAATATATATACAGTACAGGCCAAAAGTTTCCGGACACATAAAAAATCTCATTTTCTGAGTTTTTAGCTATATTTTTCATATAAAAATAATTTTATTCAAGTTAGTTTTATACATTCTACGTAGTATTAATATTTAGTGACTGATTTGTAACCAATTTGTGAGAAATGACGGACTAATTAGTAATGAAAATGTTAAAATGTCACAGTCGATTTTCCTGAATATGACCACCCTTTGCTTTGATCGCTGCAGCGCATATTTTTGGTAATCTTTTGACAAGTTTTTGCAATGTTTGCGCAGGTATGTTCTTCCAGGACTCGTTAAGGCAATTCCACAGGGCAGCAAGGCTGGTTGGATGCAAATCCTTCACGCGGCATTTAAGCTCGTCCTACAACAGCTCTATTGGATTAAGATCCGGCGATTGTGCAGGCCACTCAAAAAACCACTTCTGCGAGCAGTAAATAAACAAAAGAGATTGCAATTTGCCAAAACCCACTTAAATTGGACCATCAATCAATGGAGATCAGTTTTATGGACGGATGAGTCAAAATTCGAACTTTTCGGAAGTCATCGACGTAGGAAGGGTAATGAAAGACTCAATTCTAAGTGTATTTCGACAAAGGTGCAGCACGGTGGTGGTTCAGTGATGGCTTGGGGTTGTTTTGGATTCAATGGAGTCGGATCGCTTGTCAAAATACATGGAACTTTAAAGAAAGAACAGTATCATAGCATACTTGAGCGCCACGCCATTCCATCTGGTTTCAATTTAATTGGTCCAAAATTTATTTTTCAACAAGATAATGACCCTAAACACACTTCCGGACTCTGTGCCAATTATTTGAAGCGAAAACAAGATGAAAAAATACTTCAAATAATGGATCTTAATCCAATAGAACTGTAGTGCATTTGTCTGACTGATTTGCTTCTAAGCAGCCTCCCTGCCCTGTGGAATTGCCTTAACGAGTCCTGGAAGAACATACCTGCGCAAACATTGCAAAAACTCGTCGAAAGATTACCAAAAATATGCGCTGCAGTGATCAAAACAAAGGGTGGTCATATTCAGGAAAATCGACTGCAGTGACATTTTAACATTTTCATTACTAATTAGTCCGTCATTTCTCACAAATTGGTTACAAATCAGTCACTAAATATTAATACTACGTAGAATGTACAAAACCAACTTGAATAAAATTATTTTTATATGAAAAATATAGCTAAAAACTCAGAAAATGAGATTTTTTTCAAGTGTCCGGAAACTTTTGGCCTGTACTGTATATATATACATATATGTATATATATATTAGATTTTAACTTAAAATACACTGACGATGAGACAAACCTGGTCTCAAAACGTTTGTAAAATTAATATCATTTATAAATCAGTGCAAAAAAGAGTGCTTATTTGTGCTTGCTTGCAAAGAGTTGATATTTCTAAATTAATGATATAAAAACACTTAAATGACGGATGTATTAACTGATGCAAAAATCAAACCTTGATGCTATATTACGCCGAACAAAAAATAATCAAGCAGTAGCTCATGAATATTCATTTTAAAAAAAAATATGCTTCAATATATAAAACCATAAATTGGAATTTTGCATTGATTAATATGAATAATATGATCAAATATCGCTCCTAGAATAGAATTAAGACACTGCAATGTTTGTTAGATCATCGCCAATTATCGTTCGATAAAAACATGTATCAACAAAGGCATAATAATAGAGTATGCAAATCTATAAAAAAATAGACCTGTTATTAGAGGTTGATAAAATCTTAGTAGAATGTTAGTTACGATCAATGTAAAATTCCAAAACCAGTATAATTTAAAAAAAACGGAGTAATTATAAGAATAAAATCATTTGCAAAATGGGAAATTATATTTAGTACTAGATTCGAGTGGGCGATTAGATATACAATTACACTATGCATTTAAGTGAAAGTGTCACCATAATCGTGCGGTATCAGAAAACTCGAATGCATCTTCCAAACTCTCATGTTTTATATCGAAAACTGCAAGAAAATCTACCCTCACAGTCTGTCAATGGGCGGATGTAGCTAGTATGGAGAAAAATAACTGAGTTAAACTATCGACCAAGATATCTTAAATGAGGCAAAAGAAGACAAATTCTGTTCGTTATTGATTGTTAGAGTTCGTCTTCCTATGCTTTAATTAATGTTTGATATTTTACTACAAACACTGTAAATAATATAAGTACTGCTCCAACCTTAAATGGGTGATATGATAAAATATGATATCTTATCCCCTATTTAAGATTGGACCAGTACATTGACAGTTTTTGACCAGAGTTTTTTTTACTTAGCATTTCATACGGTATTTCTGGTCCATACTTTTCATATAATACTTTCTTGGACCTTTTCTTCATATTAGTTTTTGCATATCGACTCTAAGAGACCAATTCTCGAAAAAAAAATTATGTTATGTGACCGGTCTCTTTTGTTGAAGTATCTCATGATTTGATGGTCACGAACTGCATGCAAGAAACAAGGAACAGCGTTTTAAATTATATCTACTTCTAAAACCTAGCCTCCAAATGGCACAAGCCTCAGAATATAACATTAGTTATATTATAATATTATAAGTTATATTTATAATTATAGCATTAGTTTTAATTTTTGCACTTATAAAAACTATGTTATTTGCCATTTGTGCCAAATTTTGCAAAACATTCGATCGAACAGCAAAGGCCTAACTTTTTTACAGTTCCTGATTACCAACCCAAGCGATTACTCAACAAAAGTGACCAGTAGCATAAGATAACTGTTTTATCCTAAGATTTGAGAAGTGTTTTAATTTTATTTAAGCAGTAGCATGAAACATGAGTGCTTGGACAATGAATTCGAAAGGATCTCGTTATAAGGCAAAATCATCATGTGCACTTGACACCTATGATAACTTATTTATTAAGCATTATGTGAAACCTATAATTGCATTTAAGCAGGACATTGAATAATACAAATCATTCAATCACACGACAAACCTATATATATATATATATATATATATATATATATATATATATATATATTGGACCGGTCGATTTGTAGGTGGCGAAAAAAATCGCTCATATATCGCACATATATGTTTTCGGATTCTAAGGATCAAAATAAACTTTGCTCAAGAAACCATACCTATGAAACAAATTCAGATGTCCCGTGGATTGATCCAGAAGCTTCAATTTTGAAAAATTCCGTTTTGACCCATTTAGAGTGCCGTAGATCATATATTTAGGTAGTATTTATAACAAATTAATAATTAGTATTATTTATTATATTTCACCAGATAAAGGTGAGAATAAAATTTAAAAAAAATCATAAAAAAATATATAATATATATAAAAGCAAAACTGATATTGATATAATTTCAGAATAACCTTGACTATCAAGTAGCGAGAACCGTTGTGAAAGTTAGATCTACTATTTTTGTTGTGCGCGCTGGGCAGTTCATATCATAAAATGTGCCATCCTTGAAATTCAATTATTAATTAATATATGCAACATGCTACCAATTTTATATATATAACCGCCAATTAATAAACTAATTAAAATAATTACATATCCATTAAATGATCTGTTTGCTATTTTAATGTGTACCTGGAAATCAAATTTATATATAATATATTCAATAATTGTTATGATTGAAGATGCCATAAATGTTATTAATGCTTTGTCAGAAATGCTTGTATATATATATATATATATATATATATATGTATGTATATGTGGATGGTTACAGTTATTACCAATATGAATAGTCGAATGAAATTGAAAGCGCATTCTAAACACATTAAGTTCCGTAACACAATTAATATCTACTAGACAATAAGCTATTTGGGAACCTGAAATGACCAACGATTCAAAGATCAAGTAATTATTTCAAATACTGCGACCGTCATATGTTCGGAATTACCTATAAGACTAGTTGACAATAAAAAAGATTAAATTACTACATTTCGGAAGTTTTTACATAACATTACATAACTCTATATCGTTTGGAGTTTTTCGAGAATGTCATCTTGTGATTATAGAATGCGTGTCAATATAAATATATATATATATATATATATATATATATATATATATATATATTATGGTAGTCTTTAATATGAACATTTCCCAGGGGCTCAAATGCTCACAAATTGATAAAAAAATCTCTATAAGTTTTAGCTCTTAATATTGTCTTTTAGATAGTGCGCATTTCAATTAAAGTTTTGCATAGAAATAGCATGGGCAAATTATCCAAAAATTTAAAAATGTGTTTTAGATACAACTTACCGAACAAATGAATAAGTTTTATTCAAAATTCGACACTCTACAAAACAAATGATAAAAACCCTATTTTATAGAGCGTCGAAATTTCAATAAAAGATGACACAAAATGTCACCTTTAATTCATTTATCGCTAAGTTATACCTAAAAATCATTTTTAAAATTTTCGATATTTTTTCCATGCTATTTCCATACGAAGCTTTGATTGAATTGCGCACTATCTAAAAATTAATATTAAGAGCTAAAGTTTTCAGAGAATTTGTTTTTATCAATTTGGAAGCATTTAAGCCACTGGGAGCAATAAAAGATCAAGAAAAATATAAAAATTATAATCAAACGAAAAATAGGAAACCTAAACCGATATCGTTTACTAAGTGTTTTGTACAAATTAATTGAAAAACGTAGGTTTATCAATTATCGTGCAATATTAGGACTCTTTTCGCACAAAGTTCAGAAAACGGACAAAAACGAAAACACCAAAGAGTCGAAATAAATATTATGTAAATTTCTGCCACAAGTATATAAACGTCATCAATACTCATTATAATATAATGACAAATTTATGTGTATGGAAAAATTAAAAAGACAAAAAAAAATACTAGCATACTTCCGGATCGCGCATTTGCCCTTCAATCAAAATTGATCAAAGTTTTGTAACACTCAGACCGAAACTCTTCATCCAATGCCAACATAATAACACCGGACTAATTTGCATTTATGTAAGACGCTGTCATTTCACTATACAAAATACCAGACTTTCACTATAAATTTTGATGATTCAACAAATTCCGAATTTTTTCGCGATATTTGTAAATTTTACCAGAGCGAATTTACGGCTGCGTTGTTGAATGAGATACGCATACCGCGAAAAACAAATTTCAGATAAAATTTTAAATATTTTGACTGTGTTTTTTGATTGTAGAATTAGATCAAATTGCCTAAATCAGAATTATATACAGGAATAGAACAGGCAAAGGAAGCAACAAAAATAAGTTCCTAAAAACTGAACATCGTGATAATTACATTATGAGTATTTATAATAATGTTTTTTAATATCAAACAAGATGCAAGTAAATTGCAAGTGATGGCAAATAAATTCCTTTGATCTAGTATAAAATGCTGTTTGAAAATATGAAAGAGCAATAAAAATCTTGAAGAAAACATGTGGAATTCTTTTAAATGAGTTTGCGGATAGGAATAAAACAAATGAAATGATAAATTAAGAATTACGTAAAACACGCTACATAATATATTTGTCTTCAAATCAAGAACCAGACTTCGACCACAAACTTGATAATATGAATAAATTAATTCTTTGCCGATTGCATATTATACGAGAAATGTTCACTACATGGATAGGTATAGGCGATGAAAGTTATGTGCAACATTAGCGTATAATAAAATATAAACGTCACTTTTATTCACTTTTCTTTGCCATTAATAAAATCTTGATTAATAATAAATCTGTTGTATATTTTATTGAGAGTTTCTGTAAATATTTAGAATTAATGCATGCATTTACAATAAACCCTTCTCCAATTGGATAGTGTGATAATAAAAACTTAATCGTTTACAAAAAAGTGATACAGTCGCACCTTGCACAACGTTTGCCTCTCACAAAGACCTTTTTTCGGGTGCAAACGTTCCACACAACGAGCTTTGCTTCACACAACGTACTAATTTGTAGTAAAATATATGTTGCTAAAGTAGTTTAAAGAGTAAACCTTGAATTTTTGCTGCCGCTTTGAAAATATATACTTGTTGGAAAGAAAGCTTACACTTCGAACACTCTCACACCCCAATTGAGTTGGATTCACACCCCAAAGGTCTTGAAAAATTTTTGAAGAAAAAAAGGGGCCAGTTAGCCGACTTTTAGGGTGTCCAAAAAAGACTTTTAGGTCAAATGGAAAGAAATGCATGAATTCATAAATGTTTATTTTTCAAACTAAGCTGAGACTAAGAACTTACTTTTCAAAATAGCTGAGGCTAAGAAAATCAGCAATTTGTACAATGGCAAGCTTATCAATCTTGTCAGGTCTTAAAGAAGGAGTAAAACAAACAACTATCAACGGTTTCTTTAGAATTCAGGAGCTAAATAAGCATAAAAGAGAGCATATTTATCTTATTTCGTAAATTAATTGCATGTATAATATAACTTATTTAATATAAATATGTTTCAATATATTGCCAGATATTTCTATAAAAATTCGCGTTTCGCATAGCAAACTTTTTGCACAACAAACTTACTCCCGGAACGAATTAAGTACGTTATGCGAAATTTCACTGTACTTGTAATAGTTACACTTGTAATAACTTCATAAAAATCGGGTTTTTATAAATCGATTAAAATCCTAGAAGTTCGACGAATGAGAGGATTCAAGACATATGACTCCATGAGCAAAGCATTTAACTTCTTTTAACCCACAATCACATTAGTACACATACACATACAATTCGACACAGGCGTCAGTGAGATCGGTAGCTGCTAAGTTTGATTTTGAGGTCATTTATGACAATATAAAAGATGGATATTTTCGTATCTTTCGAAATTTCTTCCTTATCATATTTATATGCAAAATATTTGACAAATACGTGTTGTGAAATTTGCGACGCGTTGTTTGCTTCAAAAATAAATAAATTAGTATTTTCCAATTAAAAATTTTGAATTACGATATAATAATAATCATGTTTGGTTCATTTCGCTATTTTAGACAAATTATTCATCCTGCTATTCACCCCGCATTCAATTTGCAAATTGCAATAAAAACAGTTACTGCATATTGCAAAAAAGTATATTAGTTTTACTTCAGTGGAGTTTTTAGTTCCACTTTCCTAATTATAATATCAATACCTGTTTTTTACTCGACATTAATCTTTATACTTAAACAACAAACAGAATTATTATACTACTTTTTCTATAACAATGTTTTGAACCAGAAGAAGTTCAAACAGAAAAAAAAATATATTAACAATATAATCACACGTCATAGAAATAAAGCTCGCAATGATGCAAAAACAAACATATACATTGGTAAATCTCTCTAGGATATTGCAAAAAATCACTTATGAAATCACAATATAACCAAGTTAATAACAAGTATTTTTGCTATTGTCTAATCTATGATAGGGTATATGATATTTATATAATTCTAGAAATATATAACTTAAACAAATTTTAAGAAAAATAAAAATAAAAAAAAATTACAGAACGAAGAAGAATTGCCAATTAAGTTAAAACAACTTCTTGAAAAATGTTGCCTAAAATTCTGTAATAGATGAATACGAGTAGTATCTTGTATTATAATTGATTGATCATCCAGTACATTAGCGAAACACACGCTTTAATGTTTATTGCTTGACAATATCTTGTACGTAAAAAGTGAAATCAATAATGTGGAAGACAAAAAGAAGACACACCTCTAGAGAACGAATAGAAAATAAAAAAGCGTCCACAGTTATTTAAGAAATAGTTATAGAACTTGCAGCCAAGCGGAATGCGTTGAAACCGTAAAAATTTTAACAACATTTTAGGGAAAAATAGAGAAAAATATTTTTGTATACAAGATCATGAATAAACCAGTGGTGCATAGCCTCATGCTCTTTAAAGCAAATTGCTTAAAAAAAAATTATAAAAAAGCTTAAAATGTTTTGATAACTTAGAAAAAAAAGATTTGAGAATTTAAAAAAAAATACTTTTTTAGAAGAGAGATATCGAAGCGCGTAAGCGTCGCGTCACGGCCTAACGGATAAACATTTGTACAGAACCCATAGAAATGTAAACAAAATTTGTACTTATTCTTGAAATCTCTATAAAATATTCGATAATTTGATGTGCAATATGTCTAATGATTATTTTTGTCCGCCAAATGGCATATGCTGGATTTTCGAAACCGATAGGCCTGCCTTCCCAAAAATTTAATCAGTTCTGCACTTCGGTATTACAAATAAAATGTTTTTTGAATCATTCAAATCGGACGCTCCGCTATCTCAAAAACAGAATTACTATTTTTAGCACTTTTGCTCCGTATCCCCAAAACGGCTGCACATGACTTTGTCAAAAACTAATCAACACGTCTCCTCATCAACGTGAATCGAATGTTTTGTAAATTATTCAAACCGGTTGATCCGTGTTCCCGAAATTGTCGGAAAAAACTTGTATTCGCACATACATACACATACATATATTTTTTCTAATTGTAAGGTATGCGAAAATGTTCAGAAACCCATGAAACGTAAAGATAATAACAAATTGCATTTTCTATTTTTTTGTGATTACTATAACTTACCCTACAGGAAGTTAAAAGAATATATGAATGAATATAAAAATAATAACGTCAATGATTTGCACAAAAGAGTAATCTACAAAATGAACTGCATTTACGATATCAAGTTTTTCTGAAGTTTCATTCAAGCACATGACTATCTCGTTAACGTACTCGGAATGACTGGACGTGATAATTTATGCCAGAGAAATGCAACACATAAGTGATCCTCATTTTCCGTATGTATTAGGCTACGGTTATCGTTTAATTTGTAATCCGATTAAAAGTGTGGTAATACGTATCTTAATATGTTATATGTTTTGATGCTATTCATAAATTACTGTATCAATAGTTGCTTTCTGTATTTGCTATAGGCGAAAGTTTCTCGTTTATTACGGCCAGCGTGCCTACACGTACATCTTTGACCCGTTTCCTCGCGTCAACGAAGCATTCTCAAGCATACTTACGTGATTCCCATTCATACACCCAAATGTGTGTAGACTCGCACAACGTTTTCACGTATAAGTATAAATTAGTACAGACACGCCTCTCGCGTCTACATGCGTGCTTTAAATATCGGGCCTTTTTAAAAGAGTCTGAAGATACTTTAATTATCTAGCTGACATTACTATATCAATAGACCAACGTCAGGTTATTCAATTAAACTCGCTGGTAGTCACCAATCTAATTATTTGAAACACTATTCTGGAATACCTACGGAATATACGTTCCATAAAAAACCGTGTAACGCGAAAAATTCGCTCTTATATGAAAAAAACCGTTCTAAACGAATATTACTATAAAAAGCCGTCTTTAACTTCCCGTAGGGTAAGTTATAGTAATCGCAAAAAAATCGAAAATAAAATTTTTTATATATCTTCACGTTTCAAAGGTTTCTGAATATTTTGGCATACCTTAGAAGAAATGGATGTATGTGTGTGTGTGTGTGCGGATACAAAATTTCGTCGACGATTTTGGGAACACCGATCAACCGATTTGGATAATTCAAAAAACGATTCGTATTGATGATGAAGACGTTTAATTTTTAGCAAAGGTAGGTCTAGCCGTTTCGAAGACATGGCAAAATGTGTCAAAAACGGTAAAACATTTTTCTTGTATTGACAAGATGAAGAACTGATTAAATTTTTAGAAAGGCAGGTCCAGCGGTTATGGACTCCCAATAAAAATAAGTTAAAAAAATGTCATTTGGCGGTCAAAAATGGTAATTGGACATATGTACATCAAATTATCAAATATTTTATAGGGGGAAGTTCCAGCAATTTGCCTTAAGGCGCGATGCCATGCACCCCACTAGTAGTTCAGTTTTTAATATGATGAATGAAAAACACATTGGACAAAAATAAATATCAATATATTTAATATCGAACATATTTATTGAATTATAAGAGTATTAATTTATTTCAATAATAAAACAAATATAAAGAAACTGTTTTAAATATAGCACGTTCTTTATAGATAAAAATAAAAATTGATTTGTACAGGTATAACTTTTCTTTTACACTGTTTTTTATTTTCCTCTTTTGCCATTGTCGAACTATAATTATTTTTTATAAATGAAAGATTTTGTAAAAAAAACTATTCTGTTATTTGCTCACCTTGAATAAATTTACGCTATCAATTATATATAAACACCAATTAAAAAAAAGTTTATAAACAATAATTGTCTTTTTTTTCAAATAAACTAGTTTATACACACATAAAATTTAGTTTTGGCATTAAACAAGGATTTCGTCTCTAATCTACAAATCATAGACTACTAAGAATTCGTAGACATAGACATAGACTACTAATAATATAATAAGAATTCGTAACTGTAACATACATTATGTAGTGTTGAATTTTGACAGCAAAACATTTAAATTCTTATTGTAGATACAAGAAAATCATGGTTTAGTTTATAATTTTGTGTAAATGCAAAATTTCGTTAAGCAAAATTTATTTTCAAAAACCGAGTAAAATGGGGGATAGGTGCATTTACTTTAACATTCCTGCAAGATCGTTAATTAAAATTCACCGATTATTAGTTCTGAGTAATTTCCCATTTTGTGATCATTTCCGCATATCCAAAAAAAAGTATACATATACATGTATGTATATGTAATATGAGTGCACAAATTTTGCCATGATAACTCCAGGAAAGATCAATTGATCAATCATCTATGAAATATATTAGAAATGTTAAGGTCGTGGGTATTTCTCTTCTGGTTAACAATTTTTCCATTTATTCTGTTAAATTACGAATTACTATAATGTATACAATGTTTGTGGATTTTTTACCCATAAAATTAAAATTGACAATAGTGTAAGGTTATGTAGAACTGATATGTGAAATAAATTTAAATAATCATGTTATAGCATTTAAAATATTTTAAGCTTTTCAATGAAATATTTAGCAGTATAATAATACACAATGATCATATACACAGTAGGTAATATATATTATAATTGATTATAATTTTAATATTAAATGAAAGATAAGATCAAATAAATAAAGCCTTCATCTTTTTTATACATTTTAACTGATAATGAGATGATGTTGATAATCTCGCAAATGGATAATGAAAATGCTAAACTTATATACTATGATTCAAGCTGTGTTACATGGCACTACAATTCAATCAAAACAAGATAATTCGACTGAACATGGCCAAATTTTATAAAACAGAAGAAAAAAGTTACCTGGTCAATCAGTCCAAAGTAGCTGTAAGTCAGATATGGTAAATGCAAATAAATTTTCCAAGATTATTCGCTTGCTAACGCAGCATCCATTTCCCAAAACGCACCTCGTTCACGTTAAAAAGCCGAGTTGGGAAACTGAAATAAATATTTTTCTTCTGAATTCATTTTAAATAAGTTATGACAAAAACTTATATATTTATTTAGGTAATAATTAGCCACCAAATTGCAAAATATTTATTCAATTTCATGAAATTGCTTGACCACTTCAAAAAATCAAAAATACGCATTTGAAATGTGCTTTATCAGATACATGCTACGAAGAAAGAAGAACGGAAACTTTATAGAAATATTACTATTGATCATCCTGGGATATTATATATTTGATTATCAATTGCATCGATTTAGGTTACGAATAATTTAAATTACTTCAGAAGCGACATATTAAAACGATTTTCTTTCTAATATATTATAAAGTGATTTACTAGATTCAACCTTTTCAAATTAAATGATTGATTAATTCAAACCATGAAATTCGCATAAATAATTCAAATCGACTCATTTGATTCGATGATTCAAATTATCGGATTCAATTCAATTCTTCACATGATCAGATCAAGTTTGACAATTCAAATCACAATATCCAATTCAAATCACCGGATCAAATTCAATTCATAAAATTTTCGGTGTCAAAAATCATATTCGATTTAATGACCTACTCTAGCTTTCTTAATTAGGATCAGTAGGACTGTATTCACAATCAATTTTATGAATTTGAAAATTTTACAAATATTTAGAAATGAGTATGCATATCTGCAACCATAGATAAACAAGTATAAACTACAACATAGATAAACAAGTATTTAGAAATGAGTATGCATATCTGCAACTATATTTGAAACATAGCCGTTCCAAGATTCCTTCTGTCTATCATATGTATTTCATAAAATACCAAAGTCAGCCAAAATTTACTAAATCATTAATTTGTTTATACATTAATTTAATGTCATTACTCGTAGCCATATCCTGTCCATAGTCGAAAATGAATGTAAATTTCCATAATAGTGAGATGCACAATAACTATTAGCAAGCAAAGGTAATAATATTGACAGTGCATCAAGTAAATTTGCCTGCAGCTGTAAATTCAACCATTATTTAACACCAGAAAGTACTTTTATGTCAATTCAGGTAAAATGCGCATGATACTCCATTGAACGACGAGTCCTAGAAACAATGCACAGCATAAACATCTAACTGAGCAGCAGATAAGCTTAATGTACGTCAAGAATTCTAAACAGGTTTTTGCTTTATAAATTAAATAGCATGTTGAATGACACCATCAGCGGATTTAATTTGTTGACTAAAATCATTATACCTCTTATCAATAGTATGTATGTACTTTAGTATTACAATAGACAATGTTTTCTTTTAATATGAAGAATTAATTCAACACAAATAACCTTCCCATATCGAAGCGGTATGCTTTGGACTTTGACCGAAGAAATTTAACGCAGAAATATTACGTTAACGAACGAAGTTAGCTGGTGAAGCAAAATTCGTTATTGATCAACGAAATAGAGAATCATATTACCTAATACTGGCTTTTCCAGACTAACACTTAATCGATATAAACACAACGATTAGAATCGATGACAATAATATTGATTATATATTCAAATAATATATTTCAAACTGGTTTAATTACACTTTAATGTAAACTTGTGTTTTGTTCTATTCAGGTTAAAAGGTAATCGAACAAAGCGATCGCGCATACTTGATCTCATTTTATTCCCTTTGCTTTTGTTCAAGGCGTTTAGCATTGAAATTTTCCTCTATAACAGTTTAATTTGAATTATTTATTTATGGTTAATTATTCTTTCATCAATGTACAATAATTCACATATTATTTATTAGAAATAATTAAAACACGTTGAAAATTGATGCTGTATATTCATAAAACACTACGATATGAAATTACTGGTGAGTAACTAGTGCGGCTGTTCGAGGTGAGGGAAAAGCGTGGAAGTGATGGAAATGCATACGATTAAGGTTTGTGCTCGCAATCTCCAATAAATTTCACGGTGACTCCCGCTTATCATACATAGAGCAGTATTGTATATATATATATATATATATATATATATATATATATATATATATATATATATATATACGAGGTCTGTTCAAAAAGTACCCGGAATTTTCGTTTTTTCAAAAAAATATTTATTTATTCGTCTGCATTAATGTGGTCCCCTTCAAAGTAGTCCCCCCCAGATATAATACACTTATGCCAGCGTTTTTTCCAATTTTCGAAGCACCCTTGATATTCACTTTTTGATATGTCCTTGAGCACTCTCAGCGATTTTCTTCAATCGAGGAAAACCGCAGTCCTTTCATGGGTCTCTTCAACTTTGGGAATAGGAAAAAGTCGCACGGAGCCATATCTGGTGAATTTTTGCACTTTGCAACACTTTATTTCATTTTTTACGCAAAATTTAATACAAATTCTTTGACTTTTCAATTCTTCCATTGTAAAAATCGCCGAGCTCAGAAAAACACGTCGAACCTTAGCGACTACCACAGACAAAGTAAACAGTGAATATAGCTGAAAATTTCATCATACTTTAGGGGCATGTATACCAACACAATAAAAAAAAAATTTTGACAATCAGACACTCCAGACCCGCGAAATTTAATTATTAGTAATTCCGGGTACTTTTTGAACACACCTCGTATATATATATATATATATATATATATATATATATATATAAAGTTATAGTTGTGTACCCACAAACATTTAATGCAATCTTGGAATATGCTGTTGCTAACTATGTCCCACCAACCCCAAATAGCCAAAACTAAATTATGTTATTCAAAATTCTAAGCCATTTACCGGATTTGGACCTATTCCGAAATAAACTAGCTGTAAGTGGAATTCTCTCTTAAGGCAATTAGGACATCGTGCCTTAAGGCAAATTGCTGGAACTTCCCGTACCAAAAATTATTATTTTTTTTAAAAACGATTAACATTTTTGAAAAAAAATTACTTCGAAAAAATAAGATTTTTGAGAAACTATAAATTTGACAAAAATTTACTTTTTTTTGAAAAAAAAATTGAAAAAAAAATTATGTATTTAAAATTTTTTTTTTAAATTATTTTTTTTGAAAAAAAATGTTTTCTTTATTTAGACATATGTTGGAAGATCTGAACTTTTTTTCAAAGCAATCGTACTGCTTTATATTCATAGAGACAAAATATAAAGCGCGTAAGCGCCGCGTCGCTGTCTAACGGGTAAACATTGGTACGGAACCCATAGGAATGTAAACAAAATTTATAGTTATTGTTAAAATCTCTATAAAATATCTGATAATTCGATGTGCATATGTCTAATGATCACTTTTGACCGCCAAATGGCATTTTTTTTTACTTTTTTTGTTAGATCTCCGAAACCGCTAAAGCTGCCCTTATAAAAATTTGATCAAATCTTCATCTTGTCAATACAAGTAAAATGTTTTTTGAATTATTAAAATCGGACGCTCCGTTCTATTAAAAACTAAGGTACCGTTTTTGGCACTTTTTGCCCCATATCTTCGGAACGGCTAGACCTACCTCCGCCAAAAACTAATCAGCACGTCTCCTTATCAATACGGATCGAATGTTTTTTAAATTATTGAAATTGCTTCATCCGTGTTCCCGAAATCGTCGACGAAAATTTGTATCCGCACACACATACATAGTACGCACACACACACACACACACACACACACACATACATCCATTTTTTCTAAGGTATGCCAAAATATTCAGAAACCTCTGAAACGTAAAGATATATAAAAATTTTCATTTTCGATTTTTTTGCGATTACTATAACTTACCCTACGGGAAGTTAATAATAAATGCTAAAAGTCATGTAAATTATTTGCTATATAAGAGCGATACCTCGCATAACGTTCCAGAAGTAAGTTCGTTGAAACATATTTATAAAAAATAAGATATTTTATACATATAATTGAGACATTTACAATTATTAGTTGCATTCAGAAGAAGAAGAGTGATACTGCTCTCTTTTTTGCTACTTTAGCTCCTAAATTTTTAAAGAAACTGTTGATCGTTGTTTGTTTTACTCCTTCTTTAAGACGTACAAAAATTTATAAACTTGTCATTGTACAAATTGCTGATCTGCTGTTTGAATAGTAAACATTTATAATTTCATGCATTTCTTTCTAGTTGACCAAAAAGTACTTTTTGGACGCCCTGGTGATCGGCTGACTGGTCTCTTCCTTAAAAGACCTTTGGGGTATCAATGTAAATTATATAATAACGAGAAAGTTTTAAGATGAGCTTTTCCTCCAACAAGTATATTTTCAAAGCGAGCAAAAATTTCAATTGAACTGCCTTGAGCTTCGAAAACTTTTTGAACTACATTGGGCAACATATTTGTGACTACAAATAATAACGGTTTAGTACGCTGTGAGAAGCAAAGTTTGTTGTGTGGAACGTGTGGAATATGCTTGTATAAATCAAAATTCGAATTTATAATGCAGTCTCGCAAATTTATTAAAAAAGGAATTTATTCAGGTAAAAGCTTTTACAAACGAAATTCATGCAGCCCACTATTACCTTTTATTAGCACAACATGCATATAAAAATCAAGACAACGATGCGGCGCTGGTTTCTCTTTGGCACCAAATATCTGTCCGCATAAGAATTAATTTATAAGTATAAAATTAGCGATATAATATGAATGGTGAAGATCCAGTTCTAACTGTATGGGAATTCCAATAAAGAATGATGCGTTTAAATAATATGAGTCTAAGCTGTTTTGTTTTACATCCGTAAAATAATGATCTACCAAGCACATAGATATAAAAGGTATAATATATATATATATATATATATATATATATATATATAAATATATATATATATATATATAAATATATATATATATATATATATATATGTGTGTGTGTTTGTATGTGTGTTGAAACGCAAGTAGTTCCAAAACGTCGTAAAAAACTACCTTCAAAAAACTTTGTTTTTCATTTGGATTAACTTTTCAGAAAACAAACGAACATACACACACATTTATATATATATATATATATATATATATATATATATATAAGTGAGGGAGAAGATAAAGTGAGCTGACAAGATAACAAATGAAAAAGTCCTAAGAAGAGTGAGCGAAGAAAGGACTCTACTGAGCACGATCCTGAAAAAAAGAAAACTGGACCCATTCTGCAAATAGAGTGCCTCCTGCACGACGTCGTCGATGGAAAAATAGTAGGAATAAAAGGATTGGGAAGAAGAATGTAGATGATTGACGACTTACGCGAGAAAAGGAAATACAGAGAACTGAAAGCCGAAGTACAGGACTAGGAAGCATGACAGCAGAATTTTGGAAAAAAAAATCATAAAAACGCATATGAAGTTATTAATGGTCATTAAATAGTGGTAATAAAGTGGTAATGAGGAGAATAAACAAGGGAGAGGAAGAAAATCAGTGATTTTATGGTGCTCTAATACCATGGACCTGCCTTCGGACAGACTACTATTTATTAAATATATATGTATGTATATATCAATACTAAGTGCGGAACTGTAATATTAGCGTTATTTCCGCGGTTACGTAAACGATCTCGACAAACGTGAAATGTGCGAATTGTTATTTCGAAGAAAACTCGTGTTTAAGAACTAAAATTTTTGTATGTCATACTTCAATCATTTTGAGTTTTGGACAAGATAATCATCTTTCGACCTTGTCTTTTTGGGAAACATATTTTCAGATATTTTTTCAGGTATTGTTTGATACAAAAAATATCAGCGAAAGATTTACAAAATTCACTGTGACATTTTTGATAAAATGTTATGATACACAATGTTCCATAAGCTAAAGTTCCAATATTTCATATCTACGAGAAAGAATGGCATAAAAAATAATTCAAGATCGTTAACGAAATGTTTCCCAAACAAGAAAAAAAATTGGCAATCTAGTAAAAGTGAACGTAAAGCAAGGAAAAAAATGAAGAAATACACCTACAAAAATATTTACTATTTCCGCAATATAATGAAATGAATGAAAGGGCGCACTCGTTGCACAGGTGTATATCGCGCATGTTCTCAATTCCAATATAATAGTGAAATGAACTCAAAAAATGTATGGCATAAAATGCCATAACTTGTTGATAGATTTAAAAAACTAGTGGTGCATGACCTTAAAGAAAATTGCTGAAACTTCTCGTACCGAAACTTAAAATACTTAAAATTTTTGGAAAGCCTTGAAAAACTAGATTTTTGAAAATATCGAATTTTTTGAAAAAAAAATCAACTTGTTTGAAAAATTAGATTTTTCTATATTTTAATTTTTTTTTGAAAATTTTGAATCTTTTTTCAAAGCAATCGCGTTTCGTTCGCTGTTTCATAGACAAAACATCGCAGCGCGTAAGCGCCGCGTCGTAGTCTAACGGATAAACATTAGTACAAAATTCATAGAAATGTTATCAAAATTTGTACTTATTACTAAATCTCTATAAAATATCTGATAATTTGATGTGCATATGTCTAATGATCATTTTTGACCGCCAAATGGCAGTATTTTTGAAACTGTTAGACCTGCCTTTGCCAAAAACTAATCAGCACGTCTCCTCATCAATGCAAATTGAATGTTTTTTTTAATTAATCAAATCGGTTGATCCATGTACCCGAAATCGTCGACGAAGATTTGCATTCAAACACATACACATACACAAATACATCATTTTTTTATAAAGTATGTCAAAATGCTCAGAAATATTTAAAACGTAAAGATATATTAAAATTCTCATTTTCACTTTTTTGCGATTATCATAATTCACCCACGAGAAATTAAAAATAATATAAAAGATAACTGACTAAATAAGTAGAAATTTGCAAAATGTGATAGGTAGTGAAAAAAAAATTTTTTTAATAAGTTAAAAATGTAATATTTGTTGATGTTAATAAATGTACTAAATATATGTATTTAATGTATTTATGTATGCATGAAATATAGTTTTATATTTTAAATCATTAACGATAATTTAAAATAATACGTCGAACTATTTCAATTCATAAAATAAAATTTAATAATATTTACAGAATGACTCGGAAAAAAGGGTTTTATTTTGAGCAATTAATAATAATATGATTTGAAGAATTTAGCGACTAAATTACCCGTAGTTTTTTGTAAAATAGTAAAAAACTAATTATAGCTTACATATAATTCGATATACATTTCTTTGTTTGAGTCTAATTATATAAAATTACGAAACTTGCAGCAAGCTGTTTTGCAGATTTTGCAGATTTTGCAGACATATACTTGAATAATAAATAATAGTAACAAACGGCTCAGAAGCTTATTCAAACAATGATTCTATATTAATATGTGGTAATATTTTTCTGCACATGTAATGCATATTGAATCTATACTATAAATTAATTTTGCTGAATCGAAAATTGAAAGTTTAATGACTTCAAAAAAAAATCTATTCTAATAAAAACGATATGCTTCAAATTTCAAGCGCATCAAGCAAATATACATGAATCGATTTGGGTTTGGCAACAGAAAGCATAATTTGAACATAGGAAAATACATATGTATTTCTTTTAAAAACTTTGTAAGTCAATGTTAAACACATATGCAGACGTAAGCACGCCACATACATATAAAAATTATGTTCGGTGTTGCTTATACTAATATAAATTTTCATATGAGATGAAACTCTAATCAAATTCGGTCTATATATTAAATTATAATTTTGATGAAAATTATGAACTAGAATACCGTAAACACGTTTAATTTTACTAGAAGCATTGCATTGAAATATTTTCGAATCTGTATTCTACCATTTACCTTATTATCTTTCCATATATATTATTAACAAACAAGGCTACATAGATAAGACAGGCTATTTAAACTTTTACACACCCTTTGATGTGCATGCATATGGAGCAAATAATAAAGAATTCTTTAAGGAAATTAATTAACTTCCCGTAGGATAAGTTATAATAAGTAATCGCGAAAAAATCGAAAATGAAAAATTTTATATATCTAGGTATCAGAGGTTTCTTAACATTTTGGCATACCTTAAAAAAAATGTGTGTGTATGCGGCAACAAACTTTTGTGGACGATTTCGAGAACACGGATTTGAATAATTCAAAATACATTCGATTCGTATTTATTGGGAGACGTGCAGTTTTTGACAAAGGCAGGTCCAACCGATTCGAAGATACGGGGCAAAAAGTGTCATGAATGACAAATCAGTTTTTGAGACAACGAAGTGTTCAATTTGAATGATTCAAAAAACATTTTAGTTGTATTGACGAAGTAAAAAACTGGTGTAATTTTTGCGAAGGAAGATCCAGCGGTTTTGGATATACAGAGGAAACGTTTCAAAAATGGCATTTGGAGGTCAAAAATGAACATTAGACATATGCACATCAAATTATTAGATATTTTATATATATTTCAATAATAAGTACAATTTTCGTTTACATTTCTATGGGTTCCGTACCAAAGTTTATCCGTTAGACTGAAATATGGCGCTTACGCGCTTCAATATTTCATCTCTAAAGCAGTTACACAGTGCTATTGCTTTTAAAAAAAGTTCAGAATTTTCTAAAAATTTCAAGATACAATAAAAATTCCAGTTTTTCAAGTCTTTTTTAATTTCAAAATTCTCAAAAATCATTTTTTTTTTTTTTTTGAAAATTTTAATTCTTGGTACAGTTCCCAAAAAAAACAGAATTTTCTAAAAATTTCAAGATAGAATAAAAATTCCAGTTTTTCAGGTCTTTTTTTTAATTTCAAAATTCTCAAAAATCACTTTTTTTAATTTTTTATTTATTTTTTTTTTTTTTTGAAAACTTTAATTCTTGGTACAGTTCCCAGCAATTTGTCTTAAGACACAATGCGATGCACCACTAGTATATCTTTAATTTTTAATTTGCTTGTTAATAGATAAAATACCATCCATATCTATTTTTTGTTTAAAAAAACCAGAAGTACTCGATAACGTAAGCGAAAGTAGAAATGAGTAACATTAGCACACGTTCTGTAAAAAACAGCGCTGGAGAAAGAGTTGAATTGCAAAACATATTACATTCATAGCCAGTGGATATCACATGCACTATACTGTTAAGTATTAGCAAATGTAAAGAAATTTCAATACAAAAGAGATTCATCGCTTAAAAAGTAATGCCAAATTCTATTTAATATGAAGTTATTCATGTGTACTTATTATATTTATACAAAAGCGCACATATACATAAATGTATATAATTACAAATATTTGGACAAAGACAATTTATTTATAGCATATACTATATATATATATGAATATATATATATATATATATATATATATATATATATCACAATTTTAATTTAAAAAAACTAAACTAATATCGAATAAAACAAAATATATAATACATTCTAAAAAATCGAGTTCGTCAAAATTACTTTCGCTGACACTTAAGAAATGCCACAATATCTTCCGAATCTACACATATACTTCGTAAAATTCCTCTGTACAATAAAATAAAAATTTAGCTCACAAGCAGGTGAAATATAAACATTTTATTAACATTTATAGATAATTAAATTATGTACTTTAAAGTGAATTCGTAATAACTTTCGAAATTGCATTGACCGTTAATTTCTGAAAAATCGAACCTTACATTCACAGAGTATGTAATTTTTGTATGATATAATATTCAGTATTTGAAATTTGGTTGAAAATAAAGCAATAACAGATTTTTTTTGGAAAATCGTACTTATTTCAGAACATGTGCCTATATAGAAAATTAAACTCACAAATATATGTATCGCAATAAATTTGTGAATTCTATATATTATACAGTTATACTATAGTAATTTAGAATTATATGATCTATCTATATATATATATATATATATATATATATATATATATATATGTAAATATACATATGTATACGATATGTATGATACTATATATACAAATTATATATAATGTGCATGTATACTATATATTATTATTATAGGTTGTCAAATATCTCCCTTCCGCTTTTTTGCTCTTGGTTTATAATACAAAAAGGCGGAAGGGAGATATTTGACTACCTAATATATAAATATATATATATATATATATATATATAATATATATATATATATATATATATATATATATATATATATATATATATATATATATATGTGTGTGTGTGTGTGTGTATGTATATGGATTATGTAGAGCTTCAAACAAAGAATCTAAGTGTAATGAATAACCCAACAAGTTTTTTAAGAGATTATTATTTATTATCGACGTTTCGATCCTAAGTGCGTTCCATCTTCAGGACACCTGTCAATTTTTTATTACAATTGTATTATTTGTTCGAAGCTTTACACAATATTTACAAATCCAAGACTCAACCATATAATATATATATATATATATATATATATATATATATGTATGTATATATATATATATATACATATGTATATTTAATATGTAATATGTATGTATACTATATAATATATAGTACACATATATATATATATATATATATATATAATTTGTAGATGTGCAATAAATACAAATTATCTGCAAATTATATATATATGCATAAAATGAAATTTTACAGATAAAATTTGAACATACCTGTAACGAACTGTATCAAATAAGAGACTAGAACACAAATTAACGGTTCGGTTAAAATACGTGATTATACAAAACACTACACGCGAATGTGACTGTATTATTAACACATTCCGTATTAAAAGATCCGCGTCTAACGACACCAAAAATCTGACTAAACTAAAAACCAATGCCGGCATAATTCATATTGGCGCAACGTTTCATTCAATAACGCGGTCCGCAAGAGTGCGTGAATTGTTACTACGCTTATTATCCGCCTAACAGTCCGGTTTCAATCATTGTACAAACGTCACAAACGTTTTTGCCATATCGACATTGGCCATGTATTCAATTTCTATCGCGATTTATCGATCACTTACCAATCTAATTGAGCTACGATTACTTGACAATGATAATCAAAATTGTAAAAATTATTAACCATGACCGTATGGAGTGAAATAGTTACCACGGATGATTGTTTCACAAAATTACTGTTTTTTGAATGAAAAACTGATAATCGTTATGTATATATATATATATATATATATATATATATATATGTATGTATATTTATATTTATATATTTATCTAGGATAGAGTAAATATGAAAATATAATGGCATAAATGCTAAGCCAGCACGCAAGGCTGCAAAGTGAGTAAAAATCATTTTCACCAAATATAAGTGCATAAGTGATGACTAAAGGAATATAGCAATAACTGGCAAAGGTATGAGTTCGAACAAGTTAAGGTACAATCTGATAACTAAAAGTCATTCACCAAAATTTTTGTACTATTGACCAAAAAAATCTTAAAATTCGTACTATATTAGCTTTTACCTGGGGACTAAATTTTCATAGTGTGTTAAATATTCTGTAGTAAGTGTACTCTCCGATTAAGAGGGAAAAGTAAACGGTTTCTTAGAAATAATCATCAGAGTTATAATTGCTTATTTGGTTTCAAAAACAGCGGGATTTTTTCTCTTTTTACATCTTTGCACCATGATTTCATCATGAAACATCAGCAAATTTTTTGGTAATACTTAGAATGTCAAAATCGAATGGCAATCCATTGATTCGGTGTCAGGGTATGATGAAAACAGGGGATGAGTATAAAAATCTAATATATAATATAATTGATTTGTGGTGTCTCTCAGACCATGGACCTGCCTTCGGGCAACTTGAAAAATTTAGATATAACAAACGCAAAACAGCAGCGCAATTCTAGTAATTATAAGAAAAAAATGCGGAAATGATAAGTTGTACAAGATTAATAAACAGCATTGAGAATATTTATAAACAATTATAGCGATTTGGCTTTAGAAGCAATTTGTAATAATCATATTACTAATAACAAGCCGTTAATACTTTGACAAATATATACATATATAACATATATATTATAGTTTAAATACAAATATATATATATATATATATATATATATATATATATATATATGTATATATATAGTTTTGTCGACGTTAATACATATTTGAAGTATTTTGCAGCCCAATCGTCGAATTAAAAAAAGGTTAAAATAGAAAAATTCTATATTCTATTAAATTATTGGGAAGGCAATATGTGTCCATAATTATGAAAGTGGTCTAAGTCATATATTTCTTGTTTCAAGATATTTAATGAATTGTATTTGAATAAATTGAAAAATGTTTTTACATTATGCGAAATTTAATTTTCAATTTTATTAGTCATAATTAATGGAAATGTATTATGAATAGTGAATTTCATACGATAATAATGTTTTTAAAGTTTGAATTGACTTAGACCATTTTCAAAATTAACTGAATGTCCTATAAATGACTTAAAGCAATAAAGAACTTTGAGTTTTATATGAAACAATAATTTTATTGAAATAATTCGTAAGCATTTATTAATTATTTTTAAACGGTAATCCATTTTTATCATTATTTCGAGTATTTAAGATGGTGTATAATGGAAGTAATTTAATGTTTCCGTATATTTTTGGTCTTCCTTTTTTAGGCGAAAGATCCAGAACGTGAAATGTAGAATCATCTGAAGAAATTTTATAAAACATTTTATAAGGTTCATTATTCAAGAATCTCAACCATTGAATTTGTAGCCAAGAGACAGATTCGTCCGCGGTATTTTTTACTCTTCTTGTTATTGTTTCTAATGATTTCGTTGAAATAAAATCCGGCTGCGACATTCGCTTTATCGAAAATGTATTGCTTCTTTATCAATTCATAATAATGCTCAGGGTTGTATAAGTAATTTGCTTTTCTATCAACCCAAAATCACGATCATTCGGTAGAAAGAAATGACCTGATACCAAAAATTTGTGGTCTACCGTTTCAATATTATTATTTGATGACTGAGCCACGTGCCATTTTCAAGATGTTCATATAATTTCTTTAAATTTTTGACTTAGACCACTTTCATAATTAACACTAAATGAATTCCATATAATGTTGAAATTACAACCACTATCTAACGGTTCTTTTTTGACAATTTCGTAGAAATTACATTGAATGCATTTAGTTTAAACTAATGTGGTATGAAATAACTGATAAACTCATTTTTTTTTTTAATTTTGACTTAGACCACTTTCATAATTATGGGCACATATGTGCTCTTTTAATTTTCTCTCTTATTAATTATTATTAATTATGATGTTCTTTTGCATTAGTGTTCAATAAATTTTATATATTTTTTTATGTTTCTCCTGGTTCGATTACTGAATGATGACACACATTAAGTGTCGAAACGTTGAATAAAATAAAGAATTTTTCTATTTTAATATTTTTCTTAATTCGACGATTGGGCTACAAAATACTTCAAATATATATATATATATATATATATATATATATATATGCATATATATTAGATGGTTGAGTTTTGGATTTGTAAATATTGTGTAGAGCTTTGAACTAAAAATCCAATTATAATGAAAAACTAAAAAAGATTTTTAAAATATATTTATTTATTATTCACGTTCCGGAGTTAAGTACATTTCATCTTCAGGACATCTGCCAAGAAACATGATCTTGATTAGATATAATAAAACCAAAACAATATACTTAAGAAAAAATAAAAATTAGTGAATTTTTATAAAATTTATAAAATTATAAGAGGAATAATTTCCTCTAATAATCCTATAATATAATTAGAAATATTTTTTAAAGATTTTTTAAAAAATGGGAATTAAGAAAAACAGAATTATTTATTTGAATGATTGATTATACACTAACACTTTACATGTCACTAAAGCAGTTTTTTCTATAAAATCTATGTTAATTTGATTTTTTAACTTTTTTAAGAAAAAGAACAATGTAACCGATAATGTTATTTTTTAATTCTTATGATAAAATCAAAAAATAACATAATTTCAGTTACAAAATTTTTTCTTTTTTTTTTTAAATTAATAAAATCAAAACAATATAGATTTTATAAAAAAAATTGCTTTAGTGACATATAAAGTTTTAGTGTATATTCATTCAGGTGAATAATTCTGGAGTTTCTGAATTCTCATTTTTTAAAAAAGCTTTTAACAATCATTTTAATATTTCGTTATATAATGCATTCATCTATTATTATTTTTATTTTATTTTTATTTTTGTTATATTTTGCACAATTTATTCTTCTTCAAAGTTTTATTAATGTTATAAAAATCCACTAATTTTTATTTTTTCTTAAGTATATTGTTTTGGTTTATTTATATTTGATCAAGATCATATATCTCTACAGATGTCCTGAAGATAAAACGTACTTAGTTCCGAAACGTCGATAATAAATAGAAATCTCTTTAATTTTTTTATTTATTATTACTATTGGAATATATTCTTGAATGTTGATTTTCAGCCAATCGTCGAAAAAAAAGAATACAGATATAATATAATATTTATTTATACGTTTCGACACGGTTGTGTGTTATCATTCAGCACTACTATTTCGAAAATTTTTTCAGTGTTTATAAATATATCATAATATATTTTAATTTTTTTTATTTTAATTTTATTTTTAAATATAATCAATTTTTTACTGGTCATTCTATCTTTTAATCTAAATAAAATATATTTTCCTTCTTTTAGATACTGAAAAAAAATTCAAAAAAAGTGTTGCTGAATGATGACACACAACCGTGTCGAAACGTATAAATAAATATTTTATTATTTATTAGTTTTTTTTTTTATTTCGACGATTGGCTGAAAATCAACATTGAAGAATATGTCTCAACGTCGAACAAATAAATCTAAATCTTATATATATATATATATATATATATATATATATATATATATATATATATATATATATATATATATATATATACACGTGTATCAGTTTCTGTATCATACATGTGTTTCCAAATATTGAGCCCACGCCCCATAGTAGGGCAATTTGATAATTAAGGGTAGATTTGAAAATGGACATGTTTTAAGGAAACAACCATTTTTATAGGTTAAAATATATGTAACTAATAGGTATTTATATATATATATATATATATATATATATATATATATATATTTATATTTATATGTATATATGATATGTTAAAATATATTATAATAATTTTGATGTTTTAATTAATATGTGAGTCAAAATCTTGCAGGTAATATATCAAATAAAAATTGCAGAAATTCATAAAATCTTTATTATTTCCATAAAATAATTTATTAATATATTTTTTACACATTTTTACAATTTTTATATGCTGTATTGCTCTGAAGATTTTGGCTCACAAATTTCAACAAAATTAAATAAAAATTAAAAAATATTATAACACACACACACACACACACACACACACATATATATATATATATATATATATATATATATATATATATATATATATATATATATATATATATATATATACATATATTAGTGTATCTAATGCTTTCATTGTGCTATATTTAAAATTTGCTTTACTCTAAATAGTAATGCTTGCTGTGTAGAAATTCAAGAGAAATAAAACAAATAGGAATTTATCTTACCTGTATATGTTTAATTGTAAAATTTCCAAATTTCCACGAAAACTACTTGCACTACTTCTTTTCTCGAAACTACCGAGCACCCATTTGAAAAAGTGTCATTTCGAATATATAAAAATATTTGTGGTCAAATTTAATAATTTATAAATATAACTAAATTTAATACTTTGTTAGGCTATAAATCGCAGCACATTTTGATAGATAGCTTTTATTTATCGAGTTACAATCAATTTAAAATTGATTTTGACATTTTAGTTGTGAAATAAATATAGGTTAGAATACTTGAAGGCGTAAGCTAGTGTCATACAAATATGGTACGTATTTAAATACTGCTTTAGATATTAAAATAACGATTAATCGAATATAAATATAAATAGAATTCGCTACATAATACTCAATACGACTCCTTTCCCCGGCAAACTTTATAAACAAGATAGACCATATAACATCCATATAATTAGATCAAAGATAAACAACTATCAGCACCTAGGATACACCCATAACAGAACAGATACTCCAACTTCAAAACTATCAAGCGATGCGAAGTTCGAGCGATGCGCCATCTGCGTAAGCGCTTCGATGAACTACAGGCACAAAGCAACGTAAAGGCACGGACGACTACTGAAAAGGATAATTACGTTACAGGAATATCGATATATTGTAACGGGCACGAACTTTCGTGTAATAACGCTTTTTTGGTTTAAACTAGTAGTGCATGGCATCGTGCTTTAAGGCAAATTGATGGAACTTCTCGAAGAGAAAACTTTAAACTTTTTTGAAAACTTTAAAAAAATAGATTTTAGAGAATTTTGATATTTTTGAAAAAAATGTCTTTTTTGGAGATTTTTTATTTTTTTCATGGATTTTGAAATTTTTGAAATTTTTGAAATTTTTGATTTTTTTTTAAAGCAATCGCGCTGCGTTGTTGTTTTGGAGACGAAATATTGAAGCGCGTAAGCGCTGTGTCGCAAAATAACGGATAAACATTGGCACGAAACCCATAGAAATGTGAACAAAATATATACCTATTATTAAAATTTCTATAAAATATCTGATAATTTGATGAGCCTATGTCTAATGATCATTTTTGACCGCCAACTGACGGTTTTTTTCCTTTTTTCACTCGATCTCCGAAACCGTTAGACCAGGCTTCCTAAACATTCAATTATTTCTTCACTTTGTCAATACAAGTAAAATGTTTGTTGAATGATTGGAATCGGATGCTCTGTTCTCTCAAAAATCAGCACGTTTTCTTATCAATAGAAATCGAACGATTCTTAAATCATTCAAATCGGTTGATCCGTTCCCGAAATCGTCGACGAAAATTTGTATCCGACACACACGACGCACATCCATTTCTTTAAAATACGAAAAAATGTTCAGATACGTTCGAAACGTAAAGATAAATAAAAAAATTTATTTTCATTTTTTTTTGCGATTGCTATAACTTACCCTACGGGTTTTTTCTCACCTAGCATCCCGCAAAGTCAAATGTAATTTTCAGATAATTAAATTACATGATTATTTTTATTATAAAATATTTAATAGTATTTGCTTGTATCACTTTGTATTTTATTTTCAAGAAATACAAATTACTATGTCTAAAACTAATGAAATATAATTAAATTACCATAAATAATAAATTGACATAAATCTAACATTTAATGTAATAGTAGTGCATGGCATCGTGTCTTGAGGCAAATTGCTGGAACTTGCTGCACCGTAATCGACTGTTTCGGAATTTTTGAAACTCATTCAAGTCAGTTGATCCATGGTGTCGAAAATGTCGAGAAAATTGGTATAATGATATTTATATTCACTTTCACTTATAAGTAAACTTCAAACAACATAAATGTTGGTAGAGAACCCAAAGTATTGGGTTCTATAAAATATCTGATAATTTGATGCACAATGATGATTTTTTATCGCAAAAAGGCATTTTTTCTCATTAGATCTTCGAAACCGCTGAACCTACCATCACAAGAATTTTGGCAATACAAGTAAAATGTTTTTAGAATCATCCAAATCGGACGCTCCGTTCTCTCAAAACCTGATTTACCATTTTTGGTACTTTTTGCCCCGTATCTTCAACGGCTGGACCTGCCATGTCCAAAAACTTATTCCTTCACCCAATCAATAAGAATCGAATGTTTTTTGAATCATTCAAATCAGGCACTCCGTTCTTTCTAAATGTGAATTTCAATTTTTATCACATTTTGCTTCGTATCTCCAAAACGGCTGGACCTATATTTGCCAAAAATTAATCAGTATGACTTCTAGTTCCAGAATGTTTTTCGAATCATTGAAATCGGTTGAGCGGAAAACGTCGACGTTTTGTATCCATTCATACATACATACGCACATGCACACACGTAATCTATTTTTTCTAATTGTAAGGTAAGTAGGCCAAAATGTTCAGACATTTTAATTTGTTGGTATAGAAACTGATGAATTATTTATTAATGTAATATTTTTTTCGATGATTTAATTGAGCTATGAGATGAAAATTATGATTATTTGTAACTAATAAAAGTCTAGATAAAATTTTATTTATATGTTTTCTCGATAAGAATAATGTAACTAGTTTCAAAGTTATTCCAGAGGAGGCAAACGAAAAACTATTGCAGGTGATACGTGTTAGCACACTGCGGCAAAACTTAATTAAAAATGCCCAATGATTAAACAACGCAGACGCACAGTATACAATCAAGAATTTTATCAGTTTTTATCGCCGTAAACAATAAAAATTAAGTTAAAATGTGTAACAGGATGCTTCTGCTTGCTATTTGTATAATATATAATTTATTAAAAAATACGCTAGTATCTACTTAAAAGCTAAGCAGTTGCGTAATCTCAATCAATGTCTATTTAATTGTTATTGAATTTTCGAAATATGTAGATCTATTTGTTTTATCTGAAGATATAAGCAAAAAGAATTAAGAAGACATGCATATACTAAAACACAATTTTTTATCGTGTATGTAGAAGTACTCAGATTGCCATTAAAACTTCAAGAAGGCTTAAACATTTTTTTTACTTTATACCAGTGACTTTCCTTCACTATACTTCAACTGCTACATATGTTGATGACATTGATGTACTTTCCTCAGATATCCTCCCAGTCATTGCATCGAATAAACTTCAGGTTGATGTAAATGCTATTGAACAAAGGACAAAAAAATGGCTCATTTAGGGCTTCCAATACCGTACAAAAATCTGAATACCGGTATTCGATATTTGAAAAATAAAATTCCGGGATCCCGGTTTTAATACCGGTATTGTCGATGAAAAATTAAATAGTTATATTTTTACTTACTTCAGTTGTTATATTGACATATTAACAAATAATATATGAAATCTAACAAATATTGTCCTGAAATGAGTACATATTATTTATTTATTACATAAGGAGTAGAAGTAGATAGAAACAAAAAACGTGTCAGTAAAAATATATATTTTTCTGTTACATTTTACATTCTACATTTATAATAAGAATTTATTATTTAATAATATATTTAAGAAAAGAATAAATTATAATTCATGGCTAATGTTTTTAAGAAACATAAACAATCAATTGTTTGATTATCTAGCGAGGACCGAATTTTATTACAAATATAACCAGCCGCCGAAAAAGCTCTATCCGATTTTACACTTGTTGGTACAATTGTAATTAAGAAATTATACATATTTTGTAGGTTTGTTCCTTTTATTCCTGTTTTTTTACAAAAAGTAATTTCATTTTTTATTTTTTGTTCTAGACTTGGAGTTTTTTAACACACACACGGGTGAAGTATTTATTTTAATATTTTTTAATTACACACTAACTTAAAACTTTGGTTTATATACTCACTTATAAATATCATAAGTTCAAATTAAACACAATATTCACACAATATTATAAACACACTATTCTTTATAATAAACATTTATTTTCCCGCAACTTTGAGATGTTATCTACACGAAATTTACACAACTGCCTACTTAGTTACATTTCGGCTTTATGTAACATTTTATTTAGTTTAAGGGAATTCCCTTGATTTTGAATATGATCAATAGAATTTCTTTATGTGTGTGAGTGCAAGTCAAGTTATTACCCGTTCGGATTTCTCGGGAATTACTGCGATGTGTGCAATTCATCGATAAAAGATTATTACAATGTTGACTATTCTTATGTTGAATGCAATACAATTGAGAATATGATTCATTACGTAGTGTGTTTCTACTATATTAGTTATTAATATTAACTAATTAAGCGTTGGGCCATAACAATATACTTCGCAAATTCTCAATATGATGTCAGCGACACGCAATTTAAACAACTGCCGTTCTTACTTATGTAAAATGATTTATATATAATAAATAAAGAATTATATCTCATCGATTTAATTATTATGTTTAAAAATCATTGATAGCGAATTCGATATAGCAACGAGGCACGTGAACGCATAATAACTTTTGTAAATGAACCCTTTTGAATGAATCGCTTTATCTTGCCGACACTGCTTGTCGATGTGTCACACTCAGCTGATCGTCGGCAATACACAATACATAGTTTAGAAACTAAAACTTTATATGTGTTTTGCGTAAGTTGAATTTTTGATAGAATACTAGTAATACCGTAATACCGGTATTATTTGCATCAATACCGGTATTGAATACCGGACAAAAATCGTCCGGGATTCCGGTATTCGGGATTACGGAATCCCGGTATTGTAAGCCCTAGGCTCATTGTTATTAACGGAAATAAATCTTGCTACATAGCACTTTTCTTAAATGAACGAAGATGTCCAGAAGTCTACTATAACGGCCAGAAAATTCGGCTAGCAAAAAATGTTAAATATCTTGGAATCTACATAGGCCAAAAACTGACATGGAAAACCCATATATTAACCAAAACAAAACAAATTAGGTTAAGGACCTAAATTGGCTATACTTGATAATAAAATATCGATATATAAATCTATATAAAGCTCATTTGAATCTATGGTATCTATATAAAGCTCATTTGAATCTTTGGGATGGCACCAGCATGTTTAATATTGTTTTAATATATTCAATCCAAAATCTTAGGCAGATCACCGACCCTGGTATGTCAGTGATAAAAGTATCTACGACGACCTCAATAAGTCTATTTTTTTTAAGATATAATTAGCAGCAGAAGTTTTAACCATCATTCCAAACTAGAAAACCACGGACCCTCGAAATTAAGATAGCATTTTTACATCGATTTTTTAAGAATCGAATCAGTAGTTGTTCTGTTGGCCACGAGCCACAGATGGTATAGTTACGCCACTGATTTGTTGTCACATCAAGTTGTACATTTAGTTATTCTGTATTTCATAATGTACTTTGAAATTTTAAAGAATTCAAATGAATCAGCAACGGATTGTCTTTTTCAACTATGATAAACACCTTTCAATAAAATTATCTTAAGGTATAAGAGATGTGGTTAGAGTCAGTGAGTAGAAAAGCGTTAAAACCGGTATAGGGCTATACAATTTTCTGCATCCGGTATCAAAAGAGATAAGTAATAAAAAATTAGATGACCCGTTTTGTGGTTACATATATGTTACATGTCTTGAGCTAGAGTTGTTAGACGTAGTAATGGTTAGAAATAAAAAAATGCTTCTAATATCTTATGATTTAATTCATTACAAGAACATGCTTCTAATTTATGAAATTTAATAAATATATCACACATAGAATATGATTTCTAAATAACATGTAATAGTTTACATATAGTTAAGGCGACAATACTACCGATTTACACTTTGCGTGCCGGATTCAGGTCTTTTGCCTTAGATTATCCTGAGGTGTTAAAAAGTATAGATTAAAATTGAATATTTTCTATTACTTATTAATAAAATTACAATAGCCCATAAATATCTGAAAATGATATATACAAATATGTTAATGCGAAACTATAAGTAACGAAAGGGAAAATTGCCGGTTGCAACAATCCAAAGGTGAAAAATACCCTCCCACTATAATAATTTCGATTTTTTCTTCCAATTTTACGAAAATTACTTAAAAAAATAATACGATGACAAACTTTCTGATTGCTTAGCATTCTACAAACAATACTCTTTATTAAAGTTTAATTTTGAAGAAAATTGTATAGAATTTTATACAACTCTTAAAATAAGGTGACCATATTATATAAAGTCAAAACCGTGACAGTAAATTTTAGTTATGCTAATCTGTGATGGATAATGGGGTTGTATGGCAAAATACTTAAATATGATTTTGAAATAACAAATAAAATTTAAGGATGCAATAAAATCTTCAATAAAATCTTGAATCAGAAATACTGTCTTTTAGTAACAACTTCATTATTCGATTATATTTTCTATCTTTTATTTTCAGATCTATATGTTTTTTCGTTCTTAACCTTTGTATAAAATACTGTTCAATTTTCTTCATCATTATCTCGAAAGCAGAAACTTACGCTAGGCCGTCAAAAAGTTCGTTTTCACTATTTTGAACGCAAATAGTTTACATTTTTGTAAAATTTAATGATCAAAGTTCGAAATAATTAATGTGAGAAGCTAATTTGACCCCACTCTGGAATTTTGTATCCGGAAATATTCTTATTCATAATGTATTGTTTCATATATGTAAGCATGCTTGTTGTATATAACATTTTCAGCTATTTGATAAGTAGTTGTAATTTTATTATTAAATAATTGCAAAGATTTAATTTGAACCTATACTTTTCAAAATTCCGGGACAATTCGGGGCTAAAGATCCGGGACAAATATTGCTTTAAATAAAAATCGGGATTGTCCCAGCTAAACCGGGACTTATGATCACCTTAATTAAAAGTGAAAAAACTAATAAAAAATTACAAAGCTTTATACTGTAATTGTAAGAAATTCTGATTTAAAATGTTAATTGTCAGAAATTCTGTTTAAAATTTAAGTTTAGCATAAATAACATATATAAAAGATTAGTATATCAGTCATATTTACAAAATAGAGTTGTATTTATTTTATTAAATATAAATTACAACAATTTTAGTTTACTTTTTAATAATTGTATGAATACCTGTATAAAATCTTTTTGGCTAAAACATCATTATTACTTCATCCTTTATTAAGCATTGCAAATAATAAATAATGAAATAATAACAATTAATACATAGTTAATTCTAATCTTTCAAAGTGTTCTCACTTATGTGATCAAAATTATATTTTATTTCAGTTTATTTAAAAATACCAAATGCCTTACCAAACTAGTGGTGCATGGCACCGTGCCTTAACGCAAATTGCTGAAACTTACCAAAAATTAATTTTTTTATAAAAGATTCAATTTTTTTAGAACCCTGAAAAAAATCGATTTTTGAGATTTTTAAAATTTTTGAAAACGATTGACTTTTTTGAAAAATTTGTTTTTTTATCATTTGAAATATTTTAGAAATTTTGAACTATTTTTGAAAGCAATCGCACTTTAGCTGCATAGAGACGAACTATCGAAGCGCGTAAGCACCGCATCGCCGTGTTACGCACAAACTATGTTATGGATCCCATAAAAATGTAAACAAAATTGATACACATTATTAAAATCTTCATAAAGTATCTGATAATTTGATGTGCATATATCTAATGATCATTTTTGACCGCCAAATGACATTTTGTTTTTAACTTCCCGTAGGGTAAGTTATAGTAATCGCAAAAAAATCGAAAATGAAAATTTTTATATATCTTTACGTTTCAGAGGTTTCTGAACATTTTGGCATACCTTAGAAAAAATGGATGTATGTGTGTGTGTGTGTGTGTGTGTGTGTGTGTATGTATGTATGTATGTATGTATGTATGTATGTATGTATGTATGTATGTATGTATGTATGTATGTACGTGTGTGTATGTATGTGCGGATACAAATTTTCGTCGACGATTTCGGGAACACGGATCAACCGATTTGAATAATTCAAAAAACAATCGATTCGTATTGATAAGGAGACGTGCTGATTAGTTTTTGGCAAAGGCAAGTCTAGCCGTTCCGAAGATACGGGGCAAAAAGTGCCAAAAACATTACCTCCGTTTTTAAGAGAACGGAGCGTCCGATTTGAATAATTCAAAAAACATTTTACTTGTATTGACAAGATGAAGAATTAATCAAATTTTCATGAAGGCAGGTCTAGCGGTTTCGGAGATCTAATGAAAAAAGTAAAAAAAAATGCCATTCGGCGGTTAAAAATGATCATTAGACATAAGCACATCAAATTGTCAGATATTTTATAGAGATTTTAACAATAAGTATAATTTTTTTTTACATTTCTGTGGGTTCCGTACCAATGCTTATGCGTTAGACGGCGGCGCGGCACCTGCGAGCTTTGAAATTTCGTCTCTATGCAGTTCAAGCAGTGCGATTGCTTTGAAAAAAAGTTCAGAATTTTCAAAATATATCAAAATGAAGAGAACATTTTTTTTCAAAAAAATTTTTTGTTTTCAAAAAAAAATTTTTTTCTCAAAAAAAAATTTTTATTTCGAATCAAAAATTTTTTTTTTTCAAAAAAAAGTATTTTTTTGTCAAATTTATAGTTTCTCAAAAATCTATTTTTTTCGAAGTAAATTTTTTTCAAAAATGTTAATCGTTTTTAAAAAAATAATAATTTTTGGTACGGGAAGTTCCAGCAATTTGCCTTAAGGCACGATGCCCCAATTGCCTTAAGACAGAATTCCACTTACAGCTAGTTACTTTTTTCACTAGATCTCTGTAACCGCTAGACCTGCCTTCTCAAAAATTTAATCAGTTCTTCATCTTGATAATACAAGTAAAATGTTTTAAAATTATTTAAATCGGACGCTCCGTTCTCTTAAAAACTGAGTTACCGTTTTCGGCACTTTTTGCCCCGTATCTTCGGAACGGCTAGACCTGCCTCTGCCAAAAACTAATCAGCACGTCTCCTTATCGATACTAATCGAATGTTTTTTGAATTATTCAAATCGGTTGATCCGTGTTCCCGAAATCGTCGACGAAAATTTGTATCCGCACATACATACACACACGTACATACATACATACACACACACACACACACATACATCCATTTTTTCTAAGGTATGCCAAAATATTCAGAAACCTCTGAAACGTAAACATATATAAAAATTTTCATTTTCGATTTTTTTGCGATTACTATAACTTGCCCTACGGGAAGTTAATAAGTTTAACAGCTAGGATTAAACCTCATTCCATTATTTAGAACATATATTATTGTGTTATTATTGTAGGTAACAAGTTACTTGAATTATATTGAAGATTGAGTTGTAGTTGAATTGGTTTTGGTATAGTAACTTTTTTTATGGAAGTATTTATGCCTTGGTACGTGAGTAGGTGCTTGTCTGTAATTTTTAATTAGATTGTGATGATAAATAATTACAGAGAACTATTTCACAATAATTCTTAATAAGTCAATGGTGCGTAATTCCAATTTTATTAAACCTCTCCCAGTTGTTATCGTTATCGTCAAAGTGATAATAAATGATAAAGTTTATCACTGAAATTGTAGAGAATCATAGGCTAAAATGCACCTGTAGTAAGGCGTTATTATCGTATTAGCTTTTACAATAAGAGTCACATATGTATATTTATATTGTAGTGAATTTCAAATAACAATATTTAGTGGATTAGATCCAAATAAGGCATCAGTGATGTTGTTAATAAAAGAAATTTATTGGTTTGGTTTGGTTTTTCTCTGTTGTAATAGTATTTATGGTCAGGTTGAAGATGAGCCATACGACGAATCTTCAGAGAATATAAATCTTAGTGAAACAGGTGAAAATACGAGCTCGTACTTATCTGATTCTGAAGGAACTTTAAATAAAAATATTGACGAGGCCGAGTTGATTGAAAGTAATATACCGTTGACATTAAGATCAATGACAGATGTGCAATCTGGAAATTACATCGATGAAAGTGGTTTCAACCAAAACGATTTGGATGGTATTTATGGTAAGATTTATTAATAATAAAAACATAGCTCAGAAGTCAAGTAGTAATGTTATCACAAACATTCCTGATTGTTGACTAATGGCTGACACATCAAACAGCACGACGCAATTGTAATTCGATAAAAGAAAGTTTTTTTAAACACATTGTAGCAATATTTCCGGAGAACAATTTCAACAAGATCCTTCTTGTAGAAATATTTTAAAAAATGCGAAAATGTTAGCAAAGATATTAAAATGAAAATGAGTCATAGAATATAAATAGCTGAATCATCTTTGATGGCCCTGCTATATACATAGGTTTATAATTGAATTGATTTTTGAGCAGCAAGTTATGATAATAAGTATTTTTATCACATATGATAAAAATACCTGATATATGATATGTTTCTACTTATTTTATACAGTAATTTTTTAAATATTTTCGAAGAATTTACAAATAAAATTTTGCTTTAAAGTGAACCTATGCTGTGATGATAAATTATTTGTGAATATGTGATTATAAAGTTTCTTTTCAATTTTGTTTTCAATTACTCTAATTTTTAATTTATTTTCGTCCACTTCTTTTTTGCTAACATCGATTTCATCATCATTTTTAGACCACGAAAAGAGCAAACTATTATCAAAATGTATTTATTATTATTAATACTCATATGAATGATTGTCACGATTATTCAATAAAGCGAATATAATAATAAATAGAAGTATATCATCCTAAAAATATAAAGCTTGCAATAAAACTATATTAAATATTTTAAAACGTAAAAACATTTTAGCAATTAACTCATTTTTTAATCAAATAAAAGTAACAAACTTTGTAATAATTCTTCGAAAACTATGATTGAAAATGAAGTGCTTCTAAATATCATATCTAAAAACATTTAGATAAAATTGAAATCTTTACTGCGGGTATTATCATAAAGTATGTACCTACAAATTAGTCACATAAAAAAAACTTAATTAGAAAAAATACTTTTGAGTACTTCTTTATATTGTTTTAATAGACTCTAATATGGGATCAAAAATTATGTTTATGGTTACAGATTTTTTGATTAATTAGGCAAATAAATTGAAATAAATAAGGTTTTTAGCATTTTAGACATAAGTGTAAACCGAATATCAATTTATATCCAATGGCTTAAATTGAAGTTATTAATGACAGTGTTTTTTTTTTCAAATTGCCTCGTCACAGTTTCAATTTTCAGATCAGTATGATAAAATTTTAGTAAATCTTGTACATCTATTTTTAACTTCCCGTAGGGTAAGTTATAGTAATCGCAAAAAAATCGAAAATGAAAATTTTTATATATCTTTACGTTTCAGAGGTTTCTGAACATTTTGGCATACCTTAGAAAAAATGGATGTATGTGTGTGTGTGTGTGTGTGTGTGTGTGTGTGTGTGTGTGTGCGTGTGTGTATGTATGTGCGGATACAAATTTTCGTCGACGATTTCGGGAACACGGATCAACCGATTTGAATAATTCAAAAAACATTCGATTCGTATTGATAAGGAGACGTGCTGATTAGTTTTTGGCGAAGGCAGGTCTAGCCGTTCCGGAGATACGGGGCAAAAAGTGCCGAAAACGGTAACTCAGTTTTTAAGAGAACGGAGCGTCCGATTTTAATAATTCAAAAAACATTTTACTTGTATTGACAAGGTAAAGAATTGATCAAATTTTCATAAAGGCAGGTCTAGCGGTTTCGGAGATCTAACAAAAAAAGTAGAAAAAAATGCCATTTGGCGGTCAAATATGATCATTAGACATATGCACATCAAATTTTCAGATATTTTATAGAGATTTTAACAATAAGTATAAATTTTGTTTATTTTCCTATGGGTTCCGTATCAATGTTTACCCGTTAGACAGCGACGCCGCGCTTACGCGCTTTATATTTTGTCTCTAGGCAGTTAAAGCAGCACGATTGCTTTGAAAAACAAGTTCAGATCTTCCAAAATATGTCAAAATAAAGAAAAAAAATTTTTTTTTCAAAAAAAAAAAAATTTAAAAAAAATTTTTTTCTTTAAAAAAATTTAAACAAAAATTTTTTTTTAAAAAAAAGTAATTTTTTGTCCAATTTATAGTTTCTCAAAAATCTTATTTTTTCGAAGTAAATTTTTTTCAAAAATGTTAATCGTTTTTAAAAAAAATAATAATTTTTGGTACGGGAAGTTCCAGCAATTTGCCTTAAGGCACGATGCCCTAATTGCCTTAAGACAGAATTCCACTTACAGCTAGTTACTTATAAACTTATAGCATTTCTGGGCATTGCTGCGACCCAAATTAAGTATATAAAAATATAGTAACAACTAGAAAGTATAGGAATTGAGTATCCTTCAAGTAGCCATCAGTAAAAATCTCGAAAACACTTTGTCTAAAATAGTTATAAATATACTTTAAATGTACTTTTTATTGACAAAAAATAAACAAAAGAATTGACTAAGAATAATTGTTCTTAGTTCAGAATGTTAAAATGCAATAACATTTATAAAAACAATTTTGTTTTTATTTATATTTCTTGTTCAGAGCACAACATAATATTTATTACTAATGATTGCCGTTAGCTTGTGAATAAATAAACAAATTATTATTTATTAAAGTTGTGTTTATATATATATATATATATATATATATATATATATATGTACGTGTATTATAATAACAGGAGCTCTGCGCGAAGATACGCCTGTGAACTGAAATTACATAACACCTGTAATAAGACAAATGTAGTGTGGTAGATTATTTTGTTCATTTCATATTCTAATACCTGAATGCGCTATTTTTAATTGAATATATTTTTGATCTATATTTTCAAGTAAAAATAAATAATACTTCTTAATATCAAATTAATATTTATCGATCGTTTCGATAATATAATCGAAACAACTACCTTATCTACACGCACACACGCTGCCCTATGAACTAAATTTCATATAATAATCCCCGGTAGCTTATGTGAAAAAATAGTAAGAGCAAAATTAATTCAACTCTGAGATTTTATCTACATTACTTCAAAACTTTAAAGTTCTCATTATTTTTTAAAGAATATAGTACATAACAAGCTAGGATTAAAGTGTGTCACGATTTACTTTTCATATTTTGCTTATCTTCTTGATAGTAACGTTATCATAATCAAACACACATATAAAAGTATAAATACCTGAGCATGGATTTATTTGAAAATATTTTTCCTATTTGTGCGACCTTATTTATATATAGGTACATATATAAGAATTTTGTGTCAACAACTATTTGATGCAATATGAAATTTTTAATTTTTACTAACTCCTTGTTCAAATTTGAAAACTTGCTTGTTTGACGTGAAATGATTTTATGTACTTCGGTCGTTATTAGTAGATAGTGAATCGCATAGAATTATTCAATAACATTAGTACTTTTTGCAAAAATTAATTAAACTAGTGGTATATGGCATCGTGCCTTAAAGCAAATTGCTGAAACTTTCCGTACTTTAGTGAAATATTCGAAGAATTAAATTCAGTAAAAAAAAATATTTTTTGAAAATTAAAAAAAAAGAAAAAAAACCTTTCTTCTCAAACTATGATTTCGTCAAAACAAGCAGAAAGTTTTTTGAATCATTCAAATCAGATGCTTAGTTCTTTCAAAAACTGCCATATTTTGCATATTTAGCTCTATATCTCCGAAACAGTTAGGCCTGCCTTTGCCAAAATCTAATTACAATTTCTCCCCATCATTACGAATTGAATAATTTTAAATCGGATGCTCCGTTCTCTTAAAAACACGTTTTCTATTTTCTGGACGACCTGCCTTTGCTAAAAACTAATCAGCACATCTCCCTATCAATAAGAATCGAATATTTTTGAACCATTCCGTGCGCCCGAAAACGTGGACAAAAAACTGTATTCATACATACATACATATACACACATACACGCATACATCCATTTTTCGAAAACGTGAAGATATGCAAACATTCACAATTTCGATTTTTGGACGATTATAATAACTTACGTAGTACAAATAGCTTTTAATTAGAAATATACTAAATTATAAATATTTTAACCTCAAATTTAAAAATATTCGAACATTAAATGTCCTTTAAATGGTAGTTATGTTTGAAGATAAACGGTTTTGTAATGAAAATAATGTAAAGTATAAAATAAGATCTATTTCAAATGATATGAAAATGAAAATTTTATATTAAAGTTAATTATATCCAGATTTTTTCTTATTATTTTAAATGCAAGGTTTTAGGCCCAACCAAATTTCGACATTGTAAATTTAATAATTTTGAATTTGCTCTGACCTAAGCAATTGAGGGATTCTAAGCAATTTAATTAAGTATGTTATTACAAGTCGATTTAACAAGAACCTTTATACATCAAAACCGAAACAAGTAGATTTATTTACTTTAATTTTAAATGTTTATTTTGCTTTTTGAATAAATCAAATATATTCTAATATTCTGTTATAATAAATTAATTAATTACCTCCTGTCGATAGATTATATTAATAACTGTTTAATGAAAAAATATTAACACAAATCAGTATAGTATAATATTATACCCTATTCACTAATGTAAAATTCAACAGATTCATTAACCTCTCGGGTTGAGCCATCAGAACCTCCAAAATTCCAAAAGCCTGGATACATCATACCAGAAACTCGACTGAAGGAAATTCGTTCGAATTTTATGTATTGGTATTTCGACAAAGGCGGAAACAATAATAATGGAGATTATCAGACGGATATTCATAATTCAATTCCGCAAATTCATAAAAACTTCAACTTCCAACTTCCATTCTATGGTTTCAGATACAATTACACACGGGTAAGTGCTACTGCAGAAATGAGCTTAGTATCTACTAATTCATAAACAAAAATCTATTATGGACTGTCTATATTTTATAAAGTATCAGATTTTTAGACTCAACTTTCATAGATAATAAGTACATACCTTGCAATATTTTGAGATATATTGGAACTACTTGTTTGAGTTGACTTCACAACTTAAAAATATTTTTAAAATATTTTCTGAATATCTTCTATTTTAATTTTTTCTAAATACCTTTTCTTTGCTTATTTATAATTTTTCATATATAATAATTAATTTATATAAAAATATGCTTGTACCTTTCTTTATACAGGAAATAATATATGTGATATAATTGATAAACTTTTTTTTTATTTGAGTTGGTCTGGTAAATTTACTTTGAATATCACATTCTAAAAATGACCAATTTTTGTACTTTACATTTTTTCCATTCACTTCATTTTCATGTAAACATATATTATTTTTTATGTACTGTCTCCGACATGAAGCCCCAATTGCTAGTTTGCACATTAAAATTTATTTTTACATTGCAACAGTTTATTACTATTATTCATGTGACTTTCATCATAATATCTGACACTGTCAGACCTTTCGAGATTCACTGCCACCTTCAATATTTATTATTTTAAAATGAAAACTAACTCATAAAATCAAAAGTAATAAAATAATGAATAAAATCTAATGTATAATTGTATATAACGAATACTCTGAACACGTGAATCTCAATATGAAGACAGGTCAATTTTAATAAATCTATCAAGATAATACATATGCATAATAATAATATCGATAATATATATAATTATATATATATTGGGCGGGTCGAAATTAAGGTCACTTAGGCACATATGATTTTCGGATACTAGGGATCAAAATAAGATACTTTGCTGAAGAAACCATAGCTCTAAAATGAATTTTGATGTCCCGTGCACTGACCCAAAGATAAGGGTTAAATTTTGAAAAACCACTCAGTGGGGGTCCCAGGGTGTAAACCACTGGCATGGGTTGATTGGCCTTCCAAAGTTAGTGATGGTTAGTCATACATTTGAACCCGATTCGGGCCCTCTAAATGGGTGAAAATAAAAAATTTCAAAGTTTGATCGTTATTTTTGGGTCAAAGCACGTTACATAAAAATTCATTTTAGAAGTATGGTTTCTGAAGCGAAGTATCTTATTTTGATACCTAGTACCCGAAAATCATATGTACCTAAGCGACTTTTTATGACTCATACAAATAATTCGGCAAAATAAAAGATAAGTTAAAGAAAATTAAAAAAAATAATACACGTTTCGAAACTTAATGTGTGTCATCATTCAGTAATCACCAGATTAAAAACATGAAACTTATACATCTTAATAAAAATATTTTTTTTTGAAAGAATTTGACACAAAACCATAATTTTAAGAAAAGAAAGAATTCTATTATGTGAATGCATAATTGAGCAAAAAATTATAAATCATACCACCCCGTAAAAGTGACAAGACCAATGTGATCATCAAACTATCTATCTATCTATCTATCTAATATATGTATATATATATATATATATATATATATATATATATATTTACATCTATACATATTATTGTATGGGATATATTCAAAAAATTCTCATGAAAAAAATTAAATTTTCAGTTGTCAATGAATGGCTACTTAGAATTCAGCGACCCACCGGAGCACCTAACTTATCCACTCGTTTTCCCAATCAAAGATTGGCCTAAAGTCAACGATCCGGCTTTTATAGGAATATTCTTCAGCAAGTGCCGCATTGGTCGTTTAGGGAAAGATGAAAAGGATCAACGAAGACCAGGTGTCTATTTCCGTCAGGAAAGAGATCTTATGTCTCGTACCGATAAATTTGGAGTCGAAGTCCGTGAACGATTGCAATGGGATATTCGTGAAGGTGTCATCGGTGCCAATAATTTCGTTCCCAAACACGCGGTCATCATCACTTGGAAAAACATGACATTCAACGGCGGTTTGGGAAACGCTTTGGAATTGGTAATTATGAATTAAATAATAAAGTCTTTATGGCATCATACTGGAAGAATTTAAAATAAACAGTTGTTTCATCATTCGAATTAAAAATTCAATCCCCAATCTCAATGGGTAATATATTGCATTTTATTTATCATTTAAAAAATATTTAAAGAAAACATATGCCCATCACTAAAGGACCCGTTCTTGTACCTGAAGAACAAATTAGAATTTTATATAATTTTTCAAAATATTCAACCAATTTTTTTTATTTGTAATTATTGGTAAATAAATAGTATTACATAAATGTATTATTCTAGACTAACACTTTCCAAATGGTGTTGGCTACCGATGAAGTATTCACCTATGCCATCTTCAACTACGCGAGTATAAAATGGACTTCACATACTGAAGCCGGAGGTGATACAACCACTGGAGAAGGTGGTGTTCCTGCTTATGTAAGTATCATTTATTTATTTAGCAGACCTCTATACTTCTAAAAGGGATGGTAATAGCATTTTTTCGTATATTGTGAAAGATATAGCGCGAGAAGGAGTCTCTGCAAGTTCTACTTTACAGAAAATAATTACACTAATGATAGATTATCAAGAAACCCCAACTTAAATGGGGTAATGGGAGACAGGAAAAATGTAGAACAAAGCTTTAGAATTTATTGATTTTCCAAGCAAATTCTGCATGTAAAATATAAATGATGCATCTTTTTTCATGCTATAAAGCTTTATTATATATATGAGAACTATTATATATATATATATATATATATATATATATATATATATATATATATATATTATTTTACCTTGTTGTCAGATTGGTTTCAATGGCGGAAATGGCACCCAAAGTTATGAATATAAACCTTATTCGCAAGAATCAGTTCTAAGAGATTTAACAGGCAGAGGATACGCTAATGGTTTTCCAGGCAGACACATATTCCGTATTGATGAAAAAATAATGCTAGGAACCTGTAACAAAGATATTGGTGAGTTCAAATCGATATATAAAATTTCCTAATTCTAAATTTGATGTACAAAATCATGCAGTTTAATAGACAGAATTATAATTTTGACATTGGTTTGATGATACCAGAAACATCACTTACCTACTGAAAAAATATTTTAATAGATTCGTTAATTTCAGCTTAATGACATTCTTAATAGTATGCTAAACACATTTTTTATAGCATGTTCTTACCACTGATAATATCCCAGTAAACACCGTGTGATGTGAGCGTCGGCAGCAACCTGAAATCCACAAGCATTCCTTCGGCGCTGTGACACCCATGTATAATCGATGTGGACTTCAAATTGCTACCGCCGCCCGGTGTTTACTGGGAATATTTCTGTTTGAAATTATAAATCTTTTGTTTTCAGATCATGCCAACCTGCCTCTCGTTTTTGCACCCGAGAGTGGTAATATGCTCGGAGGGACTGTCGTCAACATCACTGGACCTTGTTTCAGCAACGACACTCGTGTCGTTTGTAAATTCGACACCGTGTCAGTCATAGGACATGTTGTAGACGTCAACCGAGCAGTTTGCGTCCAACCCTATCTCAATGCTCAGGGATATGTGCGATTCGAAGTGCAAATTGGAAATGAAGCGTTCAAATGGAAAGGAAAATACTTTGTAGGCATGTATAATTAAATTGATAAATTGATTGCTTGATACTGATTTTACTAAAACAACAAATCTGGTAAGGAATCAATATTTATGTATTATGTTACTTTACTGGTCAAAAATGTTTTTTGCCATTTATGATAATACTTTTGGTTTTTCTTTGATTTCACAAAACATCGACTTATTCACATCGAACATACTATAACTGTTAATAAAAGAGCTTGAAGATAATTTCAAATAAAAGTACTAAATCTGTGATTATATCGTCATTGTGCATAATATAATGTGGAAAGACTTCATGATAAAATGCTAGAACCTATTGCATTTGTGCTAGTAACGACTTTTGTTTTTACAGAAACTCCTGCATCGGCTGCTGATCAAATTTTCTTCCCGACAAATGACGTCCATAAGCGAAGCCCTAGAGAAATAAAAATAACTTGGAGCAAAGGCAACTTAACAACCAATTTGAATGCTGGTGTACGTATTTCTCTGTATGGCTATAGAGAAAGGACTATCCATCCTGAGTTAGAATATATCGATACGATAGAAGAAGGCGTCACGAACAACGGGGAATATGTAATTTCTCCGGCTAACTTTAGATTGCGTGAAAATCCTAGAACAAATGACATGACTTTTGGTTTCATTCACATCAATCTTACAAATGCTGATGGCATGAAATACACACCGTAAGATAATAATTACTTAATATCTTAATTGAATGACTTAATTTAAACACTCATTTTTTTCGCTAGGGTCTTATGGAGTAAGCCGATTCCTTTAGGATGGTATTTTGGTCCTCAATGGGAAAGATTATATGGTAATAATTGGCCGCGAAAGATTTGCGATAACTGGTTGAAGTCGGACAGATTTTTGAGAAATTTCGCTTCTGAAATATCAGTTTGTCCATGCACGTTAGAACATGCTCTAAACGACAAAGGACGTTTTATGCCAGATTTTGAATGTGACAAAGATTCTAATCCAAGCTGTTTGTATCACGATGGAGCTATTCATTGCGTTCGTACAGGGAATCCAAGGTAAATATGAGAAAACTTTATTAAAACAACTTTAAAATGATTTAAATATGAAAATTACATTGTCAATGAAATGCCAACCTTAATTGAAACATATAAAATATTTCAATTAAATAGCTCAATTTTATATATATTAAACAAACGTATATTTAGTCTTGAAGGATCTGAACAGCAATGCTGCTATGATCGTAATGGTTATTTAATGATGAGCTACGATCAGCAATGGGGCTCAAGACCACGACGTTCTCACAATTTAGGTGTTTTGCCCTGGAACGAAGCAAATAAAGTCCCCACGTTATCAACTTGGTTCCATGATATCGCACCATTTTACTCTTGTTGTTTCTGGCAAGATGAACAGGTGGGTTAGCTACTAAAAATAATATAGCTTCAATACTCAACTTGAATTTTTTCAAACTATTTTACAGTGTAATTTTTTGCAAGAAATAGTTGAATTACGCTTATTTGCAAGATACAGAAAATTTATATCTTGATGATTGATTTCACATTTTAATTTGTTCATTTAAGATCTTTTTTATATTTATGTTCTGGTATTTACCAGGCCGTGGGATGTGAAACGCTTCGTTTCGAAAGACGACCAACTCAGGACTGTGTAGCCTATCAGGCCCCAGCCGTTGCAGCCGTATTTGGAGATCCTCACATCATCACATTTGACAACTTGCATTATACTTTTAACGGAATGGGTAAGATATTTAATGGGCCAGATTTTACAATTTGATAATTTGACCATTTGCGCCACCTAAACTAAATTGACACGTTTGTAATATTATCCATGGTTTTCATATACGTTTACAATATTTGAAATGATTTATATAAACTAATATCAACTGGTATAAACTGGTATAAAACATTGCTGCCTTTTGTAAGCTGTTGTGATGATTATTTTTACAAATGCAAACTCTATGCTTGTCCTTTTACAATGCCTTGAACTGCGGTTTCACTCGAAGGTAGACATCACTACTGATTAATACCGGGTTGCACGCAACACGGAGCTTGAACTCAAAAACTAATGAATGCAAAGCCGAATCTATTACTTAAGCCACGTATTTCGCAGCCTTGTTAATTAACACGTTGACTGCAGAGGTCTTCGTTTTTCTATGCTGAAACATTTTACTCAAAAAATAGTTTAATAATAGTAATTCTGTGGTTTTGGCAAAAAGTGTTCTTTGGATTCTTTATCTACCTATAGGAATAACTAACTAGTTAGTTTTACTATGCCGCTAAATTGGGGGTAGATTTGAAGTAAATGTGGCACTATCGACAGCAGCACCAAGAAACGAGGGGATGTAGACGACTGCAGTCGAGGTGTTAACTTCCCAAAGGAGAAATTCGCAGTTTCTTCATAATAAATTGTTGAAAACATTTTTTTATTTGATTTTGGTGAATCTTTTTATGGTGATGGAGTTCATGATCTTTACGAACATCCTAAAATACAATAGGCCTTCAAAAAGTGGTTTTATCATAAAAAATTATCAAAGTTTGGGATAATGGGCCGAGTCAAAATTACAAAATTCTATCGCCCCCATTTGGAAAGTTGCTAGATCTGAACAAATATCGGAATGTTTTTTCAACTTGTCTTATATAAAATGCCACATATTCAGTTTATATGAATATTGCCTGTTTGTTTTGCTGTTGTCGTATTTTTTTTAATAAGTTCTTACTATAATGTTAATCAGTATCATCATAAACTTTTTCTAAACAAGTATGTTTATTTATGAATATATAAGTTTCTCTGGTAATCCGGATGTATCTAAATGATTTATAACTGAAATTAAAAATTTACTCTTCCGCTTCAATACCTGATTGATTCTGTTATCCCATTATTAACTCAACTTATTTACGTAATCTTGAAAGTGGGTACATAAGTCATTTTGATTTTCCCTTTTCCCAGGCGAGTTTGTTCTGCTGCGAGGTAATACCGGCCGAGACAAACTAGAAATTCAAGGAAGATTCGAACGAGTGCCGGCTAACGCGTATGGCCCTGTCGAAGCAACTCAACTAACGTCCATTGTCGCTTCCGGTAACACAAGTACAATTATCGAAGTGCGTGTTCGGCCGACACACGCTCAATGGAGATACCGTTTAGATGTGTTTGCCAATAACAAACGCATTTATTTCGACAGACCTTCTCTCAAGTTTCAACACTTCCAAGGTAAGCTAAATATTTACAACGAGAAAAAATTTGAATGATATGATATTGCTATTGTAAGGATTCGTCAAGCCCTAATCGGTTGCCGCCGATCATGGGAGTAGGTTGGGATCAGTGGTGCTAGAGATTTAAAAGATAAAAGATTTTTAAAGATTTAAAATATGTTTTTTATTAAAAAGGATAAACAATAAATGAAAGGAAATTTTGTTTTTGATCTATTCCATAAGTTCTAAATTCAGCTTATTAACCCTTTCGCTGTCGTTCATGGACGACATCTAAGTGTCGTCTATGAACGACATCCGTATTAGGGGCCGTTCAAGTATTACGTAAGCGCTATAGGGGGCAGGAGGGTTGTTGATTTGCTTATTTTGGGTTGACATGGGGGGCAGGGGAGTCTGGATGATGATTACGTCATAGATGGTATTTTTATTTTTTTACATTAATTGCAAAATGTTTACGTAAGCAAGGAAGGTAGGGGGTAAAAGCTTTGCTTACTTTTGCTGACAAGGGGGATAGGGGGGTAAACTAGCTGTAAGTAGAATTCTGTCTTAAGGCAATTAAGGCATCGTGCCTTAAGGCAAATTGCTGGAACTTCCCGTACCAAAAATTATTAATTTTTTAAAAACGATTAACATTTTTGAAAAAAATGTACTTTGAAAAAATAAGATTTTTGAGAAACTATATATATGGACAAAAAATTACTTTTTTTTGAAAAAAAAAATTAAAAAAAAAAAAAAAATTTTTTTAATTTTATTTTTGAAAAAAAATTTTTTTTCTTTATTTTGACATATTGTGGAAGATCTGAACTTTTTTTCAAAGCAATCGTACTGATTTAACTGCATAGGGAAAAAATATAAAGCGCGTAAGCGCCGCGTCGCTGTCTAACGCATAAGCATTGGTACGGAACCCATAGGAATGTTAACAAAATGTATACTTATTGTTAAAATCTCTATAAAATATCTGATAATTTGATGTGCATATGTCTAATGAACATTTTTGACCGCCCAATGGCTCATTTTTTTACTTTTTCCTCCATATCTCCGAAACCGCTAGACCTACCTTTATGAAAATTTTATCGATTCTTCATCTTGTCAATACAAGTGAAATGTTTTTTGAATTATTTAAATCGGACGCTCCGTTCTCTTAAAAACTGAGTTACCGTTTTTGGCACTTTTTGCCCCGTATCTTCGGAACGGCTAGACCTGCCTTCGCCAAAAACTAATCAGCACGTCTCCTTATCAATACGAATCGAATGTTTTTTGAATTATTCAAATCGGTTGATCCGTGTTCCCGAAATCGTCGACGAAAATTTGTATCCGCACATACATACACACACGTACATACATACACACACACATACACACACACACACACACACACACACACATACATCCATTTTTTCTAAGGTATGCCAAAATGTTCAAAAACCTTTGAAACGTAAAGATATATAAAAATTTTCATTTTCGATTTTTTTGCGATTACTATAACTTGCCCTACGGGAAGTTAATAATTGTAATAAATCTGCTTACGTAATACTTGCACAATCCCTTACGTGCTAAGTGTACGGCTTCAAGATTCATTACTATGAATTAAAGTATTGGCAATTCATCATTTTTATAGTAATTTTTAGTTGATTAAAAGCGCAATTCTAATTTTTGCCCAATCCATTCAATAGCACTAATAATGGACACGCTGTTCCGTACAGCAGCGTCACTCGTGCGGTAAACCCTCTCGTACCGAAGGGGTAAATCAAACGCAATAAGAAAAAGCTTATACAAATTTTTGTTTTTTATAATAAATTTATGTATGTTTATATCTAGATTAAAATAATTTTGGAATGCATTCGCAAAAACAGCAATACATTTTTCTCCGGCTAAAACTTTAAAGCACATTTTAATTCATTAGGTTTAACTTTATAATACAGCACTGCTTTTGTGGAATTATCGTTTTTAACTTTCATAGGGTAATTAATTAAAATCGCAAAAAAACAAATGATTTTGTAGGTATCTTTACTTTTAAAGATCTTCTGATCACTTTGGCATAACTTAGAAAAAATTAGATGTATGTTTGTGGACCAGGCAAGTTTGCTTGGGAAAACTTCTAAACCAATTTGGATGGTTCAAAGAACATTCAATTTGTATTTCTAATGCGCAAAAATAATTTGATTGAAAACAGGTTCTTTGGTATCGACTATAAGCCCAATAGAGTGCTAAATCGGCAATTTCTGAACAAAGAATAAGTTTATCATATATGCATATAAATATATCATTTTATATGAAGCTTTCAAAATATGCATGTATTTTATGAATTGAAAAATAAATCAAAGTTTGCAGACCGTACCATTGATAAAAATGTAAAAAAAAAATTACTCGAGACGAAAGTTTTTGAAAAATATTGAAGAGGGTAATCGATGTTTTGTTTAATTGATTTTAGGTGTTACTGTATATACACCAACATACATCTTGAATCAGTCTGAAGTTGTTATAATGTTTGCTTCCGGAGCCGGAGTAGAAGTTGTAGAAAATCAAGGATTTATGACTGCTAGAGTTTATTTACCATGGACATTTATTGTAAGTAAAAGTTCACTTTCTACAGTACTCAAATGAGAAAATAAACAATATACTTTTATTACATATAATACTTTTTTTTCAAATAATAGTACAAGTTAAAAAGACGCTATATTTTTTACATTATCCTAACGGTTATGTATCCAATCACTTGATTATTTTCGCTAGTTTTGATGGTATTTCAATCAAATTATATTATATTTGCCTGGCCTTTTCATTTCATTTGCATTTCTAGTTTTTGTTCTGCTAAACGTCTATTTCATTGCTAAGAATTGACTGTTTATGAATATTATTCTACGTGTTTCAGAATAAAACTGCTGGTCTACTCGGAAATTGGAGTTGGGATATGGCAGACGACTTTGTCAAACCTGATGGAACTTTTGTGCCTGTTAATCTCAACAGTTTTGAATCTGTTCATAAAGATTTCGCACGTCACTGTAAGTAGTAACATCCTTTTAAATAAGCATCTTGAATATGAAATACATTAATCTTAAAGGTTGACTTCAAAAATTATTTGAATATTTGTTATATGTGATACTTCCCAAGTAGTAATTATGATTATTAATAAATTGATCAATCAATATACGTATTTCACTTTTCTTTCTAAATCAAGGGATGCTGGCGGATCGTGAAAATGAACACCTCGGAGCGGCACTCTTCACTCGTGAATTTGGTCGCACAGCCAGTTATTATGCAAATTCCTCATTTATACCAAACTGGGTTAAAGAACCTAAAGATTTTCTTCCATCAAACAGAAGTAGCGACATCAATCGTGCTGAAGATTTATGTGGAGAATCATATCAATGTCGATATGATTACGGTATGACTCTCAACAGAGATATGGCTCATTTTACAAAGAATTATTACGACAGTGCTATAAATATTAAGGATAAGAATAGTAAACGAATAATGACATGTGGTATATTGGAAACTCCACGGTTTGGACGTAAAAGCACTTTCCTTTTCATACCGGGTACAAGAGTATCTTTCGAATGCAATCAAGGATTTATCCTGACGGGAGATCCAAGGAGAATCTGTCTCGATGATGGCTCTTGGGACGTTCCTGTTTATGGATATACTGAATGTTTACGTAAGTTTTTATATTTATATTAAATATTTATAAATTATATATATATATATATATATATATATATATATATATATATACATATAATCTGTTATTATGTGCCGAATAAGATTCTGATTTATAAACAGAAAATTGAAATTATGATCTAATGTCGATACGTTTTTTGATTGAATAGTGATAAACCAAGTGATAATTACTAGCAATTCTTATGCCTCGACCAATATTCATAAACTTTGTAGTTGTTCATTGTTCCATTATTTCATAACATAAATATTCAATTTGAGAAAAATTATAACAATGCATGAAACCAAATTAAATATTGTAGTTAAACATAGTAGTCATATTTTGTATTAATTTCTTTCGAAGATCAGTTTCTAAATTTATATTATATCGCAGGTGAAATATTTTACACTACTCGCTCAGCATGGTTAACTGCCGGAATCATCTTTGCTGTTATGGTACCGATAGTGATATTGTTAGGAGTTTGTATAATATTTTTCCGACGTCGGGCTGCCAAACACGATCATGTATTCGACTTTGCGCCAAGATCTCGATCCAATAGTCGGGCAAATTTGCGCGCTAGCATGAGCAATTTAGCAGCAAAGCCGCAATATAAAGACACTCGCGAATTTGACTCAGACTTTGATCAGGTCGATACCGACTTAAGTTCAGGAAATGGTGGAACACTGCGCAAAATGAGGCAATATGACGATGTTTATCGTACGCATGAACCACTTAAAGGCAAACCCGAAATAGAATTTCCGGAGAAAAAATTAGACTTAAGCGAAGATGAAGTTATGTCTTCGGGCTCTAACGACAATAGAGACTTTAATACAAATCCAACCAATAAGTTTACTTACGGAGAACCAGCACATCAACTCGGTAGAAGTCGTCAAAAATTAACCAAAGATGATAATAATAAGGAATACAATGTAAATAATCCTTCGTCTCTTGGATATAACGTGCCAGACAGCCCCGACAGCCCTGGAAGTCCCGACAGCCCTGACAGCCCAACGTATTCGACAGCGACTAAGTCTTGGGCCCGCGACAATACTGTCGGATACGGGCACAATATTAATTCTCCAACTCATACTGCACACTACTCTCCAACATTTAACACAATAAATCAAGATGTTGGTTTACCTCGCTCAAATAGTCGAAGTACCGAAGTCTAACACTTTCACTTCATTCAATCTTTTTCACTTAGGTAAATTCTATTTTGTATTATATAAAAGTAAAGTTATAATACATTTAATCTATTTTTTAATTAGCATTAATGTTTCAAATCGTCATATTTAGTTAATTTAGTATGTTTATTTAGTTCAATATTATATATATCTGAAGATATCACATCGGTACTATGACAATGCAGTTACCAATTGGATTCTTGAATTTAATTTTTAAAGGTAAAACGCATTTCGTTATATTTTTTGTGTTAATCGTATAAACTATTGTTCAATAATTGATAAGTTTACCAACAATATATCTTAACTTAAGTTATGTTCAAAATTTTAATTTAAATTATAACCCTTTAATTATAACTATAAAATTCAAACTAAAATTCACATTCCAAAATTAATTGAAAAATCAAAATGTTTCCGACAAAATGTAGATAATTTATTAAATATTGTTTTAAAATAATTATTGAATATTTTTTATTACAGCTTGTAAGAATTACTTTTGTCACACGTGATTTTCGTTTTCACTGTAAAATAACGTACCTGCGATATTTTTTTTTTTTTAATAATAAATATACGTTTATGTTTAAACAAAGCGTGCGTATTTAACTTCTATTTTATAATCGACATTATAAATCATAGTAAGTGATCAATAATGAATCCTTTCAGGTTTTTAAAAACCAATGAAAATGTTTAAAAGCATTGTCTATAATTCCTATATGAATGTTTGATACTCCGCATTACGTACTTAATTCGTTCCGAGAGAAAGTTCGTTATGCAAAAAGTTCGCTATGCAAAACGCGCTTTTCCAAGCAAATGCAAGAAAATAAAAAAAATTCGTTTTGTAGTTTCAAATATGGTCATTTACTTACATTACTAATTTACGAAATAAGTTATTATCAGAGTGGTACTGCTTTCTTTTTTGCCTATTTAGCTCCTAAATTTTGAAGAAACTGTCGATAGTTGTTGCACCCTTGGTTATATTAAAAAAAAAGTCGCAAATATAATATCAAATATAAATATAGTTTTATAATAACTAATTTGTTATTACAGGTGAGCAAGAGTATTCATCTCGCAATGCCGGTATAACAACTGGAATCGTATTCGCTGTACTATTGCCATTATTATTAGCAATTCTATGTGCTGCCTATCAAATGTTAAGAAGAAGGGCTAAATTAAATAGAGAAGATGATGCATTTCCAAAATCACATAACAATAGATTATAGATGTTAATACGATAAAATTAAGATCAATAAGAAAGTTTATATTAGGGCATATTTAATCGATATGTCAATCTAAGTTTTCATATTTGTATTATAGTTGTATTTAAAATAATAATAATATTATAAATAATCAATCAGTTTCCATGAAGTTTCTACAATCAATTATTATAATAATAAGATTTTAATAGCAAGAGTATGTAAGAGTAAGTATGAGGGCTAAAGTCAAAATGTACTGTTATATGTATCTGACTTAAAATATTTTATGCAGATTCGATGCAATTAATTAATCCGTGCAATTCCATTTACCCATTAATACCATGCAATATTCAAAATTTGTCTCAAAAATTCCCTAAATTTCTCAAAATTATCCTCATAGTCGTTTTGATAACTTCATAAAGTATTATTTTTGATATTTAAAGCCATTTAAATATAAAAAATTTTATTCATAATTATGTTCAAAATAACTGCTAATTGTAGATATTTTTTGCTCTAATGATGTAAATTATTAATAAGATAAATAAATTTATAGTATAAGCTATTTTCACAATTAGTCACATGTATATTTATACTATTTCAATCTTAATATGTTAAAAGTAATAAAAATGTCATTTTTGAAACTACAAGAATTCTCAAAGTCAATTATTCAAAATTTCTAATCCGATCATAATCCCAAATCATGCGCATAAATATATATTAATTATTATTAAATATTTAGTTAATTTATACCGTATTATAATTTATATAAATGATTTTTTTATTGTAATACAAATATTAATAATATACTTATATTGGTTTGTTTATATTGAGTATTTACGCACTATATTTGCCAATACATTATGCAGTTCATGAAAGGGACGTATTGTAAAATATTTGTTAAAAACCGTTTTGTTTTAAATAACGAAAACATTTACTCACTCGATCGCAAAATCTGGTATTAATAAAAATCATTCATTTTTGGCTATATTAGAAAGTAACAAAAAGAATATTTATTTGTCTAATTCAGTATTTCCCTTTTTTAAGACGCACTTTAAAAGTTCTTTTAGTTATAAAACTATACTCATAAAAAATGTGAAGAATAATATTTATCTCTACTTTTTTCAAGAATTAGTTTTTTTTTGGTAAATTTCCAACCAATTTCTAACAATGCATTTACATATCCCAAGACTTGAAGTCGAGCTAGCAGTATTTCTAAATTGCCATTAAAAACATTGGTGCAATTAGTTTATCAATATTGAGTTGAGATAATATATTTTAGATTGGAAGAAGATAAGTAATTAAAAATTGATTTAATAATGATTGGCAATATTAATCAAGACATCCAATTTCCTTCAAAATAGAATAGGATAGGAGCAGTAATATTAAGGTCTCGTGTATAAGGTTGTTCGGAAAGTCACTTCGTTTTTTTTTTACCACCAGAATTTAACTATATTTTTTGAACCTAACATCACACCTAAGCCCTATAATTACTATATGATTTGAAAACTTATATTTTAAGGCTCGTGTGTAAAAAATTCTAATCAATTACATGCAGTAGTTACTGGATGATGCCACTTTGAATATGGAAAAAATTAAGCGGCATTTTCGACATATTTTACTCTTTTGCTATAGAAAATTTAAAAAAAATTGTTTAAGTCAAAATGAAATTGGTCGATATGTACGGAAATGACGTGTCGATAGTACGACAGTGCCAAAATTGTTATGCACCAAGACCAAGAACTACGGTTGAAGCTGATCAAGACGCGAGAAAGGCATTAGTTGATGCAAACCGACGAATAACAATATATGAGATCCCATTGAGTGAAAACTCATATTTTAACTGTTCATGAATACACAAAAAGTCTGAGATTTTCCTCGAAACTCAATGCATGGTTTCATAAAAAGGAACGTGTGTCGTCGCACTGGCGTCCACGATTCGCCTCTGAGAAGTCTTGAAAATTATCAGGATTTGAAGCGAATTGTCACTATGAATTTCAAATGGGATGTAAAGAATACAATACACCCAATTGCCCATGAAACAAAAAAAACCTGCTCAAAACAGATGCAAAGCTGAAATTTTCCAGAAAAAGGTGATGCAGCCTGTTTGGTAAGATATTAAAAGAGTTGTTAATTTTTCAGCCTTTTCAGAATAACATAACGGTTAATTCGGGTGCCTTATGTCAGCAGTTGGATAAACTAAATAATATACTTCAATAGAAAAGGTCAGAATTAACCCACAAGCAAGGTATAGTCCTGTATCAAGACAACGCAATACCTCTCATAAGTTTGGTCAATCACCAAAAGCTTTTGAAGCTTGAATGGGGCCCAATGACACATTCATCATATTTTCCAGACCTGCCATCATCGGATCATCATTTCTTCCGACCACTAAAAAAAATTTTTAAGCGGTAAAACCTTTACCTCAAATCAGCCTGTCAAAAAGCACTTTGATCAGTTTTTTGCCAATAACGACCAAAAAACTTATGATTTCGGAATTATGCTAATACCAGAAATATGACAAAAGATGTTCGATCAAAACTGCCAATACATAATTTATTAAAGTTATTGTTTATTGTACGAAAATTACGTGCCAAAATATCTATAAAAAACGAAGTTACTTTCCGAACAACCCAATTGGTCTAGTAAGTGTTATAAAAGTAATAAATTATGGACTCCTCACTAATTTGTGTTTTGTAGCGAAAAGTAAACCTAAAATATTTTTTTTTGATAGTAAGTATTCATTCAAAACATTCTGGAACTAGTCACATTTCATCACTAAGCTTTCTAGCAAGAACAATATACATAGATATTACAATAAATGAGATAACAAGAAAGTAAATGAGAACAAAATTAAATTTTTAAAGCTATATTACTCTTTTTATTTTATTTTTTTTTCATTTTTCAATACATGTAAATCCAACAATTTAATCCCTTAAATGATAATGACTTCATCTGAAGCCACAAACATCTTGCCATTATAATTCACAAAATATTGAAAAAAAAAACATGTTACAGGTATTATATTTAAATCATAGAAAAGGTGAATTATTAGATAATGATGTATAATTCAATATGATTCGCAGGTAAATAACGATTTTTTCTCAATTTTATCATTCTACGTTGTTGTTAAAGTTAGAAAGCAGTTATTTAAATATTGAGATTTCTTCTAATACTTCTAATATATTTGTATTTTGTTCTCTATGAAAAACGTATTGATGGAATGTAAATAGTTCATGTTTGGTCCACTATATGGACTTCCTATTGGAGTTACACACACACACGCGCGCACACACACACACACACACACACACACACTATATATATATATATATATATATATATATATATATATATATATATATCATAAAGTATATGGTTAAGGCAATACCTTAAATAAATATATTGTATTGTCATTTTGTTAATCTTACAAGTGGGGAACTCTGAACACCGACGTATTAAAAATATTGGCAAGCTTCAAAACTTATGACCACTGTTTAGAACAACCTAACGTTTCAGAATCTATCTGAAATTTGAAATAAGTTTTCACATATTTGTAGAATTCATAATTCATACATCTTGAACTTCATATATATAATATTCAGAATGCATGTTTCAAATATTTTAATATAAATATTAATCTTTCAAAAGCTATTTGAAATTTTTAACCATATTAAAATCAAAATTATGTGCAAAAACGAGAATGTCCAACTCAAACAAAAATGCTCGACAACAAAAAAACTAACTCGCTTAAAATAATAAAATGCTTATTATTGTGCATCTAAATTCTACTACAAAGACAATCAGCATTTTGAATAAAATGTTCCTTGATAAGCAATTTGTCACACTGTTGCAAAATATATGAATAAAGATAACTATGTTAATATACTTACATTTTAATGAATTTGTTTTTAATAATGGTAAATATTTTTTAAGTGCATCATATGCATAAATAAAGCATTTAAAAATTACATCAAATACTTTACCATAATGAAGAAGTTGCAAAATCTAATATGAAAAAATATAATATTTGTTTAAGAAAACTGAGTATTATAATTATTTGTTTCCGTTATACTAAGGATACTTGAGAATATAAAAAAATAATTACTCAATCAAATCTCGGTGTTATAGAAAAGTATTGCAACTGAACCATTTAATAAATGAAAAAGATACTATTACAATACTTATATGTTGTAACCTACTTTATTTGTGAAGATCAGATAAACTTGTATCTTACTTTACTTAATTTTATTCTAATTGCAAATAACTGATGGCAGGAATGATTTTTTCTAAAATTAAATTTATTTGCAAGATATTCTATAAATGACAACGTTTAATAATGTATTAAACAAATGGTAAGCTGAACAATTCAGTTGCCAAAGTGAGTTTAAATATTATTGATCACATTTTATTGAATCTTAAATTTAGTTCGATTTATTTAGACTATGTTTGACAAGAGCCTAAATTATATTTATGTTATTTCAAAATTATTTGTTCAAATATATGCAAGTATGCTTATATAAAGTGTTTCTCATATAAATATAAATATATGTAAGCAAATATTTCAGGTAAATGTACAAAATATGTAATTATATGAGTACATGTGTAAAAAAATAACAAATAATTTACCTTTAAAAGAAATTCTTACACTAGTGATTAGCACGATGAGACCAGTTTGAGAAATCATATGATAGTTGAAAATAAAAATGAAAAAAATATGACTTATTTTCATTCCTAGTATTCCTTTCATTTCTAATATTCCATTCAAGTAAAAATCATGACTGGCTGCAAGTGCTCATTTTCTTAACAGATATGCATGACGTCAGCCTTCTCCATTTTCTCTTTGGCACAGAATTAGTTTTCTCTTCAGAATAATTTTGCATCCTCTCCTCATGCATTTCATGTTCGCTGAAATAATTTCTAAAATCCCGGCTTTGGTAATGATAGTTTTGTAAATATGGAAGTACAGTACTGTTTCTTATACCATCACCTTTAAGGGGAGGAACGGGAACAGGACTTTCTAATCTTGGATGAGCACACAGCATCCAAGGGTGATTGCGAATTTCAGGAATTGAAATTCTATCTTTTGGATTTATTTGTAACATACATTGAATAAGATCAGATAAATTTTTTTCTAAACTTTCAGGTACCTTCCAGTCTCCTTTCCCAATATTCTCAAATAGCCTATAAATATTATCACCATCGAATGGATATTGACCCGTAGTAATATTAAATAATGTAACACCACTACTCCAAATATCTACTTTAAAACCAGAAAATGTTACTTGACCATTTGCAATTTCCGGTGGCTGAAATGCCGGTGATCCTTGACCAGTATGACATGTATCATCAAGTGCAAACAGATCTAACGATTGAGCCACACCAAAATCTGATATTTTAAGGGTTTCATCATTGGTCAAAAGTAAATTACCTGGTTTTATATCTTTATGCACTACACCCCTACTATGCAAATATTCTAATCCATTTATAAGCTGTGTAAAGTAATTATGTGCTTGAAATATAGGCAGCTTTTTACTAGGAACTGCATCCAACATTTCTTGTAAACCTCCTACACAATACTCAAGAACCAAATACATCTTCTGTTTCTCTTCATTACACAAAACATCTATTAGTTCTATCACATTTTTATGTTTTAGCCTGCGCAATAATTCTATTTCCCTTCTAACATTTTGTTCACCATTAGGAATGCGAATTAATTTACGCTTTTTCAAAATTTTTACAGCTCTACGACACAAGGTTTCAGAATCCATTACTTCCTTTACTTTGCCATAAGATCCCTCTCCTAAAACATCACCCATGACATACTTTCCTATTATTTTGCAAGACTTTTGTTTGCTTTCATAAATTATGTCTTTGCTATCAACACGATTAAAAAAGAAGTTCATGGGATCTTGATCTAATTTGTCGATCTCCTCATCGTCTAGCCATGTAACTTGAGGCTTTTCAAGAATACTGTTTGATGATGTATTATTGTCTAATATTATTCCATCTATACAAATAAAGCCTTCTTCACACATAATATCATTATTTTTAATTACACAAGAATGGGATTCCATTTTGACAATCAAACACCATTCAAATGTGTCCTATCATTAGGTAGCAACAGATAGTTATGGTACTTAAATCATATAAAAGAAATCATAAAGACGTTGAGCTGACCACGAAGCATCCCACCTACAAACATTAAACTCAATTAAAATGTATTATCATTTAGTATTTCAAAAGAAAATTAGCAATAACAAGGTACTAATGAAGAGAACTAACTTAAATTTTTCCCATCTCTTTTGATGTAAAGCCATCGTTATAACAATAATCCATATTAACAAATATTGAATTAATAAATAATAAATTGTACAATGAGACTTAATCAATCAATTCACTTCCATGCAGCTTTACATAAAATCAATTAAAAAATAATAGATATTAACGTAGAATGTGTCTATTTTTTATGCAGCAAACTTGTTAGACCGCGGGCACACACAATCGTTTGCACAATGTGTAGATGCGCCAGAGAGAAAAGGATGCCAATTGTAAACTCATAGACACACAGAGATAACCTTTAAATTTAGAGCGCTGACACACAGTCAAATTCGAAACAAGCCGGAACGAATAAATCAAATTCGAAACCACAACGAATACGATTTTTCTTGATTCGATCTAATATTAAGTCGTTTCAAATTTCAGATCAAAATAAATAGAATCTGATTCCAATAGTAAAAAAGCATCCGAACCATATAATTTCTAATTACAATCAAAACATGTAGTTTGCCAATAAAATTCGATTAGTGTGCATTAGGATCAGGATTAGGTATTATGGACTGCTTCAAATAAATCCGCTATAAAATTTTAATACTAAATATTGCCAATAATTGATGTCTTACTTTTATTTTGATCATGTGGTTTATTATGAGTTTATACGATTTGTAGATCTTTACTTTCTTGACCTATTTTGGAAGATGAATATGCTACTATGATACTACGGATACTATACCATACTACGGATACCATAGATAAAAGAAGAGTATGGATACTACTCATGATAAGTCAGTCCGAAAACAAGTTTACCCCAAATTAAGCTCACTGGTACTTTATAAAACCAGAAAAATACGAATATGATTATTATAAGATATGGCATTACGAAAAAGACAATGTAAATCATCATTAAGTGATTATGCAAGTAATAAAATATTTACAGTAATATAATAGTATTAATACATATTAGTGGATTATTAACCGAAAAGAATTTATGCCAGTAAATTAATAGTTGTGAAGTTTGTAAAGGTCCATCGAAAACAAATGAAGTAACTATACTATTTATTATTAATTATCTCTGTGCTTCTCTGGCTCACGAAACAAGTTGTGTAATTTTTTTATATGTCCTATAATCGAGTGCAGTTGTTGTGCGTGTTAGCATTTTTTTGAATATTCGTTTTTGTGTAAGAAAAATTATTCAACAACATGTCTGCATTGAATCTGGTGAAAGATGAGGTTAAAGAATGCCCCTTGTGTTCAGAAATACTTGAAGGGGACGATGTAAATTTTTTTCCTTGTGCCTGTTTGCTCCAGGTTTGTCGATTCTGTTGGCACCGACTTAGGACAGATGGTATCGGATGCCCAGCATGTTGGAATGTCTATTCTGAAGTCCCTGCAGAATTTTCACCTGTAAGTCAAGAAGAAAAGGCGGCTCTCAAAGCAAAAAAACGATACCTGGACCAGCAACGTAAGCAGAAGATATATGAGAATAAAAGACACCTAACCAATATGAGAATATTACAAAAAAATTTGGTTGTTGTTGTTGGCCTGCCCTTGAGATTGGCCGATTCTAAAGTCTTAAAAAAGGACGAATTCTTTGGCAAGTTTGGTAGGGTGCAGAAGGTCATAGTTAATCAAACTACATCATATGCTGGACCACAGGGGCCATCAGCTACTGCATATGTCACTTATTTGAAAAGCATTGATGCACTGCGAGCTATTAAATTAACTAATAATATTTTAATTGATGGTAGACGATTAAAAGCAAGACTAGGTTTCACTAAATACTGCAGCCAATTTATAAAAAACATAGCTTGCAGAAAACAAGGCTGCATTTATCTTCATAAGCTAGATACCGAAGCCAGTTTCACAAAAGAAGATATACACCAAGGAAGGCATCAAGAGTATGAAAGAAAATTGTATGCGCTATCATTAGAAAAATCGTGTAATAAATCTGATCGCTGCGCATCTGCAGTAGTCAGTAATGATTCGGATTTTTACCAAACACAGTTAGTCTCTGATAACGTCTTCGTAGTGCCGCCACCTTTAGTATCTTCGCAGAGTAAAGAAGTATGGCCCAGCTCGAATACAAATATTAGTTGTAAGTTAGGAAAGTTTCAGAATGGGAAAAAACAGCTGACACAATGCAATTCTTCAAAGACCAATAATTCTGAACTTTCTGAACAATTTTCTTTTAATAATTCTTTACAGAGTGGAAGCAGTGGAGATAGAACTCCTGAATCTTGCCGTCACAGTAACGATTATAAATCTTTTCCCAGCTTAACATTCCAAAAAATTGATACATGGGTTAGAAATGAAAGACTATATAAAGAAGAGCTTAGCCAGAAGGTAGAAAGCGGTAATTTTTCGGACCACTCCGAAATATCCAATATTGAAGATAAGCTCCATTGCTCTACACCATTATGTGATGAATATTTAAATACTGATAGGCATGACACTAATTCTGTACAAAACAAATGCTTGAATGATGATTCCTTGTGTGAAAAGTCATCATTAACATATAACAATTCCATAAACATTGCAGTAAAAGATTTAAATCATACTTCAGTATCTCATGATAGTATTATATATACAAAATGTACGATGAGCACTAATTCAAATTTTATTGAGTGTTCAGACAATACAATCGACTCTTCAAATGACTACTGGCAGTCAGAATTGAAATTTTTAAATCCAATGAACCAAAGATTACACAAATTGAACTCGTCAAGAATCGTTGATTCCAAATTGTTGATTAGAAATGAGGTAAGATTAAATAAACAGCATAATATTCCATCTGATGTAGGAGACCATCCTTCATTAGACGAGAAGTTATACAAGTCAAAACCAATTACCAACGATGTATCCCGTTTTTTAATGGATTGTTTAACGGAAAAAAATCTGGAAAATACTAATGCACAAGAGTTATTTATTGTAAAAAATGGTTGTGGTGAACCTTCTGATCTTAATTTTAATCGCTTCTCATCATCAGATGATGATTTAGGTTTTGATCCATTTGAAGAGACCCAGAAAGCATTTGCATCGATGGATTTGGAAGAGGTTCTTAAACAAAGCGCTAAAGCAGATGGACCTTCTTCGTCACAACAGCAACTGTATATAAACTGTAGTATAAATATGTCAACTGATTGGGCAAAGTTAGACCCAGCCATAGTGAGTTCTTCTTGGACGCCTGGGCATAACTTTGAGAATAGATATATGAGCCAACTTCGAACACATACGCATGATTTAAACTCAATTAACTGTTTAAATGTTGCCCACCCATCAAATGATCAGGTTATCCAATTTGGTTATAAGAAAAATCCTGCTAGGGAGCCGCCTCAGTATTTAAATACGAGTTCTTATGATAAAAATACTGATTTGCGTAATACAGATCTTAATAATAATAATAAAACTAGGGTTCTGCCTATTCCGACGCAAAGTGAGTGGGACGAGTCAGAGCGGGCATATTACGCCACTGCACCATGGAATCGTAATAGAAATAACTTTAAGATATGGGAACCCCTAATATCTCAGAAGAGCACAGCTGATGGAACCAATGGCAGTGAAGTCCATATTGAATAATTTTAATGTAGCTGATATAATTTATGATATTAGTTTTGTTTATATAATTGAAAAAAAGATAGTTAAGAAATATATTCGTGTTTATACATATATTGAATTGAGACATATTCTTGAAATGTTAATTTGCATCCAAATCGTCAAAGTAAAAGAACAATAAATAATAATCTATTTATTTAGTACGTTTCGGTACTATACTATGTTAAACGGTATGTGTGTCATCATTCAGCAATTTTATTTTAAACAATATCACACCAGCAAAAAAACTTACAAATATATATGTATATATATAATATTCAACGTCGTATATATATATATATATATATATATATATATATATATATAAATATATATATATATATATATATATATATATATATTATAGCTTAGAACAAAGAATCCAAAAAGTATTAAAAAACAATAAAGTTTTTTTAATAAACTACCTTGATAAGATTTAAGCAAACAATATGATTAAGAAAAGAAGATGGATTTTTTAATTAATAAAATTGTTAAAAAAATAATGTACAGAAATATGATAATATCATCAAAATGAAAATGAACAGAATATTAAAAATGTTTAAAAATTAGACAGCTTTGGAAAGTTTTGAGAAAAAGTTACTGAAAAAATTAAATTAATTACCTGTATGTTTAAATATACACTAACACTTCTTCACTAAAAAGATTTTATCAAAAAATTAATTTATAAGTTTCTTTTCTTTTTTTCGAATTTTGTAAATCAAAATTTCTATGAATTATGTATTTTTTAAGTTCTTCGTTATTTGAGACTCAAACAATTGAAATTGAATTATAAAAATTCATGAAAGTTTGGAATGATAGTCCGCGCTTTTAGGACACAATCTGAAAAGAACGATCCTTTAAAAAATTATAAAAAAAATCAAAACTTTTTAAGACATAACCAGAAATTTTATTTTAGTATTAGCGTTTATTTGCATGACTGTAGATTTAGAAAATATACCCAGTTTCAAAAAATTTAATGTTTCTTCGAAAGTGCTGGGTTATTTACAGCAATATCTATATTTTATAAATATCTAATTTTGATACAGATGTTTTCAAAATTTATTCATTCATACTAATGAACAATATCATATGTCTACATCGTAACAAAATTTATTGAAGTGGTATTTTTATGGAAATATGTATATGCATGTATATACAAATATAATATTTGTAATATTTTAATGATGTTGGGTGATAACTAAAGTCATACGATATGCAATTCAATTAAAAACATAAATAATATATTTAATTAGATAAAGGTATATTGACACAGAATAGATTATTTGATTTATATTCTACATTTTCAGATATCTTTTGAAATGATAGTTAAAAATTTAAGAGCATCCGATGTCAAAACTATTGATGCTCTATAATGTGTTTGTTATTTAGCAGAACATGAATGACTTGTACCCAGACATCATTTGACCAAACTATCATACTACAATAAAATATATCTGTTAATTTGGTGCGAAATAAAAAAATTAAAGTGTCGTAAATAATTATGTAAATATTTCTTGAAATATGAACCCATTGGAATGGCATTGAAAATTATTAATGTAAAAATAATTTTCAAAATTTTACCTTATTTTATTTTTTGGTTATAGTATCATTGTTAATTAAATTTGAAAAAATAAAAAATATTTAAACTTATTTATTGTGTTTCTTTTGGTATTAACTAACTAGTGAATAATGACACATATTTAGTGCCGAAACGCATGTGCTTGGTAATGAATTGCTCATATTAACTTCCCGAAGAAGAAGTTTATGTTTTCATAAAAAAATCCGATTCGCTAATTTTATGATTTCTCGACGTTTCAAGCCATTCTGAATCGAATGAGACCAAATTTAGAAAAAGTATGTTTGTGTATGTGTGTGAACAAATTTTTTGTCGTAAATCGACGTTTTCTCAAAAACGGCTGGATCGATTTTTGGAAAATCTTGGAAATATTAGCGAAGAGCAGGGCAAGAGTATCCACCAAAATATCAGGACTTTGGATGAGAGATATCAAGGAAGGTGGGACATCCACATGATGCCTGCAATTGCTGGAGCTTGAAATCAGCCAGACCTTGCCCATGCTCGAAAATCACAAAAAAAGATTTTTGAAGGCATAAAATGAAAATATTATATTTTTTATTGTAATTTGAAGAATTAGCATATTGTTATATCTCAAAAACTAGAACTATTAGCAAATTTCTGTTACTGTATTTGGAATTGCTTGAAAACTTTTATAAGATCTCAGGAAAAAAATTTAGTGTCGCGCAGTGTAATTAAGAAAATTTCTGGATTTCATTCTAGAAAATGAAGATAACGAAAATAATTCTTAAGTACAGTAGTAGTTGCATAAGTTAAAATTGAAAAATAGTTCATTGTATATAACATAAGTAAATTTTATTAACATCATGCTAATGTAAAGTAATTTTAGACTTTCAGGTCACAAATCTATTCCCGATGTATTCGACTTTTTTATAAATATATAATAATAAATTCAAAATAAAAACTACATTTTACTTTAAATTATATAAAAACGCAAAAAATAATTTTATACTGGTTTTATACAAGTTTCAGCACCAACAGTATTATGCTACAATTTTGTTTTCAATTCTTAAATAAGAATAAATCTATCGATTGATAAGTCAAAACTATTTGAATAATGGCTTTTCATTCATTATTGGTTAATATACGAGTATAGTGTTATCATATGGTGTGTTACCTTTCTCTGTAAAGTTTTAGAAAATTCAAGGGCAACAGACCAATTTTCTACACTACTTCGCGGTATCTTTTTAATTCTTCAAACGTTTTGGTGTGTATTTAAAAGACCTGTGTGGTGGCTTTAGACTAAAATGCTTTAAAAGTTGCATAGATAGTTGAGGATATTATAATGGAAAACCAATAACATAATTAAATTGAAATTTTTTATCTTTTTGGATAAAACCAAACTATTTTTTTTATTGATTTGCAACTTGACAAAATTATTTTCATGGACGGAGTTTGGCCCTTCAGCAAACCGATAGATATAATAGGTACGGCATATATTTCATTAATGGCCGCATTCTCTACTTTTCGAACCAGGACAGAAATTGACCTTCTCATTTTGATTTTTTAAACCGATGTATTTTATTGATTAACTTCTTGATATAGTTTTTTGTTTTGCTTTTTCTAAGATGTAATTCTTGTGAAATCGTGAGGTATTTTCCTAATAACTCAACAATATTCAAACAGTTTACTCAGAAGCTTAAATCTTTGTTATCTGTACTTTCATTCTGTCTACAAAATTCTAAATTACGCGTTGAACGTGAGATTCAAATTAAAGAGACGATTATCAAGAATACTTTTTTTCATAAAAGACTTGCTATTCAAAAAGTGTTCAATGTGGCTGCATCTTTTTATACGAAATACAGGAACCAAATGATTTTTTTGGTTTATGTAAATGTTTTTGTGCATCTAGATCTACTATATGTTTCTGGTCGTCATAGCCCTGCATCTAAGCCGGAATTGCGAATAACAATCACGGTTAATACATGGTTAAGTTAGTCATGTAGACTTAAGTTTATAGATTTTAATTGTTTTACTTTGGATTTTAAGTGGAACTTGGCCGCAGAACTTGGGCCGGAACCCCTTTTGGTCGGAAACCCATTTTGCAATTCTTGCTACCTTATAATTATGCCTCCGATTGACAGCATTGATCAGTTTAATCAAAGATCAAACTAAATCAAATCGTTTTTACCCAATGAACTACAAAATATAACAAAAGCTGCTAGCACAGACTAAATTTTTTTATGCCCACTATATATTGCATATGTTATAGGAATTATCCCAAATGAAGATAAAGTCATCAAAATTAAAAATACAATTCATTCAACAAAACAACAGCGTATTCTTAAGCATATATAAAAATAACAAAATATATGTACGAATACGAAAACATCTCACCGCATTTAAAATAATGAAAATGTATTTTGAAATTTCTGTAATATTTGCACATGTGATCACCAAAGTCAGATCTAACATACATTAAAATATATACACAAACAATATATTACATATATATATATATATATATATATATATATATATATATATATGCCAAATTACAAGATGTTAATGAGTTTAATAAATATAAGATCAGAATTGGTAAGATATTGTTTGGAATAAACCAATGATTTCAATTATTTATATTAACTACATTTGACTGAATAAATTTAATATTATATATTGATAAATATTTATAATAAGACTTAGGTTGAAATATATAAAAATTTCTAGAAAAAGTGACAAAAAAAACAAATTTAAATTCTAAACTAGTAGGGTGTATGGCATCGTGCCTTAAGGCAAATTGCTTGAACTACCCGTACCGTAACAAAATGTTCGAGGGATATTGAATGTTTTCAGATAGATTATTATAAATATTGTAACATTGTCTAATATTTATAAGAATTATATAAACTGAAATGCAAAGTTGAAATTATTTGTTTGAAGTATATTAGAACTTTAGTCAGAATTGAGAATAAAATTTGAATTATTTACGAAAAAAAAAATTTTTAAAAAGAAAATCGAAAAAAAAAATTTGAAACAATTTTTTTTCCAAAATTAATTATTTTGTTAAAGTAAGCAGAAAGTTCTTTGAATCATTTAAATCGGATGCTTAGTTCCCACAAAAACTGCCATTTTTTGCACATTTAGCTCTGTATCTTCGAAATGGCTAAGCCTGTCTTTGCTAAAAACTAATAACCACTTCTCCCAATCATTACTAATTGAATGTTTTTAGATCATTCAAATTGGATGATCTCCGTTCTCTCAAAAACTCAATTTCTATTTTCTGCACTCTTTGCTTTTTATCTCCGTAACTGCTGGACCTGCCTTTGCCAAAAACTAATCAGCCTTTCTCCCTATCGATAAGAATCGAATGTTTTTTGAAACATTGAAATCGGTTGATCCGTGCGCCCGAAAACGTGACTGGAAATTTGTATCCATACATACATACACACACACACGCACACACATCCATTTTTTCTGGGGTATACTAAAATGTTCAGAAACCTTCAAAACGTCGAGAAATGCAAAAATTTTCAATTTCGATTTTTGGACGATTACAATAACTTACCCTACGGAAAGTTAATAATCAATTACCATTAACTATTTATTATTTTAAATAATAATACTTGAAATATTTTAAAATTATGTATATAAAAATTGGTAAATTTATAATGGATGAATCATTAAACGCATAATTTGCTTTGGAATTTAAAACAGATATTTTTAACTGGGTGTATATCTTCTAATTGTTATTATACTTTAAATCTATACTACAGCATTGTTTTTACTGTTATTTCATTTGTTAAATATATCATTCAAATACATTAAAAGAATGCTGGCGCATTGTTTATAAAAATGTTATGGTCTAATAGTCGATTGATATAACATGTTCATTGTTCAAGTAGAATTAAAGTAGTCTTGTTTATTACACATAGTATTTATATCATGTGATGTATCAGGTGTTCTCAAAACATTATATATCACAAGAGTGATGTCACTATTAAAAACATGACATGTCACTATCAGATAAATGCTAATACATCGAATAAATTTAAGGAAACACTTTGGTTTCCTTGTAGGAATGCTACGAAGTTACAAAAACTAATACCAACAGCTTACAGAACTATAATAAAGGCTAACATCTTATAAAGAGTCTCAGTTAAGAGAAAAATTGTTCAAAGAAAAATGTATAGAATTCGAAAAGTACGTTCTAGTACGAGTATTTTTTGTATAATTTACGGTTCTAATTATAAGAATAATTGACATAATATGAAGATAAACACAATTATGCAATAGTAATGGGGGAACGGCTAGTAAATAGAATATAGCAATTCTGCAGAGATTCAAGAACAAAATTTCAAAACAGATCGTAAACGCCCCGAACTGTCTACTTAACTGGCTATTACTTGAGGACTTGCATATACTTTCTATCGAATACATATGAGATAAACCAGTTTTTCACCAGATACAAGTCTCGGCTAAGCCAACATCCGAATCAAGAAGCTCAAATATTTGCTACCTAAGCAACTAAAGGGAAAAAATTGTAGTGATTGATTACATGCAATTAATTAAAAATTTAATGCAATAATAATACGAAGAGCTATCAAAGGATTGTTATCCTTCACACACCATCTTTTGTAATTGTCTACAATTGTAGCTTAATGTACTTATTGTATATAAAACAAAAAGTAAAGTTTGGTCTGACCACTCCTCAAAACATGTGAGGAATTGGTAACCAGTGCGAATACGTTGAGTTTTTTGTTGAAAAATAATGCTAAAGTATATTAAAAATGATATTTGTATATGCCGTTAGATGTCAGCAAAAAATGAACTCTGGCTCTAAGGTATTTCCCGTTTTACAAAACCCAGAATTAACTATGAAGCATCTATTTCATTTAAATGATGACAAAATCGAATAAAATAATTTAAGAATAAATAGTAAATACTAGTATGTGAACTAATTAAAGATAATTTAAGAATTTTTCAAAAAATAGCTATTTTTGCGGCACGGTTTAACTGAGTTTAGTTTGATTTGCGATGGTTCACTCTGGTTACCAACAAAAGTTTTTATAAATGACTAAATGAACTTTTCATCAAAATTGTTTTTATTATAAAAAATGCAATTTTTAAAAAATAAAATTACAATTGAAAACACAATTTATGGATAAACAATGTACATAGTATGTACTACATAGTATAGTATGTACTACATACTATGACAATTTCTAACAAAAACATAGTATCAAAATAATTTTAATAACTTTAAGTAATATAATGTAATTTAAAATAAAACATTAATTTAATTACATGTGAATTATCTTATAAAATATAATTCAGTATTGTTGGTTTTATTCTGCAAGTCTTGAAATGTGTTAAAATGAATAGGTTCGAGTAGTAGCATACAGCTATAATAAGCGTTCAAAAAAGTTTAGTATAAAGATAATTTTAACTTCCTATAGGGTAAGTTATAGTAATCGCAAAAAATCGACAACAAATTTTTTTATATAATGTTACATTTCAAATTCTCTGAACATTTTGGCATACCTCATTGTTAGTAAAAATTGATGTATGTATGTGTGTGCGTGTGTGTTTGTATGTGTGTGCGGATACCATTTTCGTCGATGATTTCGAGAACACTGATCAACCGATTTGAATGATTCATAAAACATTCAGTTCCCATTGACGGGAAAACGTACTGATTAGTTTTTGGCCGAGGCGGGACTAGCAGTTTCGAAGATACGGGTCAAAAAGTGCCAAAAATGGTAATTCAGTTTTTGAGACAACGGAGCGTCTGGTTTTAATGATTCAAAAAACATTTTACTTGTATTGAATAAACAACTGGTAAAATTTTTGAAAAGGCGGGTCTATCGGTTTCGGAAATACAATGAAAAAGGAAAAAAAGGCATTTGGCGGTCATAAATTATTATTAGACATATCATGAGATATTTCATAGAGATTTTGTTTGCATTTATATGGTTTCTGTACCAAGATTTATAATGTTTAACCGTTAGACGACGGCGCGGCGTTTACGCGCTTCGATGTATCGTCTCTAAAACAGCTACGCAGCGCGATTGCTTTGGATAAAAAGATCACAATTGCAAAAAAGTGTTAGTTTATCAAAAAAGTCCAACTTTTTCACAATATCCTAAATTCTTAAATGTGAAATTTTTTCGAAGTATTCAAAAAATTGTAAAGCTTTAAATTACGGTACAGAAACTTCTAGTAATTTGTCTTAAAGAACCACTAGTTTTTTTTTACTTAATTATTAAATTTAATATATTTTTATAGGCATCATCTTGAGCAAAGTTCAAATTAGTTGCCGCGTGCTGACATATTGACGTAGTATTTTAAACATATGCATCGACACGTATATAAAACACGAAACAAAATTCCGAATAGAGATGTACAATCTTAAAATATCGACATTGAGATAGAAATTGGCAAATTATTATTTTATATCCATTCAACGAAATTTACATATGAATAATTTTGGAATTTAGATTAAACATTAATATTGTTGATGCGCCACTTAAAATATAAATAATCATATCAAAAATAAAATATTTTTATTACCACAATTATATATCTGTTGCATCAATTATATATCAGACTATAATTTTTTGCGCAAGAATATAGAACGTCTTAATTATGAAATATTTAAAAAATTAAAAATTCCTTTTAGAGACATCAAAACAAAAATTAATTGAATGCTTTGTTTTCCATATTAAATAATAGCCACAATAAAAATGAGATTAATATATAGAAATCATTCAATATGATTCAAAATTGTAAAATAAGAGTATCAAAATATTTATTACTATACTAGCTGATTAGGTGACAGTTCTGTCAAAATGTTTTCAATTTCAAACAATGGTATGTTGTTTTTTGCATTTTTTTCTAATCATTTCTACAATATTATTATATTTTTATTATGATTCAAATCCTAAAAATTTCCCCTAACAAACTTCAAAAAATTTATTAAAATCCTAATAATCATTTAGAAGTTTTCTCTTTAATGTTTTCATACATCATTACAGAAAAATTTTATATATAAGATAAGAGAAATATTTATTACTATATAAGCATGTAGAGATATTTGGAAAAAAATAAGTTTTAAAGATTAAAATAAATTTAAAATAAAAAAAGAATTTGAAGCTTTCAAAATTACAGTACGGGAAGTAACAGCAATTTGCCTTAAGGCACGATGCCACTGCACCATTAGTTAAAATATAAAATCGAGACTGTGTTTTTTTTTAATACAAACTTTTCAATTAAAACTTCAGAATCGTAAAATATATTTTTATTTGTAAATTTCAGAAGCCAGAAATTGGAATAAAGTTTTGACAAAAAAATATTTTGATTACTAGCTATATAAACCAGAAGCAAATAATCATTTTATTTTACTTCCCGTAGGGTGAGTTACAGTAATCCCAAAAAAAATGAAAATGAAGGTTTTTATATATCATTACGTTTGAAAGGTTTTTGAACATTTTGGCATTCCTTATTTAAAAAAAATCATATATGTGTGTGTTTGATTAGATATTGACGGGGAAATGTGTTAATTAGTTTTTGGCAAAGGCGGGTCTAGCCGTTTCGAAGATATGGAACAAAAAGAGCCAAAAATGATAATTCAGTTTTTTAGTTAATGTAGCATCTGATTGCGACAATTCAAAATACATCTCACTTGTATTGACAAAATTAAGAACTGATTGTTGGGAATACAAGTTCAGTGAATTTGCAGACCCAATGGAAAAAGAAAAAAAAAACATTTGGCGGTCAAAAATTATCATTGGACATATGCACATCAAATTATCAGATATTTTATTGAGATCTTAATAATAAGTACAAATTTTGTTCACATTTCTATAGGTTCCGTACAAAGATTTATCCATAAGCTGTAACAAGGCGCCTTGGAAAAAGTTCAAAATTTTCAAAGAAAACCAAAATACCAAATTTTTCCAAAAGTTTGAAATTTCAAAAATATTTTAAAGCTATTTTAAAAAAATTGATTTCCAGTATGGAAAGTTCCAGCAGTTTGTTAAGGCACGATGTCATGTCCCACTAGTTTTTTTTTATTACCATATAAATTATAATCTGTTTCCAGAAAACATTCAGGAATTATATCGTAATTAACTTCCCGTAGGGTAAGTTATAGTAATCGCAAAAAAATCGAAAATGAAAATTTTTATATATCTTTTCGTTTCAGAGGTTTCTGAATATTTTGGCATACCTTAGAAAAAATGGATGTATGTGTGTGTGTATGTGCGTGCATGTGTGTATGTGTGTATGTGTGTTCGGGTACAAATTTTCGTCGACGATTTCGGGAACACGGTTTAACTGATTTCAATTATTCAAAAAACATTCGATTGCTGTTGATAAGAGACGTGCTGATTAGTTTTTGGCATAAGCAGGTCCAGCCGTTTCGAGGACACGGGGCAAAAAGTTTCATAAACGGTAACTCAATTTTTAAGAGAACGGCGTGTCCGATTTCAATAATCAAAAAACATTTTACTTGTATGACGAGATGAAGAATTGATCAAATTATCATAAAGGCAGGTCTAGCGGTTTTGGAGATCTAGTAAAAAAAAGTAAAAAAAAAATTGACGGTCAAAAATGATCATTACATCAAATTATCAGATATTTTATAGAGATTTTAACAATAAGTATAAATTTGTTTACATTTCTATGGGTTCCGCACCAATGTTTATCAGTTAGACGGCGATGCGGCGCTTACGCGCTTCGATATTTCGACTCTATGCAAAAGCAGTACGATTGCTTTGAAGAATTTCCAAAATATTTAAAAAAAAAATTTCTTCAAAAAGCCTTTTTTTCATAAAAAAGTAAATTTTTGTCAAAAAAAAAATTATTTCTCAAAAATCTAATTTTTTCAAAGTAAATTTTTCCTCAAAAATGTTAATCTTTTCAAAAAAAAAATAATTTTGGTACGGGAAGTTCCAGCATTTGCCTTAAGGCACGATGCCATGCTCCCCACTAATTTATAAATTAATCGATATGACAGCACATCAATATTCGATATTACGATATAGTCGAAAGTATCTCACGCGCCGGCCGTCGCCGTCCCTAAATC